>NC_136876.1:6186498-6786498 GCF_949152265.1 Phoxinus phoxinus
AATCTCCACATGTTCAGTGTTGGACTGGTTTAGTTGTGTTTATTAATGATGAATAATCTCCACATGTTCAGTGTTGGACTGGTTTAGTTGTGTTTATTAATGATGAATAATCTCCACATGTTCAGTGTTGGACTGGTTTAGTTGTGTTTATTAATGATGAATAATCTCCACATGTTCAGTGTTGGACTGGTTTAGTTGTGTTTATTAATGATGAATAATCTCCACATGTTCAGTGTTGGACTGGTTTAGTTGTGTTTATTAATGATGAATAATCTCCACATGTTCAGTGTTGGACTGGTTTAGTTGTGTTTATTAATGATGAATAATCTCCACATGTTCAGTGTTGGACTGGTTTAGTTGTGTTTATTAATGATGAATCTCCACATGTTCAGTGTTTGACTGGTTCAGTTGTGTTTATTAATGATGAATAATCTCCACATGTTCAGTTGTGTTTATTAATGATGAATAATCTCCACATGTTCAGCGTTGGACTGGTTTAGTTGTGTTTATTAATGATGAATAATCTCCACATGTTGAGTGTTGGACTGGTTTAGTTGTGTTTATTAATGATGAATCTCCACATGTTCAGTGTTGGACTGGTTTAGTTGTGTTTATTAATGATGAATAATCTCCACATGTTCAGTGTTGGACTGGTTTAGTTGTGTTTATTAATGATGAATAATCTCCACATGTTCAGTGTTGGACTGGTTGAGTTGTGTTTATTAATGATGAATAATCTCCACATGTTCAGTGTTGGACTGGTTGAGTTGTGTTTATTAATGATGAATAATCTCCACATGTTCAGTGTTGGACTGGTTTAGTTGTGTTTATTAATGATGAATAATCTCCACATGTTCAGTGTTGGACTGGTTTAGTTGTGTTTATTAATGATGAATAATCTCCACATGTTCAGTGTTGGACTGGTTTAGTTGTGTTTATTAATGATGAATAATCTCCACATGTTCAGTGTTGGACTGGTTCAGTTGTGTTTATTAATGATGAATAATCTCCACATGTTCAGTGTTGGACTGGTTCAGTTGTGTTTATTAATGATGAATAATCTCCACATGTTCAGTGTTGGACTGGTTTAGTTGTGTTTATTAATGATGAATAATCTCCACATGTTGAGTGTTGGACTGGTTTAGTTGTGTTTATTAATGATGAATCTCCACATGTTCAGTGTTGGACTGGTTCAGTTGTGTTTATTAATGATGAATAATCTCCACATGTTCAGTGTTGGACTGGTTTAGTTGTGTTTATTAATGATGAATAATCTCCACATGTTCAGTTGTGTTTATTAATGATGAATAATCTCCACATGTTCAGCGTTGGACTGGTTTAGTTGTGTTTATTAATGATGAATAATCTCCACATGTTCAGTGTTGGACTGGTTTAGTTGTGTTTATTAATGATGAATCTCCACATGTTCAGTGTTGGACTGGTTCAGTTGTGTTTATTAATGATGAATAATCTCCACATGTTCAGCGTGTCCTGTTGTTCTCGCTCAGGTCCGAGTCACATGTCTCTGCTGGTCCGGCCTGGCGCCGGCGCGTCTCTGATGGCCCGGGCATTGGGCGACGGGATGCTGCATTACGGCTACAGCGGAGAATGCTTCATAGATTACTCTCACGGCCTCGACGCTTCTGTCTGGACCTTCTGGTTTGAGATTCAGGTGGACTTGAGCTACAGAACCACAGACGTAACATGAGGAGCGTGGAGGTGTGTATTGTGTGTGTTGATGTGTGTTTCTCGTCTTCAGCCGTCTCCTGCCGAGGGCTTGATCTCTCTGGCCGTCTCCGCTCATTACTTCTCCGGCTCAGGCCGGCGCTCCGAGCAGCTGGAGGCGTTCCTGAAGAGATTCCCAGCCTGGGTGTTCCCGTCCTCATGGATCAGCACGTACCACGTGTACAGATACTGAGGGCCACACACACACACACACACTCACTGCGGGCCCATGAATGACGAGCGCAGAGATTGACTCAGATTTCCACACACCTGCAGTTCTCCGACTCTCTGCCACAGGGAAACTGCGTACGTCTGCTCAGACCCTGACGTGAAGATGAGAACTGTTCCATGCCAAAGACATCCGTTTCTTTTATAAATATGATCGTTGTGTTGGATTTTAGCGTATGCACACTTTATTTTTGATTTATATTTTTATTTCATTCTTTTGAAAAAGAAATGAAAAGGAGCAGAAAGAAGATAAACTTATAATATCGGCCCCTTATCAACATAAGTTAAATTACAATTTCAAAGAGGTGCGCTTACAACACACATCTACTTTGCAACACATATACAAAGACATAAATCAAATATATAATTTCCTGGTAAATTGATGCATTATATTTTTCTATTAGTAATGCTTTTACACTCTCCTTAAAAACAAAAAACGATGTTGAAGTTTTAATTTCACTATTTAGATTGTTCCACAGACTGACACCTTGTATTGAGACACATCTTTCCTTTAATTTTGTTCTAAACTCGGGTTTCTGAAAGACTTCAGTTCCTCTTAAATTGAATTTACTAGCTCTCTTGATGAATCTATTTTGCAATATATCCGGTAATGTTTTCAGATGAGCTTTATACATTATTTTTAGAAGGCTATATTCTAATAAGTCATTGAATTTTAAAGTTTTTAACTGTCTAAATATTGGATTTGTGTGGGCCCTATATTCACTTCCATTTACAACGCGAATGGTAATTTTAAGATCAAATCTGTGCACAAACTTTTTATAAATGCTGTGCAACTTTATTTTCAGATTAAGTTCTGATCATTCTGGTAAATGCACAGCTGGATCCAAACCTTGAAACCCAAGGGCTTTTTTATTTATTCGGTTTAAGTCTTGGAGGATTGCTCATGTTTGCATGTTTTTTATTTGTATTATTTTCACTGCAGTACAAACTGGATTTGTACCTGACCTGTATTGACCATCATAACTCTTTTGTTATTATTATTATTACTACATTAAATCTAAACTTCAGAATCTTTGGGCCCTATTTTAACGATATGCGTGTGTGTGTGTGTGTGTGTGTGTGTGTGTGTGTGTGTGTGTGTGTGTGTGTGTGTGTGTGTGTGTGTGTGTGTGTGTGTGTGTGTGTGTGTGTGTGTGTGTGTGTGTGTGTGTGTGTGTGTGTGTGTGTGTGTGTGATAAGCAAAGTGTACGCACGTTGTGGATACGCCTACAGGCGCACATTACTAACACACTCTTTAAATAAAATAAACATTGCGCCATTGCGATGGCATTGTGCTGGAGAGTAGAGCCTGTGCTTCAGGCAAAGATGAGCAGAGAAGCACGGATGTTATGCTGCCGTTGCTTTATTTTAAAGATTGTAAGGGTTCTTCCATAACATTTTCAGGAGACACTCATAAAGTCAACATAGTGTTATTTTATTGACCGCAACACTAAGGTACAGGTCACAAAATACTGCAGAAGAACGAGGGGAAACCCCTAATAAAGCAGCCCATTACTGTATTCTGGGTCTCAGGTGTTTATATATTGTTTTATGGTGTGTATTTTTTAAACACGTTTTACCTTATTTAGATTATTCTCAGGTTATGTAAAGTAAGTCAAATCAGCCCTAAATCACAATAATTTGAATTTTCATACTTACAATAATTAGATGACAGAAGATTCTCCGTGGTTCAGCTCAAGCTTTTGTAAAACAGAGACTTATGGCAGGCGAGCTTCTTAATTTCAGTTATATATAGTTTTATTAAAACAGGTTAACTCGTTTACATGCACGGTACTAATATATAAAACCAAAATACAAGTCAAAACCAAATCGTGTACAAGCTTTGACAGCAGGAGGTGCAACAGCATCTAACACCGTCCTTGAGAATCAGCGTCTGCCTTCATCTTCTCATTCCAGCTTTTTACAGTCCATCAAACATTGACATCTTTGGAGATCTCCTCATTATTCATTGGCCTTTTACAGACAATTTGTCCAATCCGAAGTCTTGAACTGTCATAAGTCCTGGAATTCCCCTTCAGATCTGTCTATATAAAGCCTCTGGTCTCTCATTCTCCTTCTTCAGGCTCTTCTTCTCTGTTTCCTCCCGCCTCTCGTCTGCAACACGTCTGACGGTAATTTTTGCATTATTTTCTTAATGTTTAGCAAAGCTCTTTCTAATACATGTTATATTTCACTCTACAATGCCATTTGCTTAATAAATCCTTAAAACATTCAGTGTGGTATATTTTTCTTTATAAACCATTTTCTCAATAAACCACTTTATAACAACAGTGTTTTTCCTAAACCACACAATGAGTTGAGTACTCAACGTATGAAATCACATTTACCATTAAGCAATAATGAAAATAAACTTAAACCCACACAAAAATATAAAATGTAATTAATGGTCAAACCCATATCTTTGTTGTGGTTTCATTCCCTCATTAGGGTGCACTCTAGTAATTAATAATTATTGGCTTTGTCACTCTTTGATCTTTAATGCGAGCATAAAGAAACAATGTAGCACAGTTCTGGGTAAATAATACCAAAGAAACAATAGAAATGCATAGAAATGTACAAATAAGCAGAAAAAAATAATATTAATTTCTCAAACAAAAATAAAATCAAAAGAGAAAACGAGAACCATTCAAATGAAATATGTATTAAATGTGGCCTTAGCCATCACACTTATATTTTGTTATTGTGGCTTTTTACTACCTTATGAAGCTAAAAAATGAGCTTTTCCATACTTATTTCAATACAGAAAAATATTTTGTCAGCCACAGATTGTAAAAATTAGCTATTATTTATTTTTTCAAGCTACCTGAAATAAAATTAAACCTTTGTTTTTTTTTTCTTGATATTTATCATCATGAACATGCATGCAAAGTTTCAACATGCTGATGTGTTTTGACATATACAAACAAAATTACTATTACATTCGTATTATTACTAATATTGTCAATTTGACCCTCATAGGCAGCTATTCAAAAGAAACTGTACAGACACAAAATAAAAACATTTAGTGCAAGAAATTCATATGCAGAAAACACACACTTGTGCTCATCATGTCAGAAGTAACTTCTTGACTTTATGAAATGAGTCTACAAAACAAAAGTTGAGCCAACTTAGGAAAAGTAAACATTATTTTCATTATACAGCTACATTTAATTGTTCAGTTATGATGTTCTAAGCATAAAATGTAAAAAAAAAAAATATATATATATATATATATATATATATACTGTTAATCAATAATAATCAAATTTTGTCAAAACAAAACTGTTTTAAAAAATGGTAAAAAAAAAATTCATAAATCATATGTTCATATATTTTCTTTTTTGTGTTTGACAAATGTTGATATTAAAAGTTTACAATTTGTACCTGAATCTTTGTTGTTTTTCATAGTGTGATTTTTTTTAGGAATTGTATTGAATCCAATTAGGGTCAATTTGACCCGCTCCATAAAGGCTGTACACAGAAATCGAACAGTGCACAAGGCTTAATAACTGCATAAGGCCGGGGACACACTTACTGTAAGGCCGGTTATAAATGTAATTTGATATTATGACTGATCATGCACGTGTGTTCAGCGCGTTCAGTCTGTGTTCACAGCGGTGTTTAAAATCTGCTGCATTCACAGTCAGAGAATGTTTAGTTGTTAAGTGTGTCCCAGCATTACTCTCTGCTATCAGCGGCTCAAACCTCCGCCATCTCTAAAATGACGTTTTGGAATTAGCAACGGAGCATGGGTTTAGATACGCAAGGAATTAGTCCTACATACAAGAGCGTTTTAATGACAAAAACTTTACAAACGTCTTGAAATACATCATCTGAACAATATTTCGAGGTGTGGTAACTGTAGTATAAGCGGAATAATTGACGACAGGCCGACTATGGGTCGCTAAAGATTTACGAGGGGTCGCCAAGCTCACTCTAGTTTAAGAGTTTGGGATGAAACGATAACCAGTTTGACGATAATTCGCGATGCAATCTCCAGCGGTTAGTATTACAGTTTAATATTTTAATCATCATTAAAACTGTATTTGATTCCCAGGATTTGAAAAACTGTCCACTATTAAACAAAGAGAGCAACAGTCTCATGCAGACACAAGCTTGCAGGCTTCGTTTTGTTGGCAGAAATGGCAGAAAGAAGTGAGAGAGCTTTTACAAATTTTACAAGTGCTGAGGGAAATTATATTAATTAAAGTATGAATGATTTCTATGAATGAATCTCTTGAGAGATGTTTTGATGGCATTATCTTCCTCCGTGTAAAGTGTTTCTAAGCTCAGCTTCTTCTGTTGTTGCATTTATTATAAATTAACAACTGATTTTGTAATTACTGTAAGTAAATAAAATGTGTCTGCAACTCTTGCTAAGGGACGTTAGGGATTTTGAATGTTAAAATGGGGGTCACCGGGGAAACTGATTAGACAGATACCGCACTCCCTTCTCAATCCAAATCAGCCGGCTAAATCTGTTTTCCCAAGCTTTAATTTTTTCCCACACAACCTTCATGTCCCTCACCTCTATATCTTTTCCCTCCTCCTTCAGTCTGGAAATGAAAAAATACAGATTTTCATCAGTGAAATACCAGTCTGTTGTTATTAGGTTCTTTGACAGATGCATGATAAGCATATAAGCTTTATGCAGCAGAGTGGACTTTTCTGCTTTAATCTTCTCCAGATCGCTCTCCAGGTTTTCTTCTATTTTTGTTTTATTTTTGGACTCTTTCTTGTATTTTCCATCACCGGTGGATTCATACTTCCGTTTAAGTTCATCAAATGACATATTAACTCTCTTTGTCTGTGTCACATATTTTCTGTTCCCTTTGACGTGTTTAGTGTGAGGACATTTCCCTGTACACACAGTGCAGTAGCCGTATTCCATGGCGTCACACTTTGAGAGGTCACCGAAAGGGACCTTCCAGCAACCAAACTCATGACAGTTTTCCTCACACACAGAGCAGCAGGTTGCGTAATTGCTCAATGAAAAAAAATTGTATTCAATCTCGACTTTTTCTTTGACAGTTTTGTTCACACTAAACTCAAAGTTCTGAGATTTCTCAATCTTGTCTCTGTTCTGTCGTATGGCGTCCAGGATTTCATCCAGTTCTTTGATTTCTAACTCTTTCTCAGTGATATGGTCCTTTAGATTAAAGACACGGGATTCAATTTGTTTTTGCAGTTTCTGAACATCTACTGTCATCTGAGTTTGTTCTCTGTTGTTTTCTAGCAGGAGTTTCAAAAATTTGTCCATGCTTTTCTCTCCCATTTCCCATGATGCTTTGTGAGCATGGGCTCTTTTTTCTTCCTGCTGGTTGTTGAATAAGAAGTGAACAGGTTTTTCCCTCTCATCTCTTCTGCAGCGGATCTGTGCTGTGTTAATGGCACTAAGAGCATCGGTTGGAGGTCCTCCATCCGAGTGTGTTATGATGAACACTATGTTCTTCTCTATATCTTTGCCATACAGAGACAGAACTGACTGCAATATGTAATGCTCTTTTCCAGAGAGTCGATTCTGAGACGCCTTTATCACAAAACACATGGAATCAATATGGTGAAAATCCTCATCTGAAAATAACCAGCGCAGATTATCAGAAATCTCACTTTCTCTATCGAATCCTTTAGTGTCTCCGTATCCTGGAGTGTCAATGATGGTCAGAGATATTGGGTTTTCTTCAACAAACACCTCATAAACTGTGATCTCAGATGTCAGGGATTGGGATTGAGCTTCTGTTTTTTCTTCTTCTGTGATTTGATAAAACTCTTGATCCTCAAACTTCACTCCCATTAAGTAGTTCACCATGCTGTTGATCATGGCGGTTTTCCCAGCGCCGGTTTCTCCCACCATCAGTATGACTTTGTTCTGTTTGTTTCTGTCTCTTCGTCCATATGTCCATCGCCTGACCTTTTTATCAGTGGCCTCAATATGTTTCCTTTCTGTGTTCAGCTGGTAAAGTCTTGGGGGACCTGGATTAATGAGGGTGGCATCATGACCTGATCTACAGAGAGAGAGAATTCATTTGGAGATCAGATAGGGCCGTTTGGAGGGGTGAGAGTTGACATTTAAGGTGTCAACAACATTATGATGTTATTTAGCTGGCTAACACAAGGAAAAAAAGCTTACCGTTTCCCCACCGGATGATTTCCATCACCTGGATTTGATAATAAGCATTTTCAACAATGATAATAACAATATAAATAACTTTTGAATTACTGTTACATTATTTGTGACATCAGATGTTGCTGAACAAAAACAATGTGGCTGGAAAACTTCATAATGTAATAGACGAACTCACGTTTGAAGGAAGGAGGGGGATCAATACTTCGAACTGAAGCACATGTGACTTCACTGCAGTCAGAGTTTCTGCGATGGCGGGGGATCTTTAGGAAGAAGTTTACTGCCCTTAATAACTTGTCTATCACATCTATGTTTCAGTAAATATTGTTAATTGTGCCCAGTGTTCAACAAATCATTAACTATATCACACATTTAAGTAAGATCAAACTTTGTGACGCCCTGATAATGATTTGTTGAACTCTAAGGACTTTAAGGAATACAAAAACAGCCTTTAAATGATATCCTCAAAAGTGTACGAGGAAGAGGATCTAAAGAAGTTACAAATGTCCCCCCAAATTATAACTACATTTTTAGCAAGAAATAAGCAATGTATTAATTTAACTTTCACTTGGTTATAATTTTGTTTTAGCTGATGATGTGATTACTAAAGATTCAACACCCAAGGACGACTTCCTGGAAAACAGCCAGGGAAACCAGGACAGCATATTACAGCCTCCGATAACACCAGAACAACAACAGCCCCTCTCACCAGACACGCTATCTCTATCTCCAGCATCTCCACTTCTGTGCTTCTCAGAGAGAATGGAAAAACTGGTCTTTGCTGGAACCAAACTATCCCACTCTTTTGCAAGCCCACAGATATCAACCAAAAAACGACAGGCCCCAAAACCACCAAAGCCTGCGGGCCCCGCTCGCCCTCCCCCCCCTCCTGCAAGAGTTCTTCGGGCTCTGCCACAACGACAGGGCTCACACCCTCCTCCTCCGGCTCGAGGTGAACTAAAAACAACTGATACCAGCTCTCATTGATATGTGTCGGGTCCCCGCTATGATAACAGTAACTTTCTCAAATGTTTACAAAACAAGCGGGAACCCTGTGTGCCTGTATCTTTCTCTATTGCTGTTCGATTACATGATAGAAAGTCTAAGGCCTTCAAAAGCCGTACAGCAAACCCATCTAATCTGGTGCCTATTACACGCCAAACTAAGACTGCTGTGCGGACAAAAAGTAAGACTGTAAAGTTAGCACTCTTAAACATCTGCTCACTTAAAAATAAATCACTTCTAGTCAATGACTTAATAACCACATACAACCTGGATTTTATGTTTCTAAATGAAACTTGGCTAGAAGACAACTGCAGTGCAACTGTCCTAAATGAAACATCCCCTGATAACTATACTTTTATGAGTGTCTGCAGAGCGGGTAGGAGAGGTGGGGGAGTAGCTGCTCTTTTTAAAGATGTCTATCCATGTAAGCAAATATCATTTGGTAATTACCCGTCTTTTGAATATCTGGGTATTGTGTTAAAAGGTGCTCCACGCATTTTACTAATCATTGTTTACAGGCCTCCAAAATACTCTTCAGCCTTTGCTGAGGATTTTACAGAACTGTTATCAACCATTTCCTCAGAGTTTGACTGTTTTGCTATTGCCGGAGATTTCAACATCCACATAGACAATGCAGAAAACAATATGGCAAAAGAAATCAAAACTGTTTTAAAAACTTTTGATCTGACTCAGCATGTACATGGACCGACACACAATCGTGGACACACTCTAGATTTACTTATCAGTAAGGGTCTAAACATTTCATCGATTGTTATTAAGGATGTAGCACTGTCTGATCATTTCTGTATTTTCTTTGATATATTGATCTCTCCTGCCATTGAAGCTAGATCTGTGTCTGTCAAAAAGAGATGCTTAAATGAGAACACTAGTGTACTATTTATGAAGGCTATATCTTTAACACCAAGCATATCTGCTGACTCTGTTGATTTTCTCCTTGATTCTTTTAACTCAAAAGTTAAAAGTGTAATTGATGATATTGCTCCTGTGAAGGTCAGGAAGAGTGGTAGACAAAAGGCACCCTGGAGAAACTCAACAGCAGTGCAAAATATGAAAAGACAATGCAGAAAAGCAGAGCGCATGTGGCGGAAGACAAAACTTGTAGTCCATTATAACATCTACAAAGACACCATCCATGCTTTCAATATGGAACTAGGCAAAGCTAGACAGACTTTCTTCTCAAATATTATTAACAGCAACTTAAACAACACACGCACTCTTTTTGCTACTGTAGAGAGACTGACAAACCCCCCGAGCCAGATTCCCAGTGAAATGCTCTCAGACAGCAAGTGCAGTGAGTTCGCTTCTTTCTTCTCTGAGAAAATCAATAATATCAGAAAGGCGATCAGCACATCCTTGAGTTGCACTAGGGTCAGACAGATCAGACCACAACCTGAGAAAGTTACTATGTCTGATTTCAAAGAAATTGATGGCAAAATTTTGGAAGAAACCGTACAGCACCTTAAAACATCAACCTGCGCCCTTGACGCTCTTCCCACATCTTTCTTCAAAAGTGTGTTAAACAGCTTAGAAGCAGATCTCCTAGAAGTGGTAAATGCCTCACTTCTCTCTGGAAGTTTTCCAAACTCCCTGAAAACTGCAGTTGTCAAACCCCTCCTAAAAAAGAGTAATCTTGATAAGACTATATTAAGCAATTATAGACCGATCTCAAATCTTCCTTTCATTGGCAAGATCATTGAAAAAGTTGTTTTCAATCAGCTGAACAAATTCTTAAGCTCGAATGGATACTTTGACAATTTTCAATCTGGTTTCCGATCGCATCACAGCACAGAGACAGCGCTCATAAAGATAATTAACGATATTCGCTTAAATACTGATACAGGCAAATTATCAGTGCTGGTACTACTCGACCTCAGTGCTGCTTTTGACACTGTTGATCACAACATACTTCTTGACAGGCTGGAAAACTGGGTGGGTCTTTCTGGGATAGTCCTAAAATGGTTCAGGTCATACTTAGAAGCGAGAGGTTATTATGTGAGTATAGGAGACCATAAGTCTGAGTGGACATCCATGACATGCGGAGTTCCTCAAGGCTCAATTCTTGCGCCACTCCTATTCAACCTGTACATGCTTCCAATGAGCCAAATAATGAGAAAGAACCAAATTGCTTACCACAGCTATGCAGACGACACACAGATCTACTTAGCCCTATCGCCTAACGATTACAGCCCCATTGACTCCCTGTTCCAATGCATTGATGAAGTAAACAGCTGGATGTGCCAAAACTTTCTTCAGTTAAACAAAGACAAAACTGAAGTCATTGCGTTTGGAAACAAAGATGAAGTTCTCAAGGTGAATGCATACCTCCACTCTAGAGGTCAAACAACTAAAAATCAAGTCAGGAATCTTGGTGTGTCTCTAGAGTCAGACCTTAGCTTCAGTAGTCATGTCAAAGCAATAACTAAATCAGCATACTATCATCTAAAAAATATTGCAAGAATTAGATGCTTTGTCTCCAGTCAAGACTTAGAGAAAATTGTGCATGCTTTCATCACCAGCAGGGTGGATTATTGTAATGGACTCCTCACTGGCCTTCCCAAAAAGACCATAAGACAGTTGCAGCTCGTACAGAACGCTGCCGCCAGGATCCTGAGCAGAACCAGAAAATATGAACATATCACACCAGTCCTCAGGTCTTTACACTGGCTCCCAGTCACATTTAGGATTGATTTTAAAGTATTATTAATGGTATATAAATCATTTAATGGCCTAGGACCTCAATACATTGCAGATATGCTCACTGAATATAAACCCAACAGATCACTGAGATCATTAGGATCACATCAACTAGAAATACCAAGGGTTCACTCAAAGCAAGGAGAGTCCGCTTTTAGCTATTATGCCAGCCGCAGCTGGAACCAGCTTCCAGAAGAGATCAGGTGTGCTCCTACAGTAGCCACTTTCAAATCCAGACTCAAAACACTTCTGTTTAACATTGCATTTACTGAATGTGCACTGTGCCGCTGTTCGTCCGACTGTTTGCACTGTATTTTATTTTATTTTTTTAGCTTTGCATTTACTGAATGAGCATTGTGCCACTGTTCGATATTAAAGTTTTAGTCTGAGAAAGAGCTAAGAATGTGAATGCTGGGCTAAGGAAAGTGAAAAGAATGTGCAAGTAAATGAAAGAGAAAAGAAAGTTGATACAGGGAAGTCGTAAGAAGATTGAAAGAGAATAGAAAGTTGATAGATGGTAAGTAAGAAGATTGAAAGAGAAAAGGAAGTTGATAAATGGTCATAAGAAGATTGAAAGAAGATTGAAAGAGAATAGAAAGTTGATACAGGGAAGTCGTAAGAAGATTGAAAGAGAAAAGGAAGTTGATAGATGGCAAGTCGTAAGAAGATTGAAAGAGAATAGAAAGTTGATAGATGGTAAGAAGATTGAAAGTCGTAAGAAGATTGAAAGAGAATAGAAAGTTGATAGATGGTAAGAAGATTGAAAGAGAAAAGAAAGTTGATGCATGTAAGTAAGAAGATCCTTTTAAAAGAAAGATCTATAATAGCTACCGGTCGATATAAAATACGTCCGACTGTTTGCACTGTATTTTATTTTTTTTTATTTTTTTTTCCAAACTGTGATTCAGGAAGATTTTATTAATTTTTAGGGCTGTCTGATTGGAAGAGATTTTGAAGGGGAACGGGAGAGCTTCACTCCGACGAGGCGAGTGAAGATTAGCTATACTATGGAGAGTATAAAGGTTCGCTGTTTGTTTAAAACAGCAAAAGTGAAACGTGCTCTGTGGGGGCCCAGTGGGGCAATACTGGTGTGGTACACCACCCCAGCAGAGGACGTCCCTGGATTGTAGGTCCAGTGGCACCGCGAACCTGCTCAATCACTTCCATCTCAGACACGGTTTTAATTATTCTTATTTCTTTTGATTATTTTAATTTCTTCTATGTAAAGCACTTTGAATTACCACTGCTTAGCCTTGCATTTACTGAATGAGCACTGTGCCACTGTTCGTCCGACTGTTTGCACCGTATTTTATTTTCTAAACTGTTTTAATTATTCTTATTTCCTTTATTATCTATGTAATTATTTTTATTTTTATTTCTTCTATGTAAAGCACTTTGAATTACCACTGTGTATGAAATGTGCTATATAAATAAACTTGCCTTGCCTTGCCTTGCCTTGCCTTAAAGTGCCTTTGAGGTCTGTATTAGAGGTCGACCGATTAATTGGGCCAATTTTGGGCATTTTTGAATGAATTGGCATCGGCCGACTGTGCTGTAAATTAGGCCGATTAATAGTCAGGCACTTCTGAGGGCAGCTAAGCGTTGATGTGGAAAATGTGGCACTGCAGATTGACAGTCCCTCTCTGCCTGCTAACTTTTTGAAGAGGACTACCTGGTAACTTCCCAAGAAACTAATTTGTTTAAAAAAAATCCTCTTTCTCCCAGTTGGTAGTGCGTCGCCCAAATCGCCCTTATACACCATCCGCCCCTGCTTCAGATATAAATATTGTTGTTTGTGTAGGGTGACTATGTGTACAGATTGTTTGGTGGGTACTTTTTTATCTTTATCCATGGATAATATTGTTTGGTGTATGTATATGAATGTTGATGTCGTATATTGCTTGCAGTTGGTCATTTGATTATTTAGATCTGTTGTTTAACTCTTTTAAACCTGGTGAAACCTGCTATCAATGTGTTACATGCATGCATCAATGTGTTCATGTTTGATGTTATGTCATACTTGCAACTTGATCCACATGTTGAGTCATCAAATAAAAGCAACTAAAGGAACTTTGTGCATTCTCATCGATGCCCCACAATGATTATTATTTAACCAGTTCTTAAGAAACTTCAAAATAGATACATATGCTGACTGACGGACTGATACTGGCGCTGTTTAAAGGGTCTATGTGTAGTTTTCAGCTGCATCTAGCGGTGGTCTTTCAGATTGCAACCAATACGTTTACAAACGAGTGCTCATGCGCGAATGCTTTTTTTATTTTTATTTTTTGAGGTCTGTATTAGAGGTCGACCGATTAATTGGGCCAATTTTGGGCATTTTTGAATGAATTGGCATCGGCCGACTGTGCTGTAAATTAGGCCGATTAATAGTCAGGCACTTCTGAGGGCAGCTAAGCGTTGATGTGGAAAATGTGGCACTGCAGATTGACAGTCCCTCTCTGCCTGCTAACTTTTTGAAGAGGACTACCTGGTAACTTCCCAAGAAACAATAATTTTTGTGTTTTTAAGCCTTGCCTATTTAAATATTGTAGCGCATAATACTGGAAAGTGCCCGGCAGATACTGTTCTGAAGGAAATGAGCCAGCAGAGGGCGATACTGACTGTTCCTTTAAATATCTGTCACCCTACTTCCTCTTTGAGCACATGGACATGGTGGAAGCCATTTGAATGTGTTATGGCAATATTTTATGGTTCATTGACTTGTTTTATCTTTCATTGACTTTCAGTATATTGCAAAGGAATGTCATGCGTTTTTGCCATTTGCAGTACGGTGTGAGAACTACTGGGAGGAAGGCTCTGGGGGAAGAAGACCTTGAAAGAACTAGGATAAAAAGCTGGTTCAGTCTGTCTGGGGGTGTGTCACTCTTCTGCACAGGGTAACAACTGTGTATTAGACTGCTCCTATTTTTGCAAGAATAAATACTTCTCTTTTTATAATTTGACTCTGAGTGTCTCTTACGCTTGTTTGATGAATTTTTAGCACAACAAATGTTAGTTGAGGCTTAAGGGCAGTGATGGCCTTGACTGGGTTTTGATACGTACACTGTGTGCGTGCATCAAGTGTAAGTTGAAAGTTTGTATCTTCAGATCAGTGGGGGCTGGTGAATTTTATTTTAGGGGGGGGCTAAACCAAACCCCTGTAGGGGGGTCTGGGGGCATCCTCCCCCATAATATTTTTTTTATTTATTTTCACATACAAACTAAGCATTCTGACAAAATAATAAAGACAAAATAGATTCCACCTTGTAGATGAAGCTGCTATGGGCAGTCTTCGTGAAACAATCTTGTCCAGAACGCTGCACCGTTTCGGTGACCGGGAAAAGAAAGATGCAATACCGCTTGGATGTCCTGATTGTTTTAATGCCAATTTGTCTGAATTGGATTGTCGACTAAAAGGAATTCTTTCAGAGACGCAACGGAATTGCACACATTAGCAGCCATCTTGAAAGTAGCAAGTGACTCGATCGAAGATATCCCCCTCGCTCTCTTTGTTCAGTTACGTATGACGCAAGCGCATAAGTGCGAGTGCCAAATCCTCATTGAAAATGCATTGAAGGCTCATTTTCCGAAAAAAAAAAGTTTTAACATGAGAGTCAATGGGAGAATGCTTGGGAGATTTTCCACGTCAATGAATTCGCCCAGAGAGGCGGGAGTCGCGGCCCCAAACAAGCTATAATTCTAACAAAAAACATTTATTGTTAAAATATTTTTTGTTGAAAAATTACTTACAATAACTTATTCTTGGTATATATATATTTATTTATTTTTATTATTTTTTTCAGCACAGCGGCAGTCTCTTATATAAATCACCAGGGAGGTCTGCGCTCACGCAATCTGAACAAAATAGCGAGGCAGGTTTTTCTCTGGGCCCAGGAAAAGTTCCTGTCACTCAGGGCAGTTTACATTACGGGGAATCTTAATGTGGGAGCAGATTTACTGTCCAAACAGAAATTACACACGGGGGAATGGAAACTCCACCCAGATGTAGTAAAACAGATCTGGACCAGATTTTACTGGAGGTGGACCTCTTCGCCCTCCAGCAGACAGCGCAATGTCCCCTCTACTTCTCTCTGAGTCACCCAGCCCCCCTGGGTCTGGACGCGATGGCGCACACATGGCCCAAAATGCGCCTGTAAGCGTTTATGCGCCTGTATGCATTTCCTCCAGTATCTCTGAGTTCTAGCCAGAGTTCGCCAGCAAGAGTCTTGCTTCTTATTCATATAGTTGTCATTCCTATCCTTCTGATTTGAATATTATTTTTGATGATGGCTTATCTCTTGGTCATGTTGATTCATTTAAATATATTGGCCATTGGATTGATCCTGAACTTACTTTTAAGTCCCATATTGATTATATTGTTAATAGAACATATTATTGTTTGCGTTTATTTTATCGCTCAATCAATTGTTTTACATTTCAAGTCAGGAAAATAAATGTTTCTCAGTTAATATTACCTCTTATTGATTATGCCGATATTGTTTATAAAAATACCCATGATATTTATCTTAAGCCTTGTTTACATCTTAATGTTGTTTACAATTCTTTGTGCAGATTAGTGTTAAGGTGTCCATATTGTACTCCTCAATGTCATGTTGGTTGCTTTCTAAATCTAGAAGACAATTCCATTGGCCTCTGGTTATTTTACAATGTGTTTATTTTGTTTGTCCTTTTTATTTGAAACAATTTTTGAGTCCATATAGTTCTTCCTATTCACTTAAACATACACAATATCCTTTTTTTCTTGTTCAAGTCAATTTTCAGTGAAGTCGGACGTAGGTCATTTCAGTATGAAGCCCCTTTTGACTGGAATACTCTTCCTGTTTCTCAGTTTTTTTTTTTTCATCTACTTTTTTGAGAATTCGAATTCGAGGATTTTCAGTTATTAACTGGTCTTATGTTGATGTAACTGATGTATGTTGAGTATTTGTATTTCAACTGTGGTTTGTGTGTGTGGGGGACAGGTTGAGCATTTCTTTTGTTTTGTATTTTTGTAAGGTTTTGTGTTATTATTATGTTTGTGTTTCATGGACCCCCTTGAAAAAGAGATGTTACACCTCAAGGGCCTATCCTTTCAATAAATTCAAATTTAAAATGTGACAGTCTAGATTTTTTATTACCTGTTTTGTGTATTTAATATTTAACGTATACATCATTTTTTTACATTTATTTACAGTTTTTCTCGATTGCTTAAACACATTTCTTGAAACTATGCCTCGTATTCTCAAAACAGTAAACACAAATCCATAACGTCTCACCCAATTCCCCAAACTTCCTATTTTCAGGTCAAAATGAAGCTCTACACTGAAAACCATTCACTCTTGCTGAAAAACCAAACTTTGTCCTCAGACTGCACACACAAGCCATCAAAATCAAACACACTACAACATAGTCCTACACACTGGTATAATAAATTCAAAACAACATTTCCAAAACTGGTAAGTTATGTTGCTTGTGGTTCCCCCCCTCACAAACCTTTTCACATGATGAACACAAAAGACACAACCAATGGATACATTGGCATATTTTTATTCATTCATGTACTCTTGTAAAAGTACTTTTTTTTTTTTTTTACTCTCTTCTCTATTTTTTTATATTTACTTACGTAAGATATGTGTGTGACCATCATATGACAGTAAAAGAGCACACACAAACCATATTCTAATATGGAATTGTACTGGAATGGCATGAGTGTTGTACGTGACAGGAGGGCCTCACCTCAAGGATACAATATGATGAACAAGTCTACAAATGTTCCACGTATGGTTGAAATACCATCATTGGCCTAGAAAGATAACATTCATGGGAGTCAAGACTATAAAGGAGAGAGGATGCTTCACTGTCACACTCTGCAGACGCTCTGTGTGACTGTACGACTGCTGACCTTTTCTTGCAAGAAAATAAACCTAATCAAAGACAATTGGAAATGTTTGTCTCTTATTCAGTGATAGAGTTTTGTTTGCCAGGCTTAGCACACCTCCCTGAAGCTTCTGATGATGGAGGTGACGGTGAAGCGACTCAAATTTGGCTGTACTCGTTGCCCAGCCTCCCTCATAATCATACAATTGATCATACAAAAGACATGGTCAACTAAAGTGGCTTGAATTTCATCCGAGACTGCTTGTCTTCTTGCTCTTGCCCTTGCCCTTCCTCCTTCTCTTTCTTCTCCTATCCCTCCTCGACCTCTTCCTTCATGACTTTCTGGATCCATTGTTCCAAAACTCAATAAACTGATTCGGGCTCTTTTATCTATCTATTGAAGGATCTGATTAATGTGTGTTAAATTTTGACTCTTAGTGTTTCCACCTGGGTAATTGTGTGCTAACTGAGCTGAAGCTGTGCTGACTTGAGTGAACAATATTGAAAACTAGTGCTTTCTAAATGACCACATGGTCTAGGCAATGAGAAATTAAGGGATTTGTGTGTAGAGTTTTGCAGTGACAGTTCAACAAATCTGACTCATGTGCCAAAACCAGGGAATAGTGTTTATAGTTTAGTGAAATGGGTGTGCTTTTTGATAAATGGCATTATGGTTTTGAAATTTTAGTTCAAAAGCCTGGTTATAGTGTTTAAGCAATCGAGAAAAACTGTAATACAAGTGCACTAATTGTAGAGGCTTGTGTTCAGTAAATGTTTAATCTAAGCAGTTTTCTGTATCACTTCTTATTAACGGTTAGATTTTATGAAATGAAGGGGGGGGGGGGGGGGGAAGAAAATCGGCCAAACATATCGGCATCATATATTGGCCATCGGCTGCCCAGATTTCTAAATATCTGCATCTGCCAGATAAAAATACATATCGGTCGACCTCTAGTCTGTATATGAACTAGTTTCTTTAAATTGTACATTCATACAAAATTCCATGCGTGAATTCATTGACTGACTGTTGTGACCATTGAACTGACACATGAAAATCATTTATATATTTTCCCCCAAATGTTAAAGCATATTTTCAGTTGCCCTGATACAATATCAAAGTAAGTGTCAGTTTAAATTAATTGTTTAAGAAAGCACCAATTAGGTGATAGAAATGTGTATCTTTTGAAATATGATGTGTTTTTTATAGCAAAGTTCATCAGTAATCTGCTTGGAACCCTTAATATAAATAAATTACTAAAAAGACTATCATTTTTAAATAGATTTTAATTTAAATTAAATAATTTTACTCTCCCATAGAAAGCTCATAAACAAAGATTTGAACTTACATTGAATTCCGCCATATCTGCAGCTCACAGTTTAACTGCAGAAGACAAAATAATTCATTAATTCATGACATATGTTTTACAGTATTTCTTCCAATATGTGCATATACACAACTAGATATTTAATTATCTGTGTGTCTTTTTTTTTTTTTTTTTTTACAGCAATATACCATATAAACAATGCATTATGGGTAATATTTGTCATTTTTGAGAAGGTAGCTACAGGAATATTGTGAATGAACAGGTGTTTGTGTCTGTTGTGATCAGTGTTGGGGAAGTTACTTTTAAAAAGTAGTGTTTCTCGTTAGTTTACTTAGTTACCCCCTTTGGAAAGTTACTTTTTACGTTACTCGTTACTTTTACGTTACTTTTATGTTGCTTGAGTTTGGGCAGAACCCAATATCTGTTCCTAAATGTGTATATGCCTACATAAAGTTCTACTATGAACTCTACTTATTGAAAAACTAGAACAAAAGAGAGATTTTGAGATAGAAAATATATAACTAAGGGGTAACTAAGTAATCCGTTACTTTACGCTGAGAGTTTGGGTTAATTTATGAGAAGTCCTGATTATATTGCCTGCTATATTTACTTATTTATTAAATACAGGCAATTGGTTGATGAAACATTGATTAAAATTAAGATACAATTAATACAAAACGAAATTCACTTTAAAGAAAGTCTTTCTACAAAAAAAAACAACTTGATGAAGTGGTCAAAATCATTTCTGCCCACTCTTGTCTCCCGATTGCGCATTTTATAATCTTACTCATGCTTTTCACTTTTCATATAATCAATCAACATAGATAAAATAAAAAAATATATATTTTATTTAAACATAAATATGAAACTAAATCGTTTTCTTTAATGACTAGGCTACAACACGTAGGCCTATTAGACTCATGTAGTAGGCCTACAGAAAAATGTAATGTCGCAGTGAACGCCGTCTTACCGGTGAGCATGTGGGGGAGAGGTACGATTTTCGAACGATCATCGAATAATATTTTGCTTGATATGCCAATCCTTAATATTTGGTGTTTTAAATGCCAACCCTTCTTCATCCGGTGGGTAGTATTACTTTTGGTTTGCGCAGTGTAATTCACAGATTTGACTGCTCTGCTGTTAGTCTCTGTCACGTACCGTGCAGAGCTTGTGACTATTGCAAGCGCAGTGTAACCAAATTTTCAGTAGTAGCGGCTTACACTACTTTTTACCCGGAAAAGTAGTTAGCCTACGTTACTGTAACGCGTTACACACAACTCTGGTTGTGATGTTGCCATAATCATCATAAAGATGTCTTTTAATTTTATATTTATTTGTTGATAACTGTGATTCTACAGAATTCATAAAGCAATGTTTCAGTTTTCACATATTTTTGAAGGATATTAAAATCATACAGAGTATAAAACATTTTGAACTCTTTCACACACACAGACATCAACAATGATTATTGTCATCATTGTTGAGATTCATGTGCTGTTTTTGACGTCTGTGTGTGTCTAAATTATGCTGTAACTTTGTTTTATTGTGTTTAAAAAAGTCGTATTGTTTTGGAACTCTTGCTGTTGTAAAATTAAAGAAGCATCAAGAGTGTTAAAGACAGCTCCATCTTGTGGCAGATCAAATACAGCAGCCAGGAGTGCAGATCCGTAGTTTTATTCATTAAGTACAAATAAAAGCCTGACAATGCTAAATGTTCAGTTTTCTGATGCCCATATTAAAGTGTGGCACTACATTAAATGTAACAATAATACCAACAGTTCTTTGATGCAAGTAAATGGTGCCCTAATTATTTTACTGTGTATAGGCTATGGCTGTTTATAGGCTATATATATATATATTAGGGCTGTCAAAAGATTAATCGTGATTAATCGCATCCAAAATAAAAGTTTGTGTTTACATAATATATGTGTGTGTACTGTGTATAATTATTATGTATAAATACACACACACTCATGTATATATTTAAGAAATAATTGCATTTATATACTGTATATACATTTATATAATTTATAGTATATATAAATATTTTATATACAAGTATAACCAATTTTTCTTAAATATATACATGATTGTGTGTGTTTTTTTATATATCTAAATAATTATACACAGTAAACACACATATATTATGTAAACACAAACTTTTATTTTGGATGCGATTAATCACGATTAATCTTTTGACAGCCCTAATATATATATATTACACACACACACACACACACACACACACACACACACACACACACACACACACACACACACACACACACACACACACACAGTAAATTAACTTCTATTAACCCTTTTTGAGTAGTCTGTGTTCCGACATGCAAAATGAAGTAGGCTATACACGTGACTAGGAATAAAGTGAGGCGTCGTTTATCGTTAATCACGTGTCTCTCTGAAGACAATACGCCCAGCAAACACAGAACGTTGGCACAACGTACCCGACCTTCTAACAACGGTTTAACAACATGGCCAAAAGGTTGCTTTTACTACGTTGTGTGGTGAAGGTTGTTACAGCGTTGTCACAATGTTGACATTAAACCACCGTTCAGGGTCATTGCTTAAGGTTGTGCCGAGGGTGTCTGGACAACCACTGGACTACATAACACATAGTGTCACTCGTCACTCATCACCGTCACTGCCCTGAAGCGGGAAAATCAGCCTTTTAAATTCCAAACACCTGTTGGGCTCATTGTGTTCTCATTCATCATCGAGCAGATACGCAAGTATTGGGTTTAATTTAGCCTCAGCTCAAACACAACCTACAACTTTAATTTAACGTGACTGTAGCCTCACTCGCACTGTTTTAGTTTTTCACTTGATTTGTCCGCCATTTAGTCTCATTCGTTTCTTTGCTCCTCTGGATTTGTGGATGTTTCCCCGGTTATCGGCTGGCTTTCGACTACTGTCTGCCATACAGAAACCAGTTTTGTTCATAAAAATGTTCTGATCTGCCTTTGATTTTTATGTTTTATTTATTATACTTAAAATAAATTTGTATATTTGTTTTAGTTTTTTTCTTTTTTCACAAATGTATGACTTTTGGAAGTGCAATTTGATTACCATATGCCGTTTTAATAAAGTTGAATTAACGGAACCTTCTGTCATTTTTACTCTTCAAAGTGTACACTTGCAGGTGTTGATTATAATAATTAGGCTAATTTACTGATAGCCCAATTAAATATTAATAGGACCTAAGGATAAACAATATTTAAAAAGTAAATAATTATCTAAATAATCACGATTCACTAATTTGACCAGGTGTTCAGGATGTCTCTAATGTGAGTTTCGGTTTAGTTTCAACTACAAGCGTTTTTATGTCGATGCTACAATATTATCCCCACAAGTCCAATTAATACTTAATAAAGCAAACTGTATATTAATATACTCCCACAATTGACAATCCTAACCTTGTTGCAGTCTTGATCAGTCGAAGTTCTTGAGTCTTTGCGTCCTCGTGCACGTTGCGATGAGCTCGACCTTCACGTGTTGAAACAGTGGAACTCTCTGAGACGTAAATCTACCAGAAATGAAGTTAAACAACCGTTACAGGATCTTTCAGTGTGTTATTTGCTCCTCCCTTATTTCCTGATTATCTTCCACACCACGAAAGGCTGATTTGAAACCATTTTGTAAGGAGGTTTTGACAGTGACAGACAGCAAGAAAAGCGAAAAACACTGAAAAAACAAGATAATACTTAATACATAACAAAGAATATCAAAAGTTGGTTACAGGCCCAACTAACACCCTATTTGTCTGCATCATCAAACATTTGAACTCTTTTTATAGATCAAACTTATCTTAAACAAAAAAAGGTGTAGTTTTTCCAAAATGAATGACTGATATCCCAAACACTCTTTTATCACACCACTCAAAACATGTCTGTTGAAAATAACCCGTACAATAATAAAGCGGGTTTGACTTTATAAAAACAAAATCATATAACTATATTATACTGTTTAGCTAAGCTACACAAGCAGGGGTTGACTTATGTGGTCAGGGGCCCCTATATCCTCTTTGTGTTTCCTCTACATTCCTTTAAGGGGTGGACCCACAGTAAGAAAATTACAAACAAAACAAGTGCTTAGAAGCAGCTTTTTAATTATGGTTAAGAAACAACGGCACTACAACCAAAACTAACACCAAGAGAAAAGTGGAAAGAATACCATTAGCCTAACCACAGCCACAAAACAATTACAAAGGAAATATGTAACTATGAACAGCAAAGCAACAGGAATATTATTTGCACGGAACTGTGGAAGAAGTAATGCGGCACGGGTTGATCTTTGGTCGACCAATCGGCGGAAAGGGGCGTTTCATGCCCGTCCCATGTGGAAATTGAATATTCAAGCGGTAAATCCATGTTCTTCCCCTGAATAGGAATAAATGACAACAGGCTGTTGAATTATTAGAAAAATAATGCACACCGAGGTGGTAATGCGGTCACGACGCGCAGGGGCGGACTTTACCATTAGGCAAAGGTCGGCAATTGCCTTGGGCCCCGAGTTACCCAGGGGCCCCCAAAAATGTGTACGTTTTTATTTTATTTTTACACCTTTTACAAATTATATATTTCTAAAACTCCATTTGCGAAAAATGGCATCAAATCATTAGTGTCGCAGACAGGAGGACAGGAGGACAGACAGAGTGAGTTTACAGTAACAGAGTAAAAATGAAGCGAAGCTACCCAAGCGGTGCTGAAAAAAGGAGGAAGCGGGAAGAAAGCAAAAAGTTTTTAGCGAAATTGCCGAAGGTAACTAACTATTTTGTGATGCCCGCTGACAACAACGCTAACGATACAACCACCGTGATCACGACCGTTCACACTGCTGCTGCTAGCGAGGAGGAGCTAACGCTACCCGTTGCTTCCGACAGTGCTGCTAGCCCAGGCTGCTCAAGCGATATTGCTGCTAAAATTACATCAAAGGCAACTTTACAGGATGAGGAGGATCCTTCAACTGCAGGTAATAAAACTTCAGCGTTCACTTCCAGTGACAGTGATAATAATGATGACAACATGATGTTTTATTAACAAGGTTCGGGAGGAACACGTTCTAATGATCAAGCAATCAAGTAACTCCAACCAGCTGTCATCAATCAGTAATCAACAGATCCACTCAATCAGCATGAGTAAAGCCTATAAATATTCACAGTTAACTCACCCTTATTCCTCGACAGTTTTCAGCATCCCTCCACCACCCCATCTCCTCACACTTGCATGGCTATCTTCCTAACCAGAGACGGGGGGAGTACTCTGGGTTCGGGCCCAATTTCCGAGCTCGGAGCCCTCCCCCCGGACAGCACGCCAAATACGCATAACCATTTACTCTCTGATCATTCGTAAGTGTGAACTCGTGAAGTCTATGACGAAAAAGATGACAATTCCAATGAACAACTAATGAGTAACGTTAGTACTAGCAGTCATTCTGACCAATGTGTTACACTTGAACTTGAAGATGACCCAGCACTCTGGCCAAAACATCTCACTGACAAAGAGCGCTGCTCAATAGTGCAGAGAGGCCCAGTTCAGAGCAAGGACAGAATTTATCCTAAAAATCAAGAGGGGCGAAGATTTACAAGCAGCAATTATTACCTGCAAATGAAGAATGGAGAAAAAATAAAGAGGTCCTGGCTCATGTACAGTGAAAAAAATGACTGTGTTATGTGCTTTTGTTGCCGCTTGTTTGGTAACCCAGAAAAGGCCACTCAGCTAAGTGAAGATGGGTTCAATTGCTGGAAAAATCTTTCTGCCCACTTGAGACAGCATGAGAGGTCTGCAGAACACATCACAAACATGGATGCTTGGCGCAATCTTTCACAGAAACTACAAACAAACACAGCTATAGATCAGGTTAACCAGGATCTAATTGCTCTTGAAGTAAACCACTGGAAAGAGATTTTAAGACGACTTATTGCAATTGTAAACCATCTGGCAGAGCACAATCTTGCATTTCGTGGCCAATCAGACAAATTGTTTGAGTCTGGTAATGGAAATTTCCTTGGACAAGTACAATTAATGGCTCAGTTTGACCCAGTGATGCGAGAGCATCTGAGGAGAATTCAGGCAAACCAGCAAAGTGACACCTATTTAAGCAAGCATATCCAAAATGAACTTATTTCCCTTCTGGCAAAATGTACAACTGATGCAATTGTAGAGAGAGTGAAAACAGCCAAATACTATGCAGTCATTATGGACTGCACCCCAGACCTCAGTCACAATGAGCAGATCTCAGTGGTGCTACGAATTGTTAAGTGTGAGTTATCAAAGGGTGTCTCCATCCATGAGCACTTCTGAGTGAGGATTTCTTCAGGCACTTGACACAACAGGAAAAGGCTTATGCGAGACATTTTTAGGCCAACTAGAAACACTAGGATTGGATCTTTGCAACTGTCGAGGCCAGTCTTACGATAACGGGAGCAACATGCAGGGTAAAAAGCAGGGAGTCCAAAAGAGAGTGCTGGAATTAAACGACAAAGCGTTATATGTTCCTTGTGGAAGTCACACACTGAATCTCGTTGTTGGTGATGCAGCCAAGTCCTCTGTGACGTCCATCAGCTTTGTTGGGCTGTTACAGCGACTTTACACTCTTTTCAGCTCCTCAGTTCAACGTTGGACCATTCTCAAAGAGCACGTCAAGAATTTGACACTTAAAGCATTGTCGACAACCAGGTGGGAGTGCAGAGTTGAAGCTGTGAAAGCTGTTCGCTACCAGCTGCCTGAAATCATGAAGGCATTAACTGCTCTAAAGGAGTACGCCGCAGAGAAACGAGATGCAGATGTTGTCTCAACAGCTGAACGCATCTGCAAGGAGCTGCAGAGATGGCCTTTTGTGGTAAGTACCATAGTGTGGTACAATGTGTTGTTCCAGATAAACAAAGTGAGTAAGATCCTTCAGAGCCCCAAAGTTTCAGTTGAGACAGTGAGGGAAGAAATCAGGGCGGTGAAAGAATTCCTTCAGGAATTTCGCAGTCATGGATTTCAGTCTGCGAAAACAGATGCCAGGGAGATAGCAGAGAAGCTTGAGCTGGAGATGAGCTGGCCTGAGGTGCGTCAGAGAAGAAAAACCAAACAGTTTGAGTATGAGGGAACAGAGCACATTCAGTCAACTGCAGAAGAGCTCTTCAAAAGAGATTTTGTTCTACCTCTAATAGATACAGCTCTTGTCACAGTAGAGAACAGATTTTCCAACATGTAAATCTTCTATGAGCTTTATGGATTTCTCTACTCAGTCGACATAATGAGAAGCACTGAGAAGGAAGGGAAGCTGGATGAATGCTGCCACAGATTAGAGCAGAGGGTGGATGACATTGATGCAGAAGATCTGAAGCTTGAGGTAAAGGGTGCAGTTAGGTCATTCCCACCACATGTCTCATCACCATTTGAGATGCTGGACTATATATATAAAGAGAATTTACTTGACATATATCCAAATTTGAGTATAGCTTTCAGACTCCTCCTCACTCTCCCTGTTACAGTAGCTTTCAAAACGTACCTCAGATCAACTATGTCACAGGACAGGCTGTCTGCTCTAGCTGTTCTCTCCATCGACCAGGAAGTCAGGAGGTCACTGGATATTGAATCAGTGATAGCAAGATTTGCTGAGGCCAAAGCTCGCAAGGTCAGATTCTAGCGCTTTAGACATGACAATACAGACACTCACTCTCACACACACAGAAACTCTCACACAGACACTCACTCACACACTCACTCACTCACACACTCACTCACAGACACTCTCACACACACACACACACACACACACACACAGACACTCTCACACAGACACTCTCACACAGACACTCTCACACAGACACTCACACAGACACACACACACACAGACACTCTCACACAGACAGACACTCTCACACAGACACTCTCACACAGACACTCTCACACAGACACTCACACAGACACACACACACACAGACACTCTCACACAGACAGACACTCTCACACAGACACTCTCACACAGACACTCTCACACAGACACTCTCACACAGACACTCTCACACAGACACTCTCACACAGACACTCTCACACACACACACACACACACAGACACTCTCACACAGACACTCTCACACAGACACTCTCACACACACACACACTCTCTCACAGACACTCTCACACACACACACACACACACACACACACAGACACTCTCACACAGACACTCTCACACAGACACTCTCACACAGACACTCTCACACAGACACTCTCACACACACACACACTCTCACACAGACACTCTCACACAGACACTCTCACACAGACACTCTCACACACACACACACTCTCTCACAGACACTCTCACACACACACACTCTCACACAGACACTCTCACACAGACACTCTCACACAGACAGACACTCTCACACAGACACTCTCACACAGACACTCTCACACAGACACTCTCACACAGACACTCTCACACAGACAGACACTCTCACACAGACACTCTCACACAGACACTCTCACACAGACACTCTCACACAGACACACACACACACACACACACACACACACACACACACACACACACACACACACACACACACAGACAGACAGACAGACAGACAGACAGACAGACAGACAGACAGACAGACAGACAGACACTCACACACACAGAGATCAGCCCAAGATTCTTCATTTGTTACTCACCCATTAAAGCTGAGTTAATTAGTAAGAGAAAGCCAAAGAAACTCAATGTACATAAATACATTCAAGAGAGAGGAAGAGAATACAAAGACATAGAAGAAAGGTGAGATGAAGAAGAGCAAGACGGACACATACAAATAGAAAAGGGAGAAGGAGAAAGACAAACACCAAAGGGAGAAGAAGAAAAAGACAGATGCAAAAACAGAGACTAGGGAAATGAAGAAATGGTCAGAAAAAAGGGAGAGCAGGAGAAAGTCAGTGAAAGAAAAAAGGTAAACATTTTAAACGGTAAGTTATTTTTATTAAAATTATGTGTCCATAATTGATCACTTATTGTCTTGTGTGTTTCTTCTCACTTTAGTAACACAAGACAGAAGTCTACAAACAACATGTAGCAGCAAGCAGATCCATATAGGAGATACTATCAGAGAGCCAACCAAGGCAAATGACAACCAATGGCAGCTCTTCCCTGTAAATAGACAATACATATTATTGTACAGAGAAAATTGTATGTAAATAAAATTTTACAATGGATGCATTTGTTAAACAGAATGTTGTTCTGTGTTTTTTTCTTCTTCTTCTTTTCTTACAGATGCAACTCCAGATGTCTAGAAATCATTGCTGTGTGAAGACTGCTGAAGAGAAGTTACAAGTAGGGCTTTCTTAGAAAAATAAGGATTGACAAAAGGGGGGAAACAAGAGATGTAGAGGGCCCCATACCTGTGTTTGCCTTGGGCCCCAAAATGACTAAATCCGCCCCTGACGACGAGAAGCGGAGTTACACCTCGGGTAGGGCTGTAAACGATTAATTGCGATTAATCGAATCCAATTCATTCGATTAATCGAAAAGTTTGTGTTTACATAATATATGTGTGTGCATTGTGTATAATTATTTTGTATATATAAATACACACACATGCATGTATATATTCAACGCCATCTCACGACCAATTCGTACAAATTTGTACGAGTGATTAAAAGGTGGCTAATTCGTACGAATTTGTACGACCTCACTCGTACGAATTTGTACGATTTGTCTAAACCCACGTGATGGGTAGGTTTGGGGGTGGGGTCAGGGGTAGGTCATTCGTATGAATTCATACGATTTTGGCAAATCGTAAAATATGTACGATTTAGCAAAAAACTATTCATACGAGTGAGGTCGTATGAATTGGTACGAATTAGCCACCTCGTAAAATTCGTACGAATTGCCGTGAGATCGGGTTGATATATTTGAGAAATATTTGCATTTATACACTGTATATATATTTTTATAAGATTTATATTATATATAAATAGACCTATTTTATATATAAATAAAAAAAAAATCTTAAATATATACACGCATGTGTGTGTATTTATATATACAAAATAATTATACACAACACACACACATATATTATGTAAACACAAACTTTCATTTTGGATTCGATTAATCGCGATTAATCGTTTACAGCTCTAACCTCGGGTGTGCATTATTTTTCTAATAACTCAACAGCCTGTCGTCAATTATTCCGCTTATACTACAGTTACCAGACCTCGAAACTTTGTTCAGATGATGTATTTCAACACGTTTGTAAAGTTTTTGTCATCAAATATATTCTTGTGTTTTTATTTTGTGTTTTGCAAACTTGTCTGCATATTATTAAAATAGTCTTTACATTTATACAAAAGAACACAAAAACACACTGGTGTAATGTATTTATAAATATCGTTCCTTAGTTTTTTTGGTATATCCATGCCTTCTACACCAGTGTGTTTTTGAGTTCACTTGTTTACAAAAAGATTACATAAGAATGATAACATACTAAACTGATAAGATGTAGGCCTAATTTGTATGATTAATGGTTAGTCATTATTATCACTTAATTTGACCAACTTTCTAAAGCATTGCTAGAGAAAACAACTGTTAATGCATCTGAAGTTTAACATTTATGATAACCTTTGATAAAGTAAAGGTTGTGTATCAAAAATATTATCAGTATAAAGCAACATTCAAAGCATGCAACATACAACTCCAAGTTCTTATGTTGTCTTGAGCTATCAGCCTATAAGTTAAAGACTATTTTAATAATATGCAGACAACTTTGCAAAACACAATAATATATTTTTGAATATTTATTTAAACCGTAATCATACACATTTAAAAAGCTTAATCTCAGCCATTCATGAGAAACGAACAGTTCTATATAATGGAATGTCAACAACAACTAATCTGGGAGAAATTAGGAGAAATATGCCTTAATTGTCGGTCTCCCAACGCTTCCTACAGGATCAGGTCTGTAATAGTTCAGGTAAACTCAGAGTATTGAGAAACACATGCTACAAAACGATGAATTATTTATAAAATAGATATGAGTAGTTTAAGCTTAACTTCTTATTACCTGTTTCACGAGTTCACACTTACGAATGATCAGAGAGTAAATGGTTATGCGTATTTGGCATGCTGTCCGGGGGAGGGCTCCGAGCTCGGAAATTGGGCCCGAACCAAGAGTACTCCCCCATCTCTGGTTAGGAAGATAGCCATGCAAGTGTGAGGAGATGGGGTGGTGGAGGGATGCTGAAAAATGTCGAGGAATAAGGGTGAGTTGACTGTGAATATTTATGGGTTTTACTCATGCTGATTGAGTGGATCTGTTGATTACTGATTGATGACAGCTGGTTGGAGTTACTTGATTGCTTGATCATTAGAACGTGTTCCTCCCAAACCTTGTTAATAAAACATTTCACGAGTTCACACTTACGAATGATCAGAGAGTAAAGGTTTATGCGTATTTGGCGTGCTGTCCGGGGGAGGGCTCCGAGCTCGGAAATTGGGCCCGAACCCAGAGTACTCCCCAAAAAGCTAAGTGAGCAAAGGACAGCCGTCAGCTTAAAGACCCCCCGAAAAGAGCGTAGAGATTGGCGGGCTGGCATTTCAAGGAAGATCCTGGTTGTTTGGCCAGGAGAGCTCTCGCAGCGTCCGACGGGGGTTCAATATGTAAAGTCTTGGGCGGGTAAGTTCAGCTGGCCTGTGGGAAGGCAAGTATGGATGTTCGAACGGGAGGGTTCTTGTGGCAATTGTCCCGGTATCGGAACGGGTAAGCCTCGCCAGTCGGAAAAGAGAAAAACGCAAATGCTTGACTGGAAGAGTTTGCTGCGTCCACTGGGTGATTAATACTCGCTGGACAGAGAAAGAGGAGACGAAGTCGCCTGGCCTGAGGAACTCTTGTTGTGTCCGCTGGGAGATCAATACTCGCTGGACAGAGGAGGAGGAGACATATGCTCGACCGGGAAGGCTCTCGCTGTGTCCGCTGGGAGATCAATACTCGCTGGACGGAGAAAGAGGAGACAAGTTTGACTGGAGAGGCTCTCACTGTGTCCGCTGGGAGATCAATACTCGCTGGACGGAGAAAGAGAAGACCTAGATGCTCGACGTACAGGGCAATACTCACTATATATCTTTTTTTTTTTTTTTTATCCAATAAGGGTTTGGTGGGCTTTTTTAATGTGGAATCGGTTGTTTCTGATGTAGCTTTGGAAGGCGTCTGAGGACCATCTTCCAAGGGCTTGGATCTGCTGCTGGGAGAGGCCTTTTTGAGCTGCTGAGGTTGCTGCCCCGATGCGGAAGGAATGGCTGGAGAAATTCTCTGCCGGGATGCCTGATTGTTGGAGAATGGATTTGAGGTGCTTTTGGAACCAAAAGCGTGTCACAGGTTTATTGGAATCGTCCACGAAGAGGGGTTCGAGATGGGATTTAGCCTGAGAGTTTCTCAGTTGGAGGTATGCCAGCATGGTTTGGTATGGTTGAATTGGTGATGAAAGGTTGAAAATGTATATAAAATTGGTTTGGTCTGTTTTGCTTTGTTTTATCAAAAAGGAGATTGTCTCACTGTCAAGTACTGATAGGTCTGAGATGCTTGGGTGGACTTTTGGGTCAAATCGGGAAGTGATAGCCAGTTCCGAGCATCTGAGAAAAACAAAAAAGGCTAAAATAAACATGGCATCGAGTGTGCGAGAGGTGTTGAGGGATTGGTAGCCTGTGCGCAGGGTATAAATACATTTAGTGAGAATATCTAACGTGATGGGATGTCTTGTGTCCGGGCGGGTGGGCTGGGAACGTTGGATGCCTTTAATTAGGAGGGAGGTTTGAGAATTATTTATTTCCGGGGAGGGGGTGCCATGTATCAATTTGTGAAAAAATTGGATGCCGCTCAGGTAGCCTTTGATGGACCCAACTTGGAGGCCCTTAACGCTGTTAAGGTAAGAGATGAAGGAGGTTATTGAAAGGAGAGAAAAATTGGGGAATGGTGTGTTGTAGGAAAAGTGGAAAGTTTTAAAACATTTCCATGCGGTCACGTAGGATTGGAGAGTTCTGGAAGAAACTGCTTGAAGAATGGTGTCGAGCGATGTGTCGAGGAGGGATTTTAACGAGTGGGTTACGGGAATATTAATTCCGAATAGTGAGGTACTGGAGTTGGGAATTTGTCCGCCTCTGGAGCTAGCGTCCTGAATTTCTGAAACATAAATCGAGACAGAGAGTCAGCGATTTGATTTTTTGACCCGGGGATATGTTTAGCGATTAAAATAAATTGATCACACGCTGAAATCCAGATTAGACGTCTTAAAAGTGGCATCAGTGCGGGTGAGTGGGAACGGCCTTTATTAATGCATTGGACTGTAGCTTCATTGTCGCAATGCACTAAGATACTGCTAGCAGTCCATTCCTTTCCCCACAGGAAGGCTGCTACTACGAGAGGGTAAAGCTCGAAGAGTGCGGACGACTGTAGAGTGTCCTGAATTTGGGGGGGCCATGGAGACGCGAACCAGCGTCCTTGGCAAAACCCCCCAAAGCCGACTGAGGGGGCTGCATCTGTAAATAGCTGGATGTCAATGGGGGATGAAATTAGGTTCTTATAGAAAAAAGATAGGCCGTTCCACTGATTAAGGAATGTTATCCATAGCCTGAGTTCGTCTCGGCACGCTGCTGTTAGGGAAATACGATCCTCTAGCGCGTGCACTGAAGATGCGAGAGAGAGGAGATGCGAAATGAAAGGGCGTCCTTGTGGAATGATGCGCATGGCGAAGTTTAGGTGGCCGAGCAGGGATAGGAGTTCGCGTTTGGAACACTTTGAATGGTCTACAAGGGTAGATGAGATGAGGATTATTCTATAATTTTTTTCCTTGTGCAGGGAGGCCTGGTATTTATATGAATCTAAGTTAATGCCGAGGAACTCGATGGATGTGGCGAGACCCATGGTTTTTTCTTGGGCGATGGGGATTCCAAGCTCGGAAAAAACTCTTTGAACTGTGAGAATATGAGCGGCTGGAATGGCACTGGAAGGTGAAATGATTAGAAAATCGTCTAGCAGGTGAATGAGCTGAGGAATTGCGTAGTTGTTTGACAAGATCCAGCAAACAGCTTCGGATAGCATGTCAAAATTTTTGGGGCTGCTTTTGCATCCAAAAGTTAAACGAACGGCAAAATAGAATTTCCCTTGCCAGCGCACTCCGAATAAGTGCCATGAATCAGGGTGGATGGGCATCACTTTGAAAGCTGAGGTGATGTCAATTTTTGCGAGCCAAGCGCCCCGACCCACGATTTTTATTAGGTCGACTGCGTGATCTACGTCATGGTATTTGAGAGAAAATTCGTCAAGTGGGATCAGGCTGTTAATGCTTGGGAAAAATGAATTATGCGGAGCTGACAGATCAACTATGAGACGTTTCTTACCTGAAAACTTTCTCGTAGCCACGCCAATGGGGCTGATGCGAAAATTTTTAAATGGAGGATCGTCAAAAGGGCCAATCATAAAGCCTGAATCGACTTCTTTTTTGATCAGGTCATCTACTACGTCGGGCTCGGCGAGAGCCGATTGGAGATTATCGCAGATGACGTTTTGGGAAAGCGGGCAAACCACTCCAGGTTTAAAACCATGTTGGAGGCCGGAAAGCAGATATTCAGTGAAGTCGGAGTCCGGGTGGTGAGATAGTTGGATAGCAAGGCGAGAAATATTCACGGGAGTCGATAAATAATTTTTTAATTTTTTATTGACATCTTTAAACACAGGGCATACGGGACGGGCATGAGCGCCGCCGCAGAAACTGCATATGTGCAGGTATCGACAACGCTGCCTGGTGCACTTGCCGGTGTTAAAATTATTGCAAGGCTGTTTGCTATCCGTAGAAGCTCTGGAGCGTAAATCGGCATCGTGGGGATTTGCGTTGATGGTTGCCGGTCTTGGTACATAACTGGTGGATTTAACTGGTGCTGTGTTTGAGCAGGGGGGAATGGAGGGGTTAACTTGTGGGCATGATATGGTGGAATAAGCTACTGACCTGCAGACCGCGCAAGAAATGTTCCTGCAGCCAAGGAATACTCTGCTGTGAAGGTCGGTGTCGAGTGCTCCCCAGTAAGGGCACTGGTTCCACTGGGAAACTCTAACGGCGCACTTTGCTGAGAAGAGTTTGTGGTAGGTATAAAAGTGCCCTCCCCCATAAGACAACGCGAGCTCGGCTATGAGCGCTAAATAGTCGTTCAGTTCGCGCCGCCTATGAGGGAATGCTGAACAAATAACTTCAGTGAAATGGCTGAAAGCGATAGAGAATTCAGAAAACGAAAGTAAACGTGATGAATGCATGTTTTGATTTTTTAAAGTCACTGAAAAATCCCCGCAGTCCAACTGGCGGTTAGAATCGGACACTGGAAGCAGAGAAAGTAAATGTGAAAGGTCTATGTCTGCACCTGCCAGGATCTGTGCTCGGATGTTGTGGGCCACTGGCGGAGGCTCCAGAGCGACGGCGTTTTGTGGGACAGGCATCGGTGTAGCTGTAAAAAGAGAATAGTTAGAGTTTGCGTTTAGAAGAGAGCTAAAAGGGAGAGAAGCCGGGGCTGCAACTATCGGCGGAGGCAGCCTCACGCTTAAATCGGCCTGTGGGGCTTGGGGAGGGAAATTGAAAGAAACATGAGGGGGAAAAGGAGGATATGAATGAGAAGTGTGAGCCTGAGTTACAAGCGGAGGCAGCCTCGCGCTTGCTTGAGCTGCAGACCAATGAAAAGGGGAGGAGTTAGCAGTAGTCGCGGGAAGATGACTGAAAGGCTGGGCCTGCGCCGCTAGCGGAGGCAGCCTCACGCTAGCGTCTGCTACGGGAGCCGGAGGCCACTGCAGAGGAAATAAGTTGGAAATAGCGGAAGGAAGAAGCTGGGAGGCTGAGGGTGGGCCTGCGGGCCCAGCTGTGTAAGGCGCTACGGCAGGAAGCGCCGCGGTGAAAAGCTGAGCTGAGGCGGGAGGTGAGTGAGGGCTCGCAGCGGTAGCATCTGGGGCGCGGCCCAGGCTCGCTGAAGGCCTGGTACTGCGGGCTGATGCACGCTGAAAACCGGATCTTAAATGAGGAGGTGACGGCGTCTGGCGAGGCGGATTCGGGGCCTCCCGGGTTTTTCTCAGCCTGCTGGCCGCCGTGGAAGCTGGGGTGGATTTGGGAGAGAGATTGGATGAATGCAAGGTGACGTACAGATTGTACAATTGCGCTTTGTTCATCCTGCGGGAAGGCTGAATATCAGAATTTATCAGCGCTTGTCTCAGACTCATGACTGTCCACTTTCCAATGGGTGGAATCGTGGGTACGGCCGAATGGTAGGAGGATGCCGGGGAGAAAGCTGGAGTCCTCGCTGGTGGAGGTGAGGGCAGGCCTCGGCGTCTTGGCGTGCGGGGGGTTGCTTGTGCAGACCGGCGCCCGCGAGATGAAGCCTGGGGCTCGGAGGCGGTAACAGGCGTAGAAGAAGTGGTCCTAGAGCCGGCTGATGGCGGCGGAGGAACCGGAGAGCGGTTGAGTTCGTCATCGTGCGGAGAACGTTGCATTTGAGACATCGTTTGCAGAACGGAGAACCAAATGCTGAAAACTGTCGAGGAATAAGGGTGAGTTGACTGTGAATATTTATGGGTTTTACTCATGCTGATTGAGTGGATCTGTTGATTACTGATTGATGACAGCTGGTTGGAGTGACTTGATTGCTTGATCATTAGAACGTGTTCCTCCCAAACCTTGTTAATAAAACATCATTTGAAATAAATAATCCATAAAACAAACAAAACACGATCTGAAGCGCTCACGCTAATTTCTGTTCCACTCGCTTGCATTGGTCGCTCCGCGATGGTCTTGTGAATATTCATGGTAGCTCCACCCATTGGAACCAAATGTTTTCAGGAACAGAATATATTGTAACACTTGTTCATGTATTCGTATTGAACCGAATCGATATGGGCATCACGGTTTGGTGCATGAATTTACACGGAGAATACACGGTATAAAAATAAATAAAACTCGCATGCAAATTAATTAATGTAATGCAGAACTACTGTTAGATAAGCGGGTTATTTAGGGACAGCTAATCTGTAGCCCCGCCTTAAGACTGCGCGCGCGCCTCCCTAAATGGACGAGGCATTTATACTTCGCACTCGCCTCGCCGGTGTACTATTCTATGAAACCACAGGGTGCGACTCGGTGTAATTTTACTCTAAACCAGCGATCCCCAACCTTTTTTGCAAAACGGACCGGTTTAATATCAGACAATATTTTCATGGACCGGCCATTAAGGTGTGGTGGATAAATACAACAAAATACAACAAAATAAAATGATACGACCAGCATAAAAACTGGGGTATTGAAGCGTGTGTCCGCGCTATTCTCAGACATGCCTGCTCGCGGTGTTCGATATCAACAAAAGCCGGTCGCGGGGGTGCCGCACTCGCCATCTTTCCGTTCACTTTTGCTATTTAACCAGAACGAATAAGACTAGTGCAATCACGTGTGGTGTTTGTCAACGCGCCTTTGGAGAGAAGTGAAAGTGACAGCTCGGCTAGTATCAGTGTATCGATACTTCGGAAAATTAGTAATGGTACCGTTCAGATATTTCAGCATTGATATTTATCGAAATATCTATATTTTTGACAACACTAGTTCAGACTCAGATAATAAATAAAACGGAAATAATGTAGGCTATGTTATTTATTCTTTCTGTGCGGCCCGGTACCAAATGACCCACGGACCGGTACTGGTCCGCGGCCTGGGGGTTGGGGACCATTGCTCTAAACCATCAGGAATCAGCGGCAAGAAGAAGTAAGGTACACTCGTGAATGTTTATTTTACTACAACACTTTAGTACACCAAAACCACACTACAAAAGAATCGTGTAAAGCAGTAAACCAGATTATTCCCTGAGACATTAGAAGAAAAAAAATGGATATGAGAACGTAACCTACAACTAAATTAACGTTATCTTACATAATTTCAAAACATTTGCCCACACACAAATGCAATGACAACATTTTTGCCGCGTGCTCCTTCGCGCTCGCGATAAATAAGAGATGCTGTATTTTCAGTTTTATAGCTGATCGTCTTATTTTGTTTACATCTTACTTTACACACTTCAGGACAGGCTGTCAGCTAGCTCAGGGGAGAGACTGTGGTACAGACTGAGACATGCACAATAAAAATAATTGCCTTATGCATTTTTGTTTTGCTTTTCCCTCCATTGTACCGAACTCGTACCGAACCGTGATGTCTGAACCGAGGTATGAACCGAACCGTGACTTCTGTGTACCGTTCCACCCCTACTGTAGACATTGTGACGTCACACAGTCAGACAGCTCGATTTGAGATAGGGGAAAACATATAAGGAGATTAAAAAAAAACTGGATGGATTTGTATCATTATGATGGTTGTGTACAGGCACTGCCATCTCACATTTCAGTACAATCAACTTGTAAAAGTGCATGTACCATTATATGGCCCCTTTAAATTAAATGTATCTCATAAGATCAGGTGGGTGTGCAGAAAACATAATTCTTACTGGTGAGTTTATACTTTTAAAGTCCCACTGAAGTGCCTTGAAACGTGCAGCTGTGTTTGATGCGTTGACAGGAAGTGAAGGCGGGACATATTGAATGGCTCCTCCCCCTTTTCAAATAGCCAATAGGGTTCAGTTTACCTCACAGACTGCAAGTCGTGATTGACAGCGCCGAGGAAGTGAATCCGAGCCAACAGACTATCGATGACAAGGACGAAAATAAAATGAACCAACCGTCTTTGGAGTCAGACCGTATCAGTTTGAGCCAAGTAACGTAACGGGGCGGGACGGGACGCTTTACATTCTAGAGAGCATTTGATTGGACAGAAGATGTGATGAGAAGCTGAAGTCTGCGGTGACGTCATAAAAATCCCTGATCCATTTTAGCAGAAGTGAGAGACTATAAGTTTTGAATGTTTATCTCCTAAAAGCAAATTTTGCCATTGTTTTGGAGCACACCAGCTTATTCATAACCTTAATGCTAACATATTCATACCAATAGCTGAAAAAATTACGTTTTGATTTCAGAGGGCCTTTAGTTAAATGTATTTTGTCTTAGTTTAATACCTTATGAAGATTTACATTTAGATCTACATTTCAAATATTTTAGATATTTTTTCTATAAATCAAGGCTGTTATATATGTCATTAAGACGTAAACCAGACTGGGATTCCACTAGCACACACACTTTGTCTTTGTAAGCTCATTAATGAATATTATATTTCTCACACTTGCATTTCTCTTCACTACATGAGAGAAATGTTCCAAAACTGGCATAAAGTTGGTTTGATGTTCGATATTCGCAAAATTAGGAAGCGTCTATAAAGTTACAAACGTTTCTAACTTCAATAGCATTTAAAGATAATGACTTACAGTAATTAAATAATCTGTAAAGTGTTCATGTAGTGTCAGCTATGATGCACACGTTTTATATTTTTTATATTTAATAAAGTAAACGGTCAAATCATGAAAATGAAAATCATCAAAAATTGCCATGTATTTCCGTATGGATCATACACAAAATATACAATAATTTAAAGCTCAATCGCATTTAAAGATAATGTCTTTGGCAAGGCAAGGCAAGGCAAGTTTATTTATATAGCACATTTCATACACAGTGGTAATTCAAAGTGCTTTACATAGAAGAAATTAAAATAATTACATAAATAATAAAAGAAATAAGAATAATTAAAACAGTTTAGAAAATAAAATACAGTGCAAACAGTCGGACGAACAGTGGCACAGTGCTCATTCAGTAAATGCAAAGCTAAACAGTGGTAATTCAAAGTGCTTTACATAGAAGAAATTAAAATAATCAAAAGAAATAAGAATAATTAAAACCGTGTCTGAGATGGAAGTGACTGAGCAGGTTTGCGGTGCCACTGGACCTACAATCCAGGGACGTCCTCTGCTGGGGTGGTGTCTTACACCAGTATTGCCCAGTGGTGTCCCCCACAGAGCACGTTTCACTTTTGCTGTTTTAAACAAACTGCGAACCTTTATACTCTCCATAGTATAGCTAATCTTCACTCGCCTTGTCGGAGTGAAGCTCTCCCGTTCCCCTTCAAAATCTCTTCCAATCAGACAGCCCCAAAAATGAATTAAATCTTCCTGAATAGTTTGGAAAATAAAATAATAAAATACAGTGCAAACAGTTGGACGTGTTTTACCTCAACCGGTATCTTTCTTTTAAAAGGATCTTCTTACGACTTCCATGTATCAACTTTCTTTTCTCTTTCATTTACTTGCACATTATTTTCACTTTCCTTAGCCCTGCATTCACATTCTTAGTTCTTTCTCAGACGAAAACTTTAATATCGTCATTCAAATACTGTTCTACAGTGCTCATTCAGTAAATGCAAAGCTAAACAGATGTGTTTTGAGTCTGGATTTGAATGTGGCTACTGTAGGAGCACACCTGATCTCTTCTTCTATGAATTATATTGATAAAACATGAGGAAAAAGGTGAATAAAGACAGAGTCAATGTTCAGAAATGATTAATTATTATTTTTTGACAATGCAGTGTTTGTTGACAAACTCAAAAATTATTTATTTTTAATTATTAAAAAATGCATTTTTTTAGATGAAAAAGTTGATTGTATTTTATTGAGAAAATATTTTATTATTGTATATATTTTTTTATTAGATCAGATATCATTTTAATCTGTCATATGGTCATGTTATAATGTACATCTCCTAGGGGGCATGTTGTCACAGTTCACTTCCATTCTTTCAGAGTAAATCAAGAATAAAGTAGCTATACATTGCATTAATGAAACAAAACAACATAATTGAACTAGACATGTGAAATTCAGGGACAAAATAAATACTCTGAACCGTAAGTGAATTTACACAAACTGAGAAAGTCCAAAAGTGTTAGGTTGTGCCCCGCTCTCTCCTATATGTTTACATGTGATTTTACAGTTATATAAATACATAAAATCTAAAAGGAGTGCATCCTACCTGACACCTACATGCACACTTTACACTTGATTGTATGACTGAAAAGTTATTATTTCCAAATGCTATTGCAGTTAGAGACATGTAGCCTAGGTTATGTAGCCAATATCGTATGTAACTTTTTAGACGCTCCCTATATTTGCGAATGCCGACCGCCAAACGCAAAGCAAACTTTATACCAGTTAATCTCTAAAAGCGGTTGTCTGTGTTCTTTAATGTAGTTTACAGCTTCACAGAATAGAAAACATGAGAGTGCTTGTGGGACAATAAAGTGAAACCATAACTGTTTAAGATATGTACCACTCACTCACCGTACAAGACTACCAGGATCCCCGAGAGAAAAACAAGCTTCTTGATTTCGCCGTCGAGTTCCGCGAACCCTGCTTTAGTAAACACGATCTTGCGGAGGAGGAATCCGAGCCGCACATTAAACCGAGCAACTGAGTTTTACTCACTGTTCTTGATTATTTTATAGAACTTGAAGATGAATCCGTCGTGCAGAACTTAAAACCGAAAGTAAAAGTGTCTAGTTTCCCGATTGTTTTAATGACGGTTCTTCTTTTGTTCACTTCACATCCATCCATCACAACAGTGTTTTCCGTGTCCGGACAGCTTTAAAGTATCCAGCTCTTTCATAACGAGTTTACATTATGGGAAGTACTTTCGGTTTGAGGCAGGGGCGGATCTAGGGGGTGGCCAGGGGTGGCCGTGGCCACCCTTTGCCTAAGCTTGGCCACCCCTTTGGCCACCCCTCTCACAACTGCTGTTTCTGTCTCTTTTTTTATTGTCAAGAATTACGTTTTTTAAACGCAGAACCGTCTCTTTAAGACCACAAAAAAAACTTTAAAAAACGCGCACTCCAACTACACCTCAGCGCCAGCGCAAGTCAAACGAGTGCGGAAATGTGCAGGTGCCGAACGAGCTTCAGCAGAACAACAGACAGTGATATACGCATAGTAAATATAGAGTCAATGTTTCTCAACTGGTTTGCAAGACCGTCGCTAGTGTGCAGTCAAAGAAACAACAAGCGTAAATCTTTGTTTTTCTGATGCCACTTTTATTTTGACTTCTGTCAGATGCTGAGAAAAGCGGCGCGCGTTGTCCTACATCAGTTGGCTATCTTCGGTAAGATGAGATGTTGTCAGGCCAAATTTCAGTAAAACTAACTTTCCTGTCCTGTCAGCCGTTGTACTGTGCTCGCTGTGCGCAAATGCGGCGTGTTTTGACGTCAATTGACTCGTGAAATAATCAAAAAGGCGATTAAAGCTGTGTCAAAACTGCATGCATGCATCATGTATTTGGGTCAAAATCACCATAAAGTGCCTTTGAGACCTCACAATTTCCTAAATAAAAATCTGAGATTTTCCATTTAACTTAATATGTGTTGTATTAAGGAGACCTTAGGCTGTTAGAAATGCATATTGGTCAAGCTCCATCACTTTTTTATAAATTAACTGCAAGCTGACAATATACGGGCAAACCATAACATAGGTCCACCCTGTCATGGACAAATTCAAAGTAGAATAAATACATTTTCATTGCTTAGGGATTATAAAATGTAGATCTACAGAAAGATAATGTGTCCCTTTCCCAGCAAAACATTTTAGTTAATGGTAAAAGTTTTTTGATAATAATGAAATTACTGCCTAAATATGTATTGGTGACAGGGTGGACACAGGCTTGGTGACAGGGTGGACAATGACAGGGTGGACATTTTTGGCTAAAGTTAGCATTTAATTAGCACATGGTGTACATGCAGTTAGCAAAGTCATTCACTGTTGAAGCTGACTGTGCACTGCTTAAAATATATATTTTGAATTTCTGAAAAGTTTTTATATTAATTAATATTTCACAATGACAGGGTGGACATGTTAAGCTTGACAACACGCAACTACAAACACAATATGATGAAAATTAGGAAATATAAGTGTAGATACTTATTGTGTGTGCAGCAGATGTTTTAACCTCCACTGAAGAAAGACCAAATGGGGGAGGGGGGTCACTGAGAACATCAGTTGGTTTATTAAAGGGGCGTTAACCCCATAATGACAGGGTGGACGCCAATTTCAGGGACACATGCAAAATGCTTAATATTATTATGAAAATAAAATAGAAATAATCAAAATGACTTGTTTTATTAAATAACTTGTTGAGGACAATACGTACATTCAAAAAGTGTTTTAATTTTATGTCATTTAACCACTTTTTACACTCACTGAAGTTAGCTGAGCAGCATGTGGGACATTACAAAATCACATATATCCAATCAAAGAAAATGGTATAAAATCAGAAAAACACATTTCAAGAGACTTATCATTGTACTTGTATGTGTGTAAATGTTTGGCCACTTATAATAATACCTCAGAATTTCATTATTTTGCATTATGTTCATGATGACTGAATGATTCTGATGAGGACACCAAAGGCACTTTATAGTGATATTGACTCATTTGTCATGTGTCACATCTGTCTGTAATAATAATAATAATCTGCTATGTGAGATCACAATATAAGGCACAAACTGATGTCATTTTTAAATGTAGCCTACAAATAAATGTGAGCACTGTGCATTTGTACTAGCTGGCGTTAATTTTTAAAGAGGACAAAAATGGATAATTTTTAAACCCATAATATAACTAATTTTACATTCTGGCATTTATGTGCTGTTGACTTCTGCGTTGTTCACATTCTTGCACATGAGGATTCAAAAAAAAATTGTTTCCCTTTTTAATTTAAGTAGCCTATTATAGAACTGTTGCAATTATTTATTTTGACAACTAATTTAGAAAAGTTAAACATAGTGTTTACTTTTTCAGTTGCAACTTTTTTTTTGACAAACTCAGAATTGGTTGAAGAATTCAATGATTATGTAAAATTCACTGAAGGTTTATTCATCTTTGAGCTACAGTAGTTATCTGCATGTCTCAGTCATTCATGAAGGTGCAACAATGTAGAACAAGCTATTGGGTGTTTTGAGAACCAGAAGCAAGCTAACTGAGCAAGTTGAGCTTAGTGTGTGCCCCTTTATTAATATGCCTGGAGGTGGTGAATAATAATAATAAAAAAGATAAAAATTCACTCAGTATTCCATGATTCCTAATTCACTACTATCTCAATTACAATTAAGTATAAATTAACTGTATTCAGTTGTGTAGGCACTAAAACAGTCCAATACTTATAGTCAAACTCATTTTTAAATTAAAATGATAAAAATGTCTGTGCCACCCCAGACTGTTTGCTGGCCCTTGCCTGGCCACCCCCATGAAAAAATCCTGGCTCCGCCACTGGTTTGAGGAAGTTCCACTCAAAAAGACTGGACCATCATTTCAGACCATGAAGCCACTATATATATATATATATATATATAGCCTATAGGCTATATAGGCTAGTATACTCCTTTATCCGTCAGTTTGACTGAGCTGTACTGTACATTTTCCTCATGTTCTGTTACAAGATCATTTTGATATTTTAATGGTATAACAAGAATATCTATGGAAGAGAAATATCTCTACCTCTTTGAATATTTTCCTACACATTTTCCAACTTTGGGATGATTATCATTTTGCACAGTACACATTTTTTTTTCTTAATTAAATTGAATAGAAATTTTGCAACACACTAAAAAATGCAGTTCAGAACAGGAACAAATTAAAATGTTAAATAAAATATGAAAAAATATTTTTTTAACTCATGGCATACATTTTTATGAATATGGCTTTTGTACTGTAACCAAATAAAGTACAAGTACATGTCATATGAGAAAGATAATATATAATTATGAATGTATCTCATAATAATGATAGATAGATAGATAGATAGATAGATAGATAGATAGATAGATAGATAGATAGATAGATAGATAGATAGATAGATAGATAGATAGATAGATAGATAGATAAAACTTATTCAATACATGTTTGATTAAACAATGGAATGATATATCAGAGTCTTCATATTTATTATTACTTGTTGATATGGCAAATAGTTTCGTGTGACAACTAGCCCCGCATTAGGTTGTGCCCGCTGTCCCCTATACTTCTAGAAGTCTGTGTAAAATGTAACCAGAAGAAATCCTGATAGTGTCATCTGTCCTGTTTTGAACCATAGACTGTAAACAAATGGTTTGAACACAGTGTAAGAGTTAATAATCTGTAATGATCACTTGTGGGAAGTAATCGTTAACTCCACCCTTTTGGGAGCAACTACACTAAGCAGGAAAACACTTGTTATGCATCTTTTCTGTCAAACTGACTCTTTGTGTCCAGACAAAATAAATAAAGATAGCGATAAGTGGAGAATAAAGAAAAAAGCTTTCAATAAGGATTTATGATACTTTTGTATACAGCAGATCTTAGAATATATTGAGCAATCCAGACATCAGATGAGCGAGAGAGACTCTCCAGTCCTCAGAATCAGAGCCCAGCAGAACCAGAACCAGCAGAGCCAGGACCAGCAGAACCAGAACCAGCAGAACCAGGACCAGCAGAGCCAGGACCAGCAGAACCAGAACCAACAGAGCCAGGACCAGCAGAACCAGGACCAGCAGAGCCAGGACAAGCAGAACCAGGACCAGCAGAGCCAGGACCAGCAGAACCAGAACCAGCAGAGCCAGGACCAGCAGAGCCAGGAGCCGGACAGTGGCGATGAGGAGGCCACGCTGAACGCGCCGCGGAGCCGCGAACACAAGCCACCGGCAGTGAAGAGAGAGTTTCTGCGCGAGAGTTGCGCGGTGGTTCTGCTGCTCGGGTTCCTGAGTCTGATGTGGGTTCTGTGATATATGGGAATTGTATTATTATTCCTTACCTGAGGATAGCGCTCTCCGTCTAAAGACATGGTGGGTTGTAACCTGTAAAAGGGGAGAATAACAAAGTTCAGTAAAGATACCAGTCGCATGAAACCTGTGTCTCCGTGTATCATTCTAAACGTGAATCCAATAAACATCACATGGTGTCAGAAGAAAGCTATGGATCAGTTAAAGCCTCCTAACAGTTTGGATTTTGAGGGAAATCTGTCGGAAAATTGGCGAACGTGGATTCAAAAGTTTGATCTGTATCTCATTGCAACTGGCATTGCAGAAAAGAGTGACAAGGGAAAATCTGCGACATTTTTTCACGTGGCGGGAGATGATGCCATAAAGGTATTTAATACCATGGACTTTGATGATGATGTGGATGATTTTGAAGTGCTCAAAGACAAGTTTAGAGAATACTGTGAGCCGAAAATGTTTTACATATCTGAGGGATATGTTTTTCACGAGAGCACAGGGACCGAACGAAACCATTGATGCATACGTGACTGACTTGAAAAATAAGGCAAAAGATTGTGAATTCGGAAGATTAAATGATGACTTGATTAAAGATCGCATTGTCTGTGGTGTTAACAATGACACCGTGAGAGCTAGGCTTCTCAGAGAAACAGATTTGAACCTAGCAAAGGCTGTGGATATCTGTCGTGCAAACGAAATAACACAAAGCCATCTGAAAGTGCTGCATGAAGAAGCAGAAGTGGCTGTGAACAAAATCACGAAGACAAAGTCGACCAGACAAGCGAATTTCAAGCACACAGGGAAAGAGAAGGATGAGTGCATGAGATGTGGGTATGTACATGAGCCAAGGAAGTGTCCAGCATATGGCAAAATTTGTAATGAGTGCTCAAGGAAGAATCATTTTAGCCGCATGTGCAAAACACCACAGCAAAAAGGCAAACCAAGAAGATTTGAGAAAAAAGTCCATGAGATAGAACAACAAGATGCTGAATTATTTATAGGTACCATTGAAATTGAACGAAGTGAGCAAACAGCTAGTAAATGGCTGACACCAATGAATACAGTCACTACAATGGAAAGTGAAACCAAGAAATGGACACAAGAATTCAGCATAAACAACTGTATACTTACCTTTAAGCTTGATACAGGAGCAGAGTGCAACGTGTTGTCATTTAAAGATTTTGAGAAAACTTCTAACAAGACAACTTTAAAAAAGTCAAACTGCACGTTAGTTACGTATTCTGGCCACACGATGGAGACAAAGGGTAAAGTAAAGCTTAAATGTGGTTACAAAGACACTGAGTTTGAGCTAGAATTTCAAGTTGTAGATGAAGATTCACCAGCGATTCTGGGAAGAGAAGCATGTTCAAAACTTGGACTGATTAAAAGAGTGTACAAAGTAGAGAACGAAGACAAAACTGACATTCTGAGTGAATATCAAGACGTGTTTACTGGTTTAGGATGTGTACCAGGACTGCATCACATACAGCTAAATCCAGATGTTGCTCCAGTCATTCACGCACCACGAAAAGTACCCATTGCGTTAAAGGACCGGGTCAAAATGGAACTGAAAAGAATGGAAGATCTTGGAGTCATTGTGAAACAAACCGAGCCCACTGATTGGGTTAATAGTATGGTTACTGTAGTGAAGCCGGAGAAACTCAGGATTTGCAACGATCCACAAGATCTTAACAAAGCCTTTAAGAGAAGCTGAGATGCCGAATGCTAAAGTTTTCTCAGTGCTTGATGCGAATCATGGATTCTGGCAAGTACCTTTGGATGATGAGAGCTCCAAACGATGTACTTTTAACACTCCTTTTGGAAGATACCGGTTTTTGAGACTTCCATTTGGCATAGTGTCAGCTCCAGAAGTGTTTCAAAAGTGCATTGCACAAAGACTGGAAGGCTTAGATGGAGTTGTGAACATAGTGGATGATATTTTGGTGTGGGGTGAAGACATGGAACAACACGACAAGAGACTAAGACAGCTGTTGGACAGAATCAGAGACATCAACCTAAAGTTGAACAAAAATAAGTGCAAGATCAGGATGACTGAAGTCAGCTATGTTGGACACATTCTAGGTTTGAAGCCAGACAAAGAGAAAGTCAGAGCGATACAGAACATGCCAGAACCAGAGGACAAAGCTGCACTAATGAGAATCTTAGGTCTGCTTCAGTATCTGTCCAAGTTTGTTCCAAACATGTCAGACATCAGTTGAGGAAACTGCTAGAGGGAGATGTAGCATGGCATTGGGAGACAGAACAACAAAAGAGCTTTGAAAGACTGAAGTCACTTGTGAGCAACGCCCCAGTGTTAAAGTACTTTGATGTCAACAAAGAGATAATGCTGTCAGTGGACGCAAGCGCGGAAGGTCTTGGAGCAGTGTTACTGCAAGAAGGACATCCGGTGGCATTCGGCTCAAGGTCTCTTACGGAGTGTCAGAAAAGATACGCCCAAATAGAAAAAGAGCTCCTAGTGATTGTCTATGGCTGCGAGAAGTTCCAACAGTATGTCTATGGAAAAACAGTACAAGTGGAGACGGATCATAAGCCCTTGGAGACAGTTTTCAAAAAATCTCTCCAAAAAGCTCCTCCGAGACTGCAGAGAATGCTGATGAGATTGCAGCTATATGATCTCCGTGTCAGCTACAAGCCTGGAAAGGAATTGTACATTGCAGACACTCTGAGTTGAGCCTACCTAAAAGAACAAATGGAACAATTACTGGAAGATGAGTTACAAGTTCCCACTTTGTCTGTTTGTCTGCCAATCTCAAAGGAAAAGCAGAATACATTCAGAACATGCAACAGCAGAAGATGAAGAGTTGCAAAAAGTCGTGGAAGCAGTTCAGTCAGGATGGCCTGCCGACATAAGACAAGTTCCAGCAGACATAAGGAAGTACTGGACTTACAGAGAAGAACTTACCTGTTCCGATGGGTTACTCTTCAAGAACTGGAGAATAGTAGTTCCACAAAGCTTGAGAGCAGACATGCTTAAAAGAGTTCATGAATCACATATTGGAATTGTCAAATGTAAAGAGAGGGCAAGAGATGTGATGTTTTGGCCCAGCATGGCAAAGCAAATTGAGGATGTCGTGTTAAAGTGTGCTATCTGTAATACTTTCAGACGGAGGAAACACCAAAGAGCCACTCATCTGCCATGACATTCCAGACAGAGCATGGGCGAAAGTAGGAGTAGACTTGTTCCACTTCGACCAAAGTGAATACTTGATGTGTGTGGATTACTTTTCAAAGTTTCCAGAGATTGCTAAACTCACACAGACAACAAGCAAACATGTGGTGACAGCTCTTAAATCCATCTTTGCAAGACATGGGATCCCGGATGAAGTGGTGTCAGATAATGGTCCACAATTCTCGAGTGCAGAATTCAGAGCATTTGCAGAAAGCTGGGAGTTTGGACATACCACCTCGAGTCCTGGATTTCCACAGGCTAATGGGCAAAGTGAAAGAGCAATCCAGACAGTCAAGAACCTGTTAAAGAAAGCACAAGAGAGCCAGAGAGATCCTTACACTGCACTATTGGAGTACAGAAATGCTCCTATGGATGGTGTGAAACTTTCTCCTGCACAGATGCTTATGGGTCTGAGACTGAAAACAAAGTTGCCCACATCAACAAAGCTGTTGAGACCACAACTGTACAGAAATGTACATAAAGACATCAAGGACAGACAGCTCAAACAGAAAAGATACTTTGACTGTGGAGCAAAACAGTTACCACCTATAGCAGATGGAGAGAACGTGAGAGTGAAAGTCAAAAACAACTGGCAACCAGCAACTGTGGTAAAGAGTCATGAAAAATCGAGATCATATGTGATTCAAAGGCCTGACGGAAACATCTTCAGAAGAAATCGACGACACCTGCTGAAAACCAGAGAAATGACATTTCCACAACCAAGCTCTATAGAGTTGGATAAATGTTCTTCAGCAAACAAAGAGCTTGCAGAGAGTATTACTCCAGTGCAATCACCTGCACTGTCACCAGTAAAAAGCCCTGTAACACCAATTAGGGACAAAGAAGAACAGGTCAAAAGGTCGAGATGGGGAAGACTGATTAGACCACCAAAGCTCTATTCTCCATGAAAGCATTATGGTGCGTTCACACCGGACGCGAATAGCGCGTCAGGCGCGAGTCATTTCAATGTTAAGTCAATGCAAAGACGCGTTACGCGCGTAAAACGCGTGTAACGCGTCTTTGCATTGACTTAACATTGAAATCACTCGGGCCTGACGCGCTATTCGCGTCCGGTGTGTGGGTGCAGTTAAAGAGAAGTTAAAGAAGAAAGAGATGTTTATAGTTAATGGGTTATGACATCAAGACTGATTTAAGTTATAGCGTGTAATTGAGAAAATAATTATAATGGTAAATGTGTTGTTTAAACTTTTCTTTAAGGGGATTTATTTCTTAAGAGGGGAGATGTGATATATGGGAATTGTATTATTATTCCTTACCTGAGGATGGCGCTCTCCGTCTAAAGACATGGTGGGTTGTAACCTGTAAAAGGGGAGAATAACAAAGTTCAGTAAAGATACCAGTCGCATGAAACCTGTGTCTCAGTGTATCATTCTAAACGTGAATCCAATAAAATTCACAGGTTCTGGTTCTGATCTCAGTCCAGCAGCTCATCATCAGCAGCAGAAGCACAGGACACTTCAACGCCACTCGGGCCAGGTACACTTGACCATACTACAGCATATATCGGGTGCCTTAGTGGCTAGTATGATTACCATATACTTTCATTTTCGTTTTAAGCATAACTTTAATAAAAAAAAATGGTATCTAATTCAATGCCTGAATTATGTTCAATTTGCAATGCCGATTTGCCTCGTGGTGGCAAGGACCCTAAACAATACACAACATCGCCGCTGTTAAAACATTTGCGTATGAAACCGAAAGTATAAAGTTGTGCATGAAGGAATCTACAGACAGCCGCCAAAATGCAGCAACTTCAGGTAGCCTACGGCAAAGGAGGGTTCACAGCTAAACACCTGTGTTAACAAGGCGACCATTAGTCTTTTTCTTCTTCTTTTTTTTTTTTACAGTTAAAATTAAATTAAATTAAAAATAGGCTACACTGCTGTGGGCGTTGTTTACTTCATGAATGTGTTTACTGTGTTAATGGACTGAGGATGGGAGTAGGATTCGGTATTCGGATTTGATATAATTATATCAAAATTGACCATATTTACTTTGTTTGCCTAAATTGATTGTTTTGTGGTGAACAATTCATCCATGCAAGTCAATCCACACAAGAAAAATGTTTGGCTTCGTAATCTTTAATTAAAATCTGAAAATGCCCCTCCCCTCTGCATTGGGGGACCTTCCCTGATGACGGTTTTGGTGTCTGCTTAACATCCGTAACCACGCCCCTCCAACTGACAGTAGACAGGCCGAATGAAACACCTACTTTTCTAGATCCAAGTTGGAAAAAGCCCACTATTTTTCCTCATTTAGTATTCCGTTTCTCTCTGAAATACGTCACAACACTGAGATAAAATCGGTTGCAACTTCCGGTTCACGCGGACTTTAACCAGTGAATTCGCTATTCGGCCGAACCCCAAAAATCTGGATTCAATGCATCCCTAGATTAGACGGGAAAATATTAAAACATGCTGTAATGTTGAACTATTAACAGTTTATGAACATTCAAATAAGAGGATATTTGCAGTATTATTTGTATATGTTATACTGCTGATATCTCTACTAATGATGCTTAACTGTTGATGACTATTCTTCAAAAACTGTTTTTAATATTTAAAGCTGCTTTTTAAAATATATGACAAATGTTTGTGTATATATAGCATATTTTTTAATTTGTTGCATTTTGTCTATCTATCTATCTATCTATCTATCTATCTATCTATCTATCTATCTATCTATCTATCTATCTATCTATCTATCTATCTATCTTTGCCTTGATTTTAGAGAGTAAAATGAAATAATCAGCAGTGTTCAATACTCCAGTGAGTGTGTTGGACTGGTTCAGTTGTTTTTATTAATGATGACTAATCTCCACATGTTCAGTTGTGTTTATTAATGATGACTAATCTCCACATGTTCAGTTGTGTTTATTAATGATGAATAATCTCCACATGTTCAGTTGTGTTTATTAATGATGAATAATCTCCACATGTTCAGTTGTGTTTATTAATGATGAATAATCTCCACATGTTCAGTTGTGTTTATTAATGATGAATAATCTCCACATGTTCAGTTGTGTTTATTAATGATGACTAATCTCCACATGTTCTCGCTCAGGTCCGAGTCACATGTCTCTGCTGGTCCGGCCTGGCGCCGGCGCGTCTCTGATGGCCCGGGCATTGGGCGACGGGATGCTGCATTACGGCTACAGCGGAGTGTGCTTCATAGATTACTCTCACGGCCTCGACGCTCCTGTCTGGACCTTCTGGTTTGAGATTCAGGTGGACTTGAGCTACAGAACCACAGATGTAACATGAGGAGCGTGGAGGTGTGTATTGTGTGTGTTGATGTGTGTTTCTCGTCTTCAGCCGTCTCCTGCCGAGGGCTTGATCTCGCTGGCCGTCTCCGCTCATTACTTCTCCGGCTCAGGCCGGCGCTCCGAGCAGCTGGAGGCGTTCCTGAAGAGATTCCCAGCCTGGGTGTTCCCGTCCTCATGGATCAGCACGTACCACGTGTTCAGATACTGAGGGCCACACACACACACACACTGCGGGCCCATGAATGACGAGCGCCGAGAATGACTCAGATTTCCACACACCTGCAGTTCTCCGACTCTCTGCCACAGGGAAACTGTGTACGTCTGCTCAGACCCTGACGTGAAGATGAGAACTTTCCCATGCCAAAGACATCCGTTTCTTTTATAAATATGATCGTTGGCGTGGATTTTAGCGTATGCACACTTTAAGATCAAATCTGTGCACAAACGTTTTATAAATGAAGCCCTTGGTGTTTTATTTGCAACTTTATTTTCAGATTTAGTTCTGATCATTCTGGTAAATGCACAGATGTATCCAAACCTTGAAACCCAAGGGCTTTTTTATTTATTTGGTTTAAGTCTTGGAGGATTGCTCATGTTTTCATGTTTTTTTATTTGTATTATTTTCACAGCAGTACAAACTGGATTTGTACCTGACCTGTATTGACCATCATAACTCTTTTGTTATTATTAGTAGTAGTATTACTACATTAAATCCAAACTTCAGAATCTTTGTCTTTTCATTATTTGATGTTGGATGCAGTTTTACTTTAAATTTAAGATTTAGTGCAACTGGATTTGTAGGTTTGAGAGGCGTTTTACAGATAATTGTGGATCTGGTTCTGATGAGGAACATTTTAATGATTTTACGCGCTTTTTGAGACATGAAACTGACGGTGAATCATAAAATTTTCACTCACAATTTACAACACGCAACATCTGTCAGTTAATGCATTAGCTAACATGAACTAACACAGTACTTACAGTACATATTGTCGCCCTATTGTTGGTTTGATTGCTTCTATTGTTCTGCTCAGTTGTAAGTCGCTTCGCATAAAAGTTTCTGCTAAATGATTAAAATTAAATTCAAGTCATTGAATCATTCATTCAACCGGTTTGTTCGAAAGGTGATTCATTCAGTTATGAAACACCGCTATGTGTTAAAAAGACACTCTTTGTGTGGCAAAATCTGGCACATGTGTAAAGATGACCTGGCCCACATCTGGCACATGTGTAAAGATGATCTGGTCCACATCTGGCACATGTGTAAAGATGACCTGGCCCACATCTGGCACATGTGTAAAGATGATCTGGTCCACATCTGGCACATGTGATGATCTGGAATGACGGCACTTGGGCGGACCGCTCCTGTTTGCCAGATCTGGCCCACAAGCAGGCCATAGCAATGCCACATGTCAGCCAAGAGCAAATAAATAAACCACAACTGGACCTTATCTGCAGGACTAGGTGAGTGAACTTATATTTGTGTTGTCTTGATGTATGTGTCGTTTTCTACAAATATTCTGACCAAAAAAAGCCATTTTTAAAGCAATTAAAAGATCAGACAGCTAAAATTGTGTGTGCCTCTGTCACGAGGTGACGAAAGCAAAGCGGAACTGAGTTCCCGCTGGAATTGTGTTCCGCCCGGAACGGTGTTACTGTAACACCGGCCCACTTCCGGGTTGCGCGGTATGTTTCCATAACGGCACTGATTGGCCGATTGACATCTGGTGCGGAGGATCTGATGTGGCGATCTGTGAGAGGATTATGGAGGCGGGGCAACCCTATAAAAAGGAAGTACAGAGGCCATAGCAAGGTTGTCGATTCTTCCTGTGAGTTCTCCCTCCGCGTTGTGTGGTTGTTCTTTGTCTTCCCCCGGCGATCTGGTGTGGTTCTCTCCTGTTGGGGAATGTTTGTGGAGTGTTGCAGCTGAAGGACCATCGTGAAAGAAGCGGAGTGTTGCTTGTGGGATCTGAGGGCAGTTTTGAAGAGTGGAATTCGTCGTCTGGACTGGGAAAGAGTGAGATGGGTGATTGACAAATTGAATCTCATAAACGCATGTTTTCTACACTAAATTGGATACTGGTTTGAAGTGCTTGGATCACGTTGTATACATCGCACTGAGTGAAATAGACTGATTCCTTGTCGATCTCTAGCCTCCCCCTCGTCCATTGAAACCAGCGAAGTGAAGCCGCTTGTAGTGGTGAGGAAATTATTCACCGCATCTGTCCCAACTCTGACTATCATCGGCTCTTCAGATCGAGACCTCTGGGTGAGTGTTGGCCTTACTTTGCACTTGAAGAGTGGATTTGTAGTGCTGAAATTGACGTTTCCCATCACGTTGCATGTTTGGAATTGGACTGTCGTGTGTGTGTGGAAGATTTACCTTTTATCGCCGTGCACTCCCCATGTGTTATGCTGGTCTACCGTCCATCATAAGAGTCTAGCAAGATCGATTGCAGTCACCTGTTGGATGTCAGAAGGAAAAGCCCCCGTGCGCACACTACACGTGAGAACTGTTTTCCTCTGCTTGAAGTTTATGCTGTCTGTCCCAGTGAGAACCCTGCTCAGCTTGTGACTTTGTCCCCTGCCACACACGTGAGAACTGTTTACCTCTGTTTGAAGTTTATGCTGCCTGTCCCAGTGAGAGCCCTGCTCAGCTTATGACTTTGTCTCCTGCCACCCCTGTGAGAGCTGTTCACCTCTATTCGAAGTGTTGATTCCGTCTGTTCCAGTGAACGTCGCTCAGCTTGTGACTCTGTCCCCTGCAACACACGTGAGAACTGTTTACCTCTGCTTGAAGTTTGTGTGCTGTCCCAGTGAGAGCCCTGCTCAGCTTATGACTTTGTCTCCTGCCACCCCTGTGAGAGCTGTTCACCTCTATTCGAAGTGTTGATTCCGTCTGTTCCAGTGAACGTCGCTCAGCTTGTGACTCTGTCCCCTACAACACACGTGAGAACTGTTTACCTCTGCTTGAAGTTTGAATGCTGTCTGCCCCAGTGAAAGCCCTGTTCAGCTATTGACTCTGTCTCCTTCCACCAATGTGAGAGCTGTTCACCTCTATTTGAAGTGTTGATTCCGTCTGTTCCAGCGAACGTCGCTCAGCTTGTGACTTTGTCCCCTGCAACACACGTGAGAACTGTTTACCTCTGCTTGAAGTTTGAATGCTGTCTGTCCCAGTGAAAGCCCTGTTCAGCTATTGACTCTGTCTCCTGCCACCCATGTGAGAGCTGTTCACCTCTATTTGAAGTGTTGATTCTGTCTGTGCCAGCCAAAGCCCCGCTCCGCTGGCGACTTGAGTCTGCTGTAGCCCTGAAACCCACCTGTATGGTGCGAAGTGCCCACCCTTTACAACTCCTGTGAGCCCTGATCCACCTACTCCCCTGCGATACTCACCTGTGATACTCACCTGTTCAGCGAGTTGGCACCAGAGCCAGAAAGAAGTAAGCCTGACTCATTTACTCACCTGTGATACCCTCCTGTTCAGTACCTACCACTGCGAGTTGGCACCAGCGCCAGAAGGAAGTGAGCCTGACCCCCCACTTGCCTTGGATTCCTGGGAAGAGGAAGGAAGAGGAATTTTAGTTTAGGATTTTCAAATTGTTTTTATATTTAATAAAGCCTGTCATTCTTTTTATTCCGGTCTCCTGCCTCCTCCTTTGATACGCTCCTCAGGGTGATCCTGGTCTAGGGGTGGGTGCAGTCTGGCTTGGCCCACCTCGACCTGTGACACCTCCTCTAATTTAAAACCCACCAGCCACCACTAGAAATACTTACAGTATAAATAATTTGTTCATTTTCCTGTCTGTTACCCCTTTATTCCTCAAACTTTACATATTGTTCACTTATACATTTTATCTTGTTGTAATAAACACTTCTAGCAGCCAGATAAAAACTAACATCTAAAAGTCAAGGTCAAAGAGCTCAACTAAAGCACACACTGATCACCATAACAAACCATTACTTTCAAACAAACTTTGACATCTAAACCTCTTTGAAGAGCATCAGTCCTGTGTGTGCTGGGAAACTTCATCTAAAACTGTATAAGAATGTGAGGGGATCATTTTCTATCAGTGTTATCACTAAACATGGGATAACACATGTTATCCTTCCTTTTAGGAGAACATTCTGGTAACAAAATTAACATTAGCTACAGAAAGCATTACAAGAACATAGCATAATGCTCTCAAAACATTGATAAAACAATAACATGTGACATGTCTATCTGGGATGAGCTCATATTGTGGCCATAGTGTGTGTGTGCTGTGAGTTACACTTTTAGCTCTCTGTGACTCACATTGATGACGTTGTGACCACATGCTGAGATTAAAGTGTTGGGAGTATTTCACTGTTCATTTGCATTTTAAGCGTGTTATTGTAGTTTATGGTCAGCGTGTCTTTTTCCTGTTTGTTGCAGTCTGAACATGTTATCAGTTGATGGTCTTTGACTGTTGTTTCCAATAATGGTACATGTTTGGCACCCTGTGCTGTCATGCATTTCACTGTTGTGTTTACACTTTTTATTTTATTTTATTTTTACAGTGTATGGCTAAAATATATGAAAACAGTATAACAATTCTTATTAGGAGACACAGGTTCAATCAGTGATTACAATGCTTTATTTCTTGCACAGTCAGTCAGCAGAAGGTGAGAGTGTGTGTGCCGAGGCGAGGCTCTCTCTCTCTGTTTATATCTCTGATACTCATAACACAGACAACATAGGGTCATATGCCAGACTCATCAGCAATTGAACCTTTCTCTACCTTATTAGGAAAATACATGATTTCTTATAGGGAAATACATTAGTCTGAATAAAACATTGAATAAAACAATGAATAAAAACTATTTCCATGACACAGTTAATCATCTTTAAAGATTCTTGTGTCACAAGGTGTCTAGTAAACTAAAAAGTTCGCGGAGGGACAATCCCACCCGGAGCGACTTTAACCGAACACCAAGCCAGCCTCGGGTGCGTCGCTACCATGGTAACAGCAGCCGCTGATGGCAAAGTGACAGCAGGTGCGGCGGATTAAGCGGCTGTTCGATGATTGGGATACGTAGCTTTGAGAGACAGATAAAAGCAGAGCGGGGAGAAGAGAAGGGGGTTCGTTCTCTCTCGTGTTGGGTCCTGGCTGCGCATTGTCTTGTTCCTGTCGAGGTGGGCTGGGAGATTTTCTGTGGGTCGAAGCGGCTGGCGAGGCTGGGGTCCTGCTACGAAGAATTGGGTGGCGAAGAACAGAGAAGTCGAGGGCGATACATATACAAAGTAGCACTGAGTCTACCCACCTGGGTGAAGATAAGTACCAACCTTTCACTGGCTGTATTTGAATGTTGACTTACACCCCAATATATTGTATATGAGAAGAGTTGAATAGAAGAGGAGTCCAGACGCCTGAATGTGAAGACAGTTGTTGTGATCTGTGATCATTGTAGACAAATTCTCTCTTCTTACAGTCCCCACTGTTCAGAGTGAGGCAGTAAACTTTCTCCTCTAGCCAGCTGTTTATCGGCGGGATTCCCCCTCGGGAGCCTCATCGGTCCCCACGCTTTCAAGACATACAAAAGGAGGTGGGCCGTGGCCTTAATTTCACGGAGTGGGTGAGAGTGACGTGTGGAAATGCTGTGTCCCACCGTGTGTGTTTGAAGTGAAGTTGCTGCATGCCTAATGTACAGAGTTCCGTCACACGCCCATTATTATTATTTTTATTATTTATTTATAAAGGGACAATGTACAATTTTTAACATAAAATTCGTATTTCATGCATTGCACCGGATTTAGCCACAGGCTATTTTTCGTCCGTAGTCCCCAGGCAGGTCAACACTTACACATCAAAGAAAATACATATATGATCACATACAATAAATACATACACATACTGTCAGGGCCATAGAAGACTATAAATAAATAAATCAGTCAATCAAATTAACTACAACAATCTTAATGGTTACAGAATTGGTTCAATTTAAAAAAAGATTTTAACTTCAATTTAAAAAGACCATGAATTGTACACCCTTTTATGTCCTCAGGAAGGGCATTCCACTGATTAGTGGCTTTCACTGTGAAAGAGGATAGTCCAAATGCAGAACGACGAAAGGGAACGAGACAATTAGTCTTAAGCGATAGTCTGGTTGATCTCACAGCTGTTTCACAGCGAAGTTGAATAAAGTCTCGTAGCACAGAAGGAGCCAGACCGTTTAAGATTTTATGAACCATACACAAGCTAGAATAAAGTCTAAAATTGTCAAAGTTTAAAAAATTATATTTCTCTATGATCTTACAAGAGTGAAAATGGTTAGGTTTTTTATCTAAAATTTTTAACGTCTGTTTATATAGCGATTTCAAAGGTTTAAGAACCGTTTCACCGGCTTGACCCCAACATGTCAAACAATAAGACATGTGAGAAAAGATTGTAGCATGCATAAGAGCCTTAGCTACATCAAAAGAAAGACAATGTCTAATTTGTCTAAAGTTTGCTATATTATGTTTAATATTCCTCATCATTTTCTTTACATGTTTTTTAAAACTAAGATTTGAGTCCAATATTATGCCAAGATAATTGAGCTCATTAACTATTTCTATCTTTTCACCATTAATAACTATATCAACATCAGGAGATTTAACGTTTGTTTTTGAGAAAAAGATTCCTTTCGTTTTACTAATATTCAAGCTAAGACATGACTGTTCCAGCCACTGTGTAACTCTTTCAGTAGCAAATTTTAACTTCTCAGCTGCTAATTCTACTGTTTTCGCATGTGTAAAAATCACAGTATCATCAGCATACATTTGTACTTGTATACCTTCACACTGTTGTGGTAGATCATTAATATATAAACTAAATAGTAAGGGACCTAGTACTGATCCTTGGGGTACACCCATTGTATAATGTAAGTTGCTGGACTTAACCCCTTTGATTTTTACACATTGTTCTCTATTTAATAAATATGAGGATACCCATGCTAATGTTTCAGGTGACAGTTGAAATGTAGCCAATTTAGATATGAGCACTGCATGATTAACCGTATCAAAGGCTTTACGTAGATCTAAAAATATAGCCCCCACAAATCCTCCTTTATCAACTTTAGATTTTATTTGCTCTATTAAATGTAAAGTAGCTGTTTCGGTAGAATGATTTACTCTGAAACCAAACTGCATACAATGTAAGCCAGACTCAATGGTGTTAAGATGAGATGTCAGCTGTTCAAAAACTATTTTCTCTGCAACCTTTGAAAGAACTGGCAGTATGCTTATGGGTCTGTAGTTGCTAACTTCATGCTGGTCTCCTGATTTAAAAATAGGAGTAACAATGGCTTTTTTCCACGCAGTAGGAAAAACACTACCTTCAAATGACAAATTAATTAAATGAGTGATGACAGGGGTTAAAATATCTTTGTGAGTTTTAATAAATATAGTGTCAAAATTATGTGCATCTCTACATTTCGAATTTTTCAATGAGCTAATAACTTTATTAACTTGCATTTCATTTGTCTTGATTAGATTAAAGCCATCCTTACTCAGACTAATATTTATTTTCCTTCTTGGAAATGTCTCCCCTAATTCTTTAACAGAGTTAATAAAAAAACTATTAAAAGTAGTAGCAATGGCACAATCATCTTCAATTAGATTTCCTTTAACTTTAAGCTTAATATCTCCTATAAAATTTGATTCCTTCCGTAATAGAGTATTTATGTTTTTCCAGATAAGCTTACTATTACCTTTAGCCTCATTCATTAGATGAAGATAATAACTGGATTTGGCTACTCTCAGCTCTCGAATAACTTTGTTTCGCAAGCTTTTATAACAAAGCCTATCAATGTCTCTTCCAGTCTTAATCGCTTTTTTTAATGCAGAATCCCTATTCTTCATCAAATTCCATAGCTTCTCATTGAACCACGGTAAAACATTCTTATGCTTGATTTTTTTCTGAACACTAACAGTAAATTTATCTCTTACATAATTAATCATATTATAAAATGTATTACAACCGTAATCTATATCCTTGGAAGATAAAATATCATTCCACTTTAGATCAGCTATTTCCTCATCAAATGCTGCTAATTTTCCTTTAGGTATACAATTAAAAACATTAGTAGGAGTTATGTTATTTTTAAATCTGTTTTTTGTTAGTTTCCGTGCCACTAAAGTTAAATTGTGGTCAGATAACCCGGTGATCAAATTATAACTCTTGATTATCCTTTCAGGTCTATTGGAAAATATTAAATCTAACTGTGTTTTTGAAGATTTAGCAATTCTTGTTGGTCCTTTAATTAACTGATTCAGATTAAATTTATCTGCAATACTTTTAAACATTTTCCTCTTTAATTTATCCTCCCAATTCAAATTAAAATCACCCATAAGAATTATTTCTTTGTTATGATTACATTCTTTTAAAATTCCTGTAAGTTGATCATAGAATGTGTTGCTAGCAGAAGGGGGTCTGTATACACATAAAACAGTAAATGACATTTGAGGAGATAAAATCATTTTCAACCCCACAAATTCTAAATCATTAACAGTGTTAAAATTGAGGCGTTCACACTTAATGTTGTCTTTAACATATATTAACACTCCCCCTCCCCTTCCAGAAGATCTATCCCGTCTAAAACATTGATATCCAGGCATAATAAATACACTAGAAGATGATGATTGTTGCAACCATGTTTCAGAGATACACAGGAAGTCCAAATTTGAGTTGGATAATAAATGTGACAACTGTTCGCTCTTTGCAACCATGCTTCTTATATTCAGATGCCCACCAAAAAGTCCTCTCGGTTTCACTTTAGGATCCCATAGGACTTTCGCATGATTAGCAGTCTGAAAGATCTTACATAATGACTGCCTTCTTACTGCAGGATTTCGGCACAAAGAAGCGTTTGCAGTAGTATACACTGACGTTTGTTTTAATCTTGTAGAATGACTGGGAAGCAGTGTAGAGATATCTACCTTGGAGCATTGAGTGCGTTGTTTAATTAAACTCACTTCACTGTTTTGAAGGCCAGGTAGATCTACAGGAAATCCCCAGACACTCCCTTCGTTTTGAGACGCCGCAGCCATGGTTGTTGCAAGGTGATGCTCAGCTCCAGAGTCCTGTTGTATTTGTTGGTAAACTGGTCCCGGATTCAATTGAACATCCCCGGAAAGCAGTAGTAATATAAGCAAGAAACCATGAGTCTTTCGATTAGACGCAACGGATCTCCGTTGTCTAACGATCTGTTTACATATCACAGCGCGTCCATGGCTCAAAACAGATGAATAAATTGCATGATAGCCGAGTAAGTTTTGATGAAAACTTGCCGCACGGATAGATACCGGGAGAGGATCGAGATGAAGACAGTTTTTTCCCTGATCCCCGAAATAGTTGCTTGAGTTCTTCTTGAAGCACAGCTGATCAGCGTAAACGCTTCTGGACACCACACGCACCGGTAGTGCAATGGTGGAAAAGAGTAGCAGTGTAAAAAACACACTACAAAACGTAGATTCCAGCGTCTCATTACACATTCCTTTAGCTTTCCTTAGAAAATTTAACACGGCCTCTGACAAGTATACATTAAAATAAAGAAAACGGCCGGCTAGTTGGAATATCGTGGGAGTCGCAGCACCTGCCAAGATGCGATACTCCATCTTGCATTTTGCATCTTGCATCTCCATCTTGATACGTGTGTGTGTGCCACAGCCTGAGAGACAGCACCAGTCCTGGCATCAGAGGCATCAGTCCTGCCTTGTGTTACAGTCTGGAGTTTCCGAGGAAGTAATTAAGTAGCTGCGAATTCTAAGCCCGTCCGACTTTAGGAGCTGGAAGACTGTCTGGACTTGCCCATCTGCCAACCCGTCAATGTTTCCGCCGTCCCTCCGAATTTGCGCCTGTTATACTGGGAAGAGGCAACCGTACCTGGAGTCCTTACTTGCTGTCCAGTCGATGCCTCTTCACGGCCGTAAGCCTTCTGTACCTGTTATACCGGGAAGAGCCAACCGTACCTGGAGTACTTACTTGCTGTCCAGTCGACGCCTCTTCACGGCCGTAAGCCTTCTGCACCTGTTATACTGGGAGGAAGCCAACCGTACCTGGAGTACTTACTTGCTGTCCAGTCGACGGTCCTTTCCACAGCCGTAAGCCTTATGCACCTGTTATACTGGGAGGAAGCCAACTGTACCTGGAGTACTTACCTGCTGTCCAGCGAACGCCCCCCTCAGCACTTGAGGCACGCACGCCGTGGGGTTGGTGGTATTCCCCCACCGCCCATTGGATATCGAGGAGGAAGAAGAAGTTTTTAAATTAGGATTTTCAAATTGGTTTAAGTAAATAAAGCCTGCTGTCAGGTTTGGTGCAGGATGCTGAAGACGAGGACACGGGTACTTGAATGCAGTTTAGTTTATTACTTAACTTAACTCTCAGGAACAAAGGGAAACACTCAAGAACTTCAACACACACAACCTTACAACGACGACCAACAAACACTGAGGGAAAACACAGGGCTTAAAAGAACTGGGGTTAATGGGAAAATTAACAAGACACAGGTGTCGGGAATTTCTAATTAAACAGACAGGGAAAAACTAACATGACTAAACCAAAAATCACAAAGACAGGGGGAAACAAGATCACAACACAGAACAAAACACATTAACAATGTGACACCTGCTCAAATTTTACCCTGTTGTCTGCTTGGTTTCTGGTCTGCTCCTCAGTGGTACTGGGTAAAGGGAGGGTGTAGACCGAGTCGACCCCCCGACCTGTGACACTTGTGTTAACAGGTTTCTGGGCCCGAAGGTGTGTTGAGCCATCTAAATATTTATGACCCTTTGAGAGAATTTGAAGAATGAAATAGGAATTTGAAGGTGGATGACAGTCACACAAACAGACTGCTTTATACAATAACAGAAGTGTCCAGTATGTCACATTATACCGGGGTGAACTATACCTTGTAGGCTATAAATATATGATCTGCTCTTCATAAATGCACACTGAAAAAAAAGGAAATAAAAGGAAAACACAGATTGTCTGATTTACTCGTATTATTTGTCATCTACACAACAAAACTGTGTTTCTCTTCAAAAATGTATTTCCTTTTTAATTACTGTAAATCTAAAATGTACAGTGTACTAGATTAAATTATATAGGGTGAATATGAACTAATTAAGTCTGTTAAACAGCACTTGAAAATTATTTTTGGTTGTTTGCTGTTGACATAATTGAAATTGTAGTTACCATTGTGCTTTGCATTGGACTTAATGGGGAGAGTATAAAATGTTGAGATTGAGTATTATTTTACAGGTAGGCTATGTGATTTTGACTTGAGTGCATTTAATGTTCAATTATCTTGGGATTTAGAACAATTTCAATTTCACTTAGTTAGCACTGTGGAAGGAGTGGAGCATAATGTGACTTGGTGGAAACGCCTGGTTCAGAAGGTCGTCTGGTTTTACCTGTTGCGTGTAAAAATTCCAGTTTCATACTTAAATTTTTATTTTAAAGGGTCATAATGTCATTGTCAGTGTCTCTTATGGCTCTGTATACCTCCAGGCCTGAGGAATAATGTTTGACTGTTCTTCTATAGTCAGGTTTCACCCACATCTCTAAAGCCGCCTAAGAAAAGCTCAGAAACAATATGAGTTAGAGCTGGGGTGTGGCAGAGAACTCTTTATAAATGCGGTGACATTTGCTTTACATTTCATTAGAAAGCTGACAGTGGAGGAAACAGCAGTCAGATCACACACCAGAACAGAAGTATGAAGTTGAACACAGCGTTGAGTGTTGCTGGAATCATACTTCTCTACATAGCAGGTAATATCTTACAAAAAAAAAATTTAAATGTTTTTTTCAATTGTTTACTAATTCCTGAGAAACTCACTTGCCAATTTATGTTTCTCATGATTGTAAAAACCTTTGGATCTGTTGTATTACAAATTTATAAAATGTTACATCTCGGTTCCAATACAATAGTATATAAATTGAGAAAGTTGAGTACATTGAATTTAGCATTTAAGTTTATGAAAGTTATATCAGCGGTTATGCAGAGTTTCCAGCAAGAGATTCCTGCCAGTCATGTTTTCTCTATTGTAAGTTACAGTTTTTCTCAATTGCTAAAACACAATTTCTGAAACCTTGCTCCATTTTCTGAAAACATTCATCTTCAAGCATTACTGTGTTCAGAATCAAACACTGCTCTCAAATCATAAACAAAGTGATCAAAATGATATACACTATTAAGCAGTCAGTAAACAATACACCAAAAAATAGAAAACACATTGTTCAAAACATATAGTTCTCAGTAATTTTTTTAATCTCAAAACAAATGTAATATTTTTCCGTCATTGTCTTTTGATGAACGAAACATGTTCTATCATAGTAGCTTAAAATTTATCATAAATAATATTTGCAATTTTTGTGTTCTTCCTCCTCCTTGTACCCCTATTTTTACAGCAATGTACCCTGCATCTCACAAACTTGTCCTTTGTCTCTGTGATACTGTAATTCTTGATATGAACCTGCAACCAGTCAAAATCTATTGAGCAAATGGAAAGCACAATGTTCAGAGCCATACAAGTTCTTCATTGTACAGTATCAACAAACAATTGACTGTACTACAGTATACAATAATAAAAGGGACAAAATTCAAATATTGGTTGTGTCACATCATTTGAAACAGGTTAAATAAATTTTGAGTGGTTGTTCAATCAATGACATGTGTTTTCTATTTGTATTTGATTGTTGCCAATTGTGTTTACCAGTATGGATAACATGTAGCCTGGCTCCGCCCTCCTACGTGCTTCCGCTCAATTTTCATTTTCCTTCAGAACTACGTCTGGGATTGTGGTGTATTCTTGGGTTTTCTCCAGTCAATGTTTTACCGGTCCAATCAGTGAACAGAGGGAGTGGCTGAGAACGATGACGTTGAGGTCGTGCGCTAGTTTGAGTCGTCATACGTCACAACCAAACGTTAGCGATTGGTTATGGCAGATCCAGAGTGGCTCTGGGCAGATCCAATAGTTTTAAACTTCAACAGAGTACCTGCCTTCAAGGAAGTTAACGCTTGTCGATGGAGAGAGGCCAGACTCTCTGTACAAATGAAATGTAAGAACTTCGTTCAGCCAATGGGTTTTAGAGTTTTAGCAATTGAGAAAAACTGTAAATGAGTCCAAATACTGAGACTCTCACCCTTTGTCTGTAATGGCTCTTGGAGCCCCTGGCCCAGTCTTTGAATAGTTAGGCAGACTGGATTAGCATCTATGCATTTGAATGACACTAGCTAAGTTTCCGTCCACTTGTCAATCGAATTATCTGAAGTTCGGTACAAACTCATGCGAATAAAGCTGGTGAAAGTGTGTTTCCATCCAACGGCTTTGAAGCGCATAAAAACCTGTGTGTAATGATGTCACATGCTGTTTTGCGATCAAATTGCTATATCGAATTTATTTGAGACATTTTAAGGTGTTTCCATTCATTTTTCGCACTGAATCGCACAACATTAAAGCCAACATTTGCGAACAAAGTTTTGCTAGACAAAATGCAATTCATTATTTATTCGTTTCCATCAGCGTTTATTGCATAAGCCGTATATCGATCAAGATAAAATCCGATGGGACCGAACGCATTTCATTTGATTCGATATTCATGAAATTCAATCAAATTTTACTGTTTCCATAAGGCATTTTTCATTCGATATCACTTAAATCGGATAAAAACGTGTGGATCGAAACATAGCTACTGATGTACTGATGCTACCTTCATCAGATCTGGAGTGTGTGTGTGGTTCCTGTCTGTTTTGCCTCTCGTTCACGTTGGATTGCCTGCTGGAATTACCGATCATCAGTTTGAGACACCAAGATGCGACGCTATGGGAAATGGTGGTTTGGGAACAGAAACATCAGTGCTGCTCCTCGTACCAAGCCTTCTCTGAGGAACACTGGAAAGTGTTTGACCTTGCTGTCACTGGCAGGGCAGCGGCGCGAGTGTTGGCAGAGTTATGTCAAGGAAAACCGATTTGGCTCTCCGCCCTTCCTCTTCTCTTGCAGGTGCGGGGATCTTCTTCGTGGAAAAGAAGGATGATTCATTGGGTCCTTGCATTGACTATCAGGACTGAACAACATCAATGTTAAGAATACTTATCCTTTGAAGTCTTCAGCTTTGGAGTGTCTTTAGAATAGAATAGAATAGAATAGAACGAATAGAAAAACTTTATTGATACCCAAGGGGAAATTGCAGTGTTGCGGCAGCAAAATTGACACAGAATACAGACCAGACATATTACATAAACTTACATATAATCTACAAAATTTCCTTTAAAAATAAATAAAATACAATACATTTACAAATATAAGATGTATACACAAGAAAAAGGATGCCTCCTTTTTCACAAAGTTGGACCTTCACAACTCATATCATTTGGTCCGCATTTGGGAGGGGGATGAGTGGAGGTCTGCTTCTATTACCCCCAGGGGGTATTTTGAATATTTGGTCATGCCGTTCGGGCTCTCCTATGCTCCCACAGTGTTGAGAGACATGGTCGATCAGTTAATTTATGTCTCCCTGGATGACATATTGTTCTCCAAGAACACATTCAGCATGGCAGATGAGTGTTTCAGAGGCTGCTAGAGAATGGGCTTTTTTTTGTCAAGGTGAAGAAATGCTGGACCAATCACAAGAACCTTGAGTACATCTAATCTGCCAATCATTTAAACTCTAGGCAGGTCCGGTGAGCTCTGTTTTTCAGTCGTTTTAATTTTTCCATTTCTTACCGTCAGGTCTGATGCTTTGTCTCGCACCTGGTTGTTTGTTTGTGCCTGAGAGTTTACGGTCCGATGTCATCATTGTTCCAAGAGAGCTTGTCTTCCAGGGGTGAATCATATTATTTTTCCTCATTAAGCAGGAGTGGCTCCGTTGATTGGTTCATGTCTGCCACTTTCTCTTGCTGTGTAGTTGCTGTTCCAGTTTTATTTTGCCTCTCGTTCATGTTGGATTGCAGTCCGTTCCTCGCTACCAAAGCCTGTCAGAGATACCACCAGCAGTCTCAGCATCTGACCGTCTCTCTACAGTGTTTCTGAGTTTATTTTGTATTTTTAATAATCTCTCATTGATTGCATTTGCTTCTGGATCCCGTTATTTCCATAACAGAAATAGTGTTTGTGGGCTACAAAAACCAGTTTATCAGTTCCGTCCAAATGGTTTTATACTTACTTTGTCTTTATCTACCCACACAGGTTCCCTCTGCCAGTTAGATGGTAAGTAATAATAATGACCATAAAACTCACAGAATGTGTCTTCAATGTCTGTGAGGCATTTTATCAAGGAAATCTCATATCTTGCTCTCTCTCTTCAGTATGTGGTCGAGCCCCCCTCAATAACAGGGTGGTTGGAGGGGCGAATGCGACGGCGGTTGGAGGAGCGAATGCGACGGCGGTTGGAGGGGCAAATGCGACGGCAGTTGGAGGGGCGAATGCGACGGCGGTTGGAGGGGCGAATGCGACGGCGGTTGGAGGGGCGAATGCGACGGCGGTTGGAGGGGCGAATGCGACGGCGGTTGGAGGCGAGAATGCGACGGCGGTTGGAGGGGAGAATGCGGCAGCGGGGGCTTGGCCGTGGCAAGTCAGCATTCATTTCATCCGCTTTCATATCTGCAGCGGGACTCTAATCACCAAAGACTGGGTTTTATCTGCAGCTTACTGCTTCATGGGGTATGATGTTTAACGCTTTAGATACATTTGTAGATTGATAATAGTGGTATTAAAGCATACTTTCTCTATTTACAGATTGAATGAATCTCACATTGTGATGTACTTCGGGCGTCTGAGCCAGTCCGGTTTAAACCCTAATGAGATATCCAGGACAGCGAGTCGAATCATCATCCATCCTAACTATAACTTTTCCATGGTTAACAACGACATAGCACTGGTCCAGCTCTCCTCTTCTGTGACTTTCTCTGATTACATTAAGCCTGTGTGTCTGCCGGCGGCTGGTATAGTATTTTCTACTGGTACAGAGAGCTGGGCCACTGGATGGGCCACTGGACTGGGCACCGGATGGGGCAACAGTGAGTGAACAAATGTGAAGCTTGCCAGTTAACTGACTACAAAAATACTGTAAACCTCAACAATTTACCTAGAAATGTTTTTTAAAAGCCATAAAATGTGTCCTCTGATCTGTGTCACAGATGTCACTGACACACTGCAGGAGGTGAAGTTATCAATTGTGAGCTACAGTGACTGTTATAATTCTTATGGACCGATTATCACAAGCAATAAGATTTGTGCTGGAAATCAGCGAGCGAAAAATATATGTCCGGTAAGATACCAGTCATTCATTTCAATCGTTTTTAATCCAAAGCAATTTACAAAACACTACTCGCCAGTTTTTGGTCACCTGTAAACCTTACCTGTCAACCTAGTTGCTTAATTAAGCCCAGTTCACTCCTCTGATCATGAACTCGTACACTACTACTGCTTTTTACTTCACCAGATCTACAGTGGAAAGCATGGAGCTGCAAGGCAGACTATAATATTTAGTGTAAATAGTTTTGAATATACAACTTAAAGTGATAATTCACCCAAAAATGAACATTAGTTGTTAATTTGCTTATTTCAAAATGCCCAGCTGGCCGTTGTCATCTTGTGCTGATGACTTAAAGGGGTCATGACATGAGAAACCAAATTTGCCTTGATCTTTTGGTATATAAGAGGTCTTTGTGTCATTAAAACGTCCTGCAAGTTTCATAGCTTAAGACGTCCTCCCGATTATAAACGAATCATTTATTTAATCAAGCTCTAAATACAGCTCGTTCTGGATCCATGGTAAGAAGTGACGTCACGGTACGAAGTGACGTACCAGCGTTTACATAATGACCGCCTCCGGCACAAGACAACTACGCTCATTTCGTATCATTGTCGCGCCCGCGCGCCTCACAAGTGTTCAGTCGCCGGACAGCGAGTGGGTCTGTGTACAGGGAAATTACGATGCCAGATGCAGATGTGCTGTTCCTGGCTGTGGACAAACAACATCTTTGAATACGCTGCCGAAAGATCCAGTCGTCAGGGGAAAATGGATGCACTTTATTTTTTTGCGGACGTCCCAGTCCATTTGAAGGATGACTGTTTTGAGAACAAATCCCAAAATGATGCTGGCTTTGCCAGAAAACTTTTGCTCAAAGATAAGTCCGTGCCGACTATTGTGGGCTCAACCACGACGACGCAAACTGTAAGTAATGTATTTAAAACTTTTTAAATACGCTGAATGAATCCGCAAATGTTCTGGCTGGGGGCGTTAATAATTGATGCATAGGCACTGACGTTAGCCAATCATAACAGTGGGCGTTAACACTGAACTCTTAAAGGGGAAACACCCCCAAAAAGACTGTTTGAATCAGAGGATGAGAAACAGGGTGGGAAAAGGTCATAAATCACTAAATTTTAAATATAGTATTACTATAAATTATAGTAATACTATAATTGCACCTAAGGGAACATAATAATAAAATAAAATAAAATGTAGCCGTATCAACTTAGAAACACGCAGGACTTTTATCCTTGTGATACACAAGTAACAGACGTACACAATCTTAGAAAAAAGTACAAAATTTATTTATACAATAATTTAAAAACTATGCAATCATATGCATGAAGACAAAAAAAAAAAAAAACATAGATTTAATTTGCGGCGTCCGTTCAATGGCTGGGAGGAATATTACAATCCAGCGCCCCCTAGTGGTCAGGGAATATATAGTAAGAGGCTACCACACTTATTACCTCACTAAGTTGTAGGCTATCTAACTCTGCACACAATCACACGTGAAATTCACACAGCAAAGGTATAAAAATATACAGGTGCAATCACTTCACATAAAACCCCACACTTGAGATAAATCTACAACAACAGTGATAAAGAAAAGTAGCCTTCACAAATTTGTTCACTCCATCGAGGATAACAATAGACTCTTAATACTAAAACCCAGGCGAGCAGCTCAGTAAACTATTCCCCTAAGCCAAAGGAAGTTCAAATAGGCAAAAACATCACGATTACATACATTTAGCAGGGTTTCATAAAAGAAAAGTCTTTTAATTTCACATTTGTTGTGGCAAGTTAAGCTAAGACCTGAGGGCTGTTTCATAAAAGAAAATAGGGGATTCAACTCTAAAACTTGACTTGAATGAACCTAACAGTTTCATAAAAGGTAATTGAAGTCCACAATCCTACTAATTTGATCCAGGTTTATCTAGTCTGGATAATTGCGTGTGCATGCTTTTCTTAAGCAATGCTAGAGGTCGATCATGGATCAAATCAATCCACCATCACACAGCGTATATTTTCTGCTGTTTCATGCGTTTGAGACATGGTGTTTTCCTCAGTGCAAAACTTACATTTCACAGGTATATTCTCCATCTGTAAATGTTAGAAAGTCGTGCACATATTTCCATTTTGCTGCTAAACTTCACATTGAACGAGCAATGTATGCATGACAAATAGGAGCGCAATAATTATGCCTAATTTCTGATTACATTTACCATTTACATTTATCATCAGATCTGGAGTGTGTGTGTGTGTGAGTGTGTCCAGGCACAGGCCCTTCATCAGATCTGGAGTGTGTGTGTGTGAGTGTGTCCAGGCACAGGCCCTTCATCAGATCTGGAGTGTGTGTGTGTGAGTGTGTCCAGGCACAGGCCCTTCATCAGATCTGGAGTGTGTGTGTGAGAGTGTGTCCAGGCGCAGGTCCTTCATCAGAAACGGAGTGTGTGTGTGAGTGTGTCCAGGCACAGGTCCTTCATCAGATCCGGAGTGTGTGTGTGAGTGTGTCCAGGCGCAGGTCCTTCATCAGATCCGGAGTGTGTGTGTGAGTGTGTCCAGGCGCAGGTCCTTCATCAGATCTGGAGTGTGTGTGTGAGTGTGTCCAGGCGCAGGTCCTTCATCAGATCCGGAGTGTGTGTGTGAGTGTGTCCAGGCGCAGGTCCTTCTTCAGATCCGGAGTGTGTGTGTGAGTGTGTCCAGGCGCAGGTCCTTCATCAGAAATGGAGTGTGTGTGTGAGTGTGTCCAGGCGCAGGTCCTTCATCAGATCTGGAGTGTGTGTGTGAGAGTGTGTCCAGGCGCAGGTCCTTCATCAGATCCGGAGTGTGTGTATGAGTGTGTCCAGGCGCAGGTCCTTCATCAGATCTGGAGTGTGTGTGTGAGTGTGTCCAGGCGCAGGTCCTTCATCAGATCTGGAGTGTGTGTGTGAGAGTGTGTCCAGGCGCAGGTCCTTCATCAGATCCGGAGTGTGTGTGTGAGTGTGTCCAGGCGCAGGTCCTTCATCAGATCTGGAGTGTGTGTGTGAGTGTGTCCAGGCGCAGGTCCTTCATCAGATCCGGAGTGTGTGTGTGAGTGTGTCCAGGCGCAGGTCCTTCTTCAGATCCGGAGTGTGTGTGTGAGTGTGTCCAGGCGCAGGTCCTTCATCAGAAATGGAGTGTGTGTGTGAGTGTGTCCAGGCGCAGGTCCTTCATCAGATCTGGAGTGTGTGTGTGAGAGTGTGTCCAGGCGCAGGTCCTTCATCAGATCCGGAGTGTGTGTGTGAGTGTGTCCAGGCGCAGGTCCTTCATCAGATCTGGAGTGTGTGTGTGAGTGTGTCCAGGCGCAGGTCCTTCATCAGATCCGGAGTGTGTGTGTGAGTGTGTCCAGGCGCAGGTCCTTCATCAGATCTGGAGTGTGTGTGTGAGTGTGTCCAGGCGCAGGTCCTTCATCAGATCCGGAGTGTGTGTGTGAGTGTGTCCAGGCGCAGGTCCTTCTTCAGATCCGGAGTGTGTGTGTGAGTGTGTCCAGGCGCAGGTCCTTCATCAGATCTGGAGTGTGTGTGTGAGTGTGTCCAGGCGCAGGTCCTTCATCAGATCTGGAGTGTGTGTGTGAGTGTGTCCAGGCGCAGGTCCTTCATCAGATCCGGAGTGTGTGTGTGAGTGTGTCCAGGCGCAGGTCCTTCTTCAGATCCGGAGTGTGTGTGTGAGTGTGTCCAGGCGCAGGTCCTTCATCAGATCTGGAGTGTGTGTGTGAGTGTGTCCAGGCACAGGCCCTTCATGGCTTCATCAGATCTGGAGTGTTTGTGTGAGTGTGTCCAGGCGCAGGTCCTTCATCAGATCTGGAGTGTGTGTGTGAAAGTGTGTCCAGGCGCAGGTCCTTCATCAGATCCGGAGTGTGTGTGTGAGTGTGTCCAGGCGCAGGTCCTTCATCAGATCTGGAGTGTGTGTGTGAGTGTGTCCAGGCGCAGGTCCTTCATCAGATCCGGAGTGTGTGTGTGAGTGTGTCCAGGCGCAGGTCCTTCATCAGATCTGGAGTGTGTGTGTGAGTGTGTCCAGGCGCAGGTCCTTCATCAGATCTGGAGTGTGTGTGTGAGTGTGTCCAGGCGCAGGTCCTTCATCAGATCTGGAGTGTGTGTGTGAGTGTGTCCAGGCACAGGCCCTTCATCAGATCTGGATGCGGACTGCTGTAAACCTCGGAATAAAGAGAGACACTAATATTAGCGTAGACGCCATCCTTCTTATGATGTAACGAGTACATCAAGATTTATGGGAAGTGTTCCCGGTCCGGCTGATCTAAACTATGCAGCCTAACATTGAATTATATAAGTCTACAATGTGTTGTGTGTATGCTAGGCCGAAGAGATGTGTTTTTAGTCTAGATTTGAAACAATAGATTTGATCTACCGCCAGCAGTCGATTTTGATATTCTAGGTATTATTAACTGGCCAGAATTTTGAGATCGCAGTAGACGTGAAGGACTATAATGCGTTAAGAGCTCGCTCAAGTACTGCGGAGCTAAACCATTTAGTGCTTTGTAAGTGATCAGCAATATTTTAAAATGTATACGATGTTTAATAGTGAGCCAATGCAGTGTTGACAGAACGGGGCTAATATGGTCGTACTTCCTGGTTCTGGTAAGAACTCGAGCTGCTGCGTTTTGGACTAGCTGTAGTTTGTTTATTAAGCGTGCAGGGCAACCACCCAGTAGAGCATTACAATAATCTAGCCTTGAGGTCATAAACGTATGAACTAATTGCTTCGCATTTGTCTATGAGAGCATATGATGTAATTTAGATATATTTTTAAGATGGAAAAATGCGGATTTACAGATACTAGACACGTGACTTTCAAATGAGAGATTGGTATCAAAGAGCACACCCAGGTTCCTAACCGACGACGAAGACTTAACAGAGCAGCCATCAAGTGTTAGACAGTACTCTAGGTCAGGGGTTCCCAAACTTTTCCATGACAGGGCCCCCCAAATGCCACGAGGTTCTGGCCAAGGCCCCCCTGTTGCAGGATGTGTTATTGAACCCATCGACAATACTACGGCAAATGTAGAAATAAATAAATAAAACATCTGTGAACATCAGATTATGTGATGGTGTTTGATATCAGCCAATCAGAAAAGAGATGCACCAATTACAATTTTTCATTGAGTTTGACCTGCCGATACAGATTTTAGCCGATTCCGATTTCATTTTTCGAACCACTTTACAGCACACACAAATATTTGTTTTCTGTATATATATTTGTTTTATAAAACACCATATACTTTCACCCAAACTAAATAATAAAAACAAGTTTAAATGGGTAAATTTCATAAATATATCTATAAATATTTTTGAAGCTTTATTTTTCGTTAGTTTAGCCACTGTTTAAAATAAATACCTAGGATTATGTTTATTTTCTTATAATAGGGTTGAAAAATAAGCAGATAAAGCAGCTTGTAAGGCCTCTCTGTACGCAGGCTACACTATTGCATACTTATGTCTGTAACAGTTGTTCACTGTATGTTGTCAGAGATATAAATGCTGAATGTTTGTCAATACAGATCAACATTGGAGGTCCAATGGTCAGTAGGAATGGCTCCCTGTGGATTGAGTCCGGCATTGCGAGTTATATTAGTAGATGTGATGACCCCAAACATCCTGTTGTGTACACCCGAGTTTCTCAGTACCAGGACTGGATCAAGTCTTACATGAGCAGCAACCCACCTGGATTTGTTGAATTCAACGTTGAAAAGCCAACATCCAAGTCCAACTTCAGAAGCGTACTCAACCTCCTCTTATTTTCCCTTTCTCTCACATTCTCCATCATTCCTTTCACCTTCTCCGCCTATCTCCCTTCCTAAAGATTGTATGAACAGTAATTATCATGGCTCTTTGACGAAGAGAACATTTGTGCTGTACATGTTTTCATAAATATGAGAAAAGAGCAGCTGTATTGTTATTTTTGTCCTTTATTCTTTATCTTTTTAAAAACATACTATTCTTGAAAACTCTTATTGACATTATAAGAGCAATCAATAATGAAGTGCAGCATGCTTCTGCCCTCTGGGATTCGGAAAGTTACGAAGAGCATCACAAAGAGCCGAAGAAGGGTGAAAGAGAAGAGAACTCGTGGCAAGTGCATGCTAAAAGCCGAGCACATGCAAACCCCGTTAACAGTTCTCATTAATTTAGCTATGTTCTGTCAAGTTTCTCTCAAAGTTATGAACAAACGTTCTTCTAGTAAGGTTAATAGAGCGTTTGTTATTGAAGCTTGTTTCATTTGAATTGGACTTTATAACTCGCAATTGCGAGTTTATCTCTCACAATTCTAATAAAAGGTGTCAGAATTGCAAGATTTAAACTATAAAATTGTGTGTTTTTAAGTCAGAATTGCGAATTCCGGCAGTTTCCGTATATATGTCCTCTTGCATATCTGGTGTCTTGACCCGACCAGAAACAGACAGTTTCTCAGTTCGTACACCAACGTGATAACCCCCCGAACATGGACGGAAATGTTCACTCCCTCACCGGTAAATCCCTGTATCTTCTTGTGCACGCGATGTCAAATCTTCACAAATTCCAGGGAATAATCAGTTAAATCACTTTAAAACCTACTTTTTCTAACTCCTCCTAGACCGAACGTCCGATTTTCACCAAAATCTCCAGACCGTGCCGAGTAAAAGTTATGGATTTCGTGTCGATAGACGAAACCGTTTTCGTATACCGTAGTGGCAAAGTTGAGGCATGATGCCAAAATGACTATTCAGGCTTTATATCGGCAATGCCTTGACATATTGACACCAAACTTTGTATGTGTCATTGTCACTTCACTCTGACCACATCACATCAGTTTCGTAACTGTGCCACCTATTGGTCGAAAGTGATAATCATATTTTTAGTTATTGTATGTTTTTTTTCAACCATTTTGCCAAAATTCATATTTAAATGTCTTTAATTGCTCCTTGCTGCAGTTTGTCTCACACTCCCAGCCACTTTTGCTCCTTGCTGCAGTTGGTCTCACACTCCCAGCCACTTTGGCACATCTTGTCGTCTTGCTTGCGCTTGGCCCCGGTGATTGCTGCTTGCAGCTATATTTAGGGGCCAAGCACTGAAGGTGCGGGCACCTATTGTATCTGTTCCGGATCTTCTTCTTCTTCTTTTTCTTCCGACTGGGCGTCTATGGCAGCCTATAGAACCGTTTGCGGGAAACTTATTTTGGTTTGACATTCTGATAGAGGACAGTCCCAACAGTAATTGCACCAATTTTGGTGTCTCTAACTCATTCCCTCTAGCGCCACCACCTGTCCAAAATTTCACTTATATTATGCTCATTATTTAAATAAACCTCTATAAATAAGCGTACACATACCATTTTAAATGCTACTGGCCTTCAACATAGAAATGCGTCATATTAGCTTATCAAAACTAGTTGTCAATAAAGCCACAAACACAGCAAGCAGCAACAAAACTCATTTTTATTTTTAAGGACCTCAAATATGTTCAACAAAAGCAGCAGAATTGCAACATTCAACTGATAAATTACATTAAGAAAAAGGTTTAAAATATTTAGCAAAAACATGAGACACTTTAAGCAAAACTAAATAGACAACATGAATAAAGATGAAACCATCAAAAAAAAACTGTACACACTAATTAAAACCAAAATCAAGAATGAATATACTTGTAAAGGACACTGCAAAGACAGGACCGTGATTATTGCACTCCATCAATCAGACACACACTCTGCCCTTCAGAAGCTATGATATACCTGCGTCTCCCTGAAGTGCAATTTACCCTTATCATTGTTGTAAAAAAGTTGGCACAGCTTGATTTTTAATGCATCATGTTTCATTCTTGAGCATCAGTGGATGTTTTCACACTTTGTAATAGTTGTGTGTGTGTGAGTCCCTCAGTTGTTCTCAGTGTGAATAGATAGCAATTCTTTACATCGCGAGACCTGATATCACGCGATACTTCCTGACGCGGGCCGCCGGCTCAAAGTTGCAAGTGTGTTTTTTCCGCTCACAGGCGATAGGGGGGAAGCGAGACGACCGCCATTAGAGGGCGCTAGGATGCCGTCCTCCCTGAACCACACACAAAACTATAATAAATTATTAATTTAGTGTAGTGATGGGAAGTCCGGTTCTTTTCCACGAACCGGTTCTTTCGGACAGTTTGTTTCAATGAACCGGTTCAACAAACCGGTTCACCTGTTCTTTTACGTCCTCACGTAATGACGTCAATTCTATCATCCCGGCGGATAAAAATACATTTAAATAAAGGCATTTGTAATCATAACTTCGTTATAATCATCTTGGATACGATTCTTACATTTACGTTTTGCAAATGAACCCTACAGTGCAAACGCGGATGTTTTACATGTCTTAAAGATATAAAGTTAATAAACTGGTCTTAATAAATTTTTTTTGGTTTTGTTATTAAATAAACTTACATTTCGCCGAATTCGGCCCCTCATTTTAGTCCTCGGTTCACCCGTGCTCATGTATCAGCACAGCATCAGTTGGCCGAAAGAAAGTTCGGTTCTGCTGAAACCTGAATATACAGTCGACAAATTTTAAGATGTGATGAGAAGCTGAAGTCTGCAGTGACGTTATAAAAATCTATTTTTTTAGCTGATACATTTTAGCGGAAGTGAGAGACTGTACGTTTTGAATCTTTATATCTCATAAAAGCGATTTTTGCCATTGTTTTGGAGCACAACAGCTTATTCATAACCTTAATGCTAACATATTCATACCAATAGCTGAAAGAATTATGTTTTGATTTCAGGGGGCCTTTAGTTAAATGTATTTTGTCTTACAGCACTGGCAGATTTTTTTTTACTTATTAAGATAACAAGTTTAATACCTTATGAAGATTTACATTTCTATATCATAAATCGTTGAGATATTTTTACAAGGCAAGACATTTCTCATTTCGCAGTGTTATATGTAATTTAGCCTTTAGATTCTAGAGAGCATTTGATTGGACAGAAGATGTGATGAGAAGCTGAAGTCCGCGGTGATGTCATAAAAATCCCTGATCCATTTTAGCGGAAGTGAAAGACTGTAAGTTTTGAATGCTTATATATCTCCTGAATTTTGTCATTGTTTTGGAACACACCAGCTTATTCATAACCTTAATGCTATATTAGCTTTCTCATGCAAGTTCTTGTGGGATTTGCATGTTCCAAAACTGGCATAAAGTTGGTTTGATGTTTGCAAAATTAAGAAGCGTCTATAAACTAAAGTTATATTCACGTTTCTAACTTCAGTAGCATTTAAAGATAATGACTTACAGTAATTAAATAATCTGTGTTCATGTATTAGTGTCAGTTATGATGCACACGTTTTAGATTTTTTATTTAATAAAGTAAACAGTCAAATCATATATAAAAATTGCCATGTATTTCACTACCGTATGGGATCATACACAAAATATACAACAATTTAAAGCTTAATAGCATTTGAAGAGAATGTCTTTCAGACATAAAACTATAACGGTAAAGTGTTCATAGGTGTCAGCTATGTCATATATTTTGTATGATTCATACAGTGAAATAGGGGTGAGCGGAGCACAATCTAGCGTGGGGTTAGTTGTCACACACATGCTTTAAATCTTTCCACTCATGCCAGCATGACGAATCATATCAACACTATAAGCCTATAGAGAGAGAAAAAATGCGGCAAAATAAAAATATATATATTTGGAGATATCACTTTTTATCTAGTATTATTATTATTTTAATCTTATATCTGTTACTGACCAGTTGAGATAGTTATTTAATGCTTCGCGAACTAGCAGAAGACACTCGCAGGGTTTAAACCTCAGTTGTGCAGACGGGGCATGTTGTCACACTGGTTTACTATTTAGAACTATGATATTCTATTCTATACTTTTATGAATTCTATTGAGAAAAAGGTGAATAAAGACTGAGTCAATGTTCAGAAATTATGAATTATTATAATTTTTTTGACAATGCAGTATTTTTGTAGTGTTTTTTGTCAAACTCAAAAATGATTTATTTTTAATTATTAAAAAATGCCATTATTTTGATGAAAAAGTTGATAATTGTATTTTATTGAGAAAATATTTTATTATGGTATATATTTTTTATTAGATAAGATAGCATTTTAATCTGTTATATGGTCATGTTATAATGTACTCCTCCTAGGGGGCATGTTGTCACAGTTGACTTCCATTCTTTCAGAGTAAATCAAGAATAAAGTAGCTAGGCCTATACATTGCATTAATGAAACAAATTCATTCAAATTGTACTAGACAAGTGAAATTCATGTGACAAAATAAATACTCTGAACCCTAAGTAAATTTACACAAACTGAGAAAGTCCAAAAGTGTTAGGTTGTGCCCCGCTCTCTCCTATATGTTTACATGTGATTTTACAGTTATATAAATACATAAAATCTAAAAGGAGTGCATCCTACACCTACATGCACACTTTACACTTGATTGTATGACTGAAAAGTTATTATTTCCAAATGCTATTGCAGTTAGAGACATGTAGCCTAGGTTATGTAGCCTAGGTTATGTAGCCAATATCGTGTGTAACTTTTTAGACGCTCCCTATATTTGCGAATGCCGACCGCCAAACGCAAAGCAAACTTTATACCAGTTAATCTCTAAAAGCGGTTGTCTGTGTTCTTTAATGTGGTTTACAGCTTCACAGAATAGAAAACATGAGAGTGCTTGTGGGACAATAAAGTGAAACCATAACTGTTTAAGATACGTACCACTCACTCACCGTACAAGACTACCAGGATCCCCCAGAGAAAAACAATCTTCTTCATTTCGCCGTCGAGTTCCGCGAACCCTGCTTTAATAAACACGATCTTGCGGAGGAGGAATCCGAGCCGCACATTAAACCGAGCAACTGAGTTTTACTCGCTGTTCTTGATTATTTTATAGAACTTGAAGAGGAATCCGTCGTGCAGAACTTAAAACCGAAAGTAAAAGTGTCTAGTTTCCCGATTGTTTTAATGACGGTTCTTCTTTTGTTCACTTCACACCCATCCATCCATCACAACAGTATTTTCCGTGTCCGGACAGCTTTAAAGTATCCAGCTCTTTCATAACGAGTTTACATTATGGGAAGTACTTTCGGTTTGAGGAAGTTCCACTCAAAAAGACTGGACCATCATTTCAAACCATAAAGCCACTATATAGTAGCCTATACTCCTTTATCCATCAGTTTGACTGAGCTGTACAAAAATCCTCCATGTTCTGTTGCAAAATCATTTTGCTATTTTAATGGTATAACAAGAATATCTATGTAAGAGGAATATAAATCTTTGAATATAAACCTCTTTGAATATTTCCCTACACATTTTCCAACTTTCGGATGATTATCATTTTAGCCTAATCATTTGCACAGTAGCCTACAATTTTTTTTTTCTTAATTAAATTGAATAGAAATTATGCAACACACTAAAAAATGCAGTTCAGAACAGGAACAAATTAAAATGTTAAATAAAATATGAAAAAAATATTTTAACTCATGGCATACATTTTTATGAATATGGCTTTTGTACTGTGACCAAATAAAGTACAAGTTCATTGTCATTTGAGAAAGAGAAATAATATATATATATATATATATATATATATATATATATATATATATAGTTATAATTTATAGCCTATATCAACAATGACATATAATTATGTATAATAATAATGATAGATAGATATTGATTGATTTAAACTTATTCAATAAATGTTTGATTAAACAATGGAATGATATATCAGTCTTCATATTTATTATTACTTTAGTAATATATCAAATGAGAACATTAGTTGCTTATTTTGTCCCACAAGCTTATTTACATTATGACCTGTTCTGTAGCAGCTGTCTTTATCTGTATCTATATATCTATATCTATATCCATATCCGTATCTGTATTTGTATCTGTATCTGTATATCTATATCTATATCTGTAGCCTATCTGTATCTGTATCCATACAAGTAAAAATACTGCTAGTTACTAGTCACATTCTTCATTGAAGTTCCTCCCACAGCGGTTCAGTGAAGCTGAGATCCAGATCTCTCTCAGGATCTCTACACGACTGATACCGGAGAGGAAAGCAGTCAGATGATCAGAGGAAACACACACCGCTAACCAGAGGTGCTCGTTCTGAACAGGAAGATTGTGTAATGTTCAAGCGGCAACCTCTCTGTCTCTCTCTTGAAACCAACACGGAAGTGAGTTAAACTGCACTTCATCGACTGGCCACTGGAGGCTGGATGTTAAAGTGAGTCAAATCTGTATCTCCCCCATGTTAAAATGCCCAACTTTACAGCAGAAAAACGTCGAGCTTGGGGGCGTGGTTTCAGCAACCAGCACCTCAGCTCAATGTACTGTCACATGTGGTAATGTCACAGAAGACGAGTGTTAAGAGTGTGAAACACACACTGACTGTACGTCACGCACACAGAGACTCTACACAACCTGAACTACTAAACAAGGAACTGCACCTCGGCTAGTTTAGAGACAGGCGTTCTCAGAGAGTTGCTCTTTCAGGCTTTTTGTTGTTTTGTGGTGCTTAGTTGGGAAGTTATGTTTGGCTTTACAGCAGCTCGAGAATAAAGTTATTGTCCAGCTAAAGTTAGATTTGATTGATTCACTTCCTCGCAACGATCATTAGTTATTAACTTAGAGGCCGCTAACACGACACTGTTCTAACAGAAAACCCTTAATGCGATCCGGCCGCTCATTTACACAAAACAGTGCCTGGTGTCTCGAGAACGCAAACCATGAAATAAGTTCCAAGATACATGCCTTGAAAAATGTACAATACAGAATTTGTTATCAATTCCGCATAGCCACGTGAACCAGAATGATCCCGACAATGTTTTATCTGTACAGAGGTGAAGGGAAGAAGGCCTTCACAGGGGAGAGACTAGTGGACACCTCAGGACTGCGGTGTCGTCGTGTCCAGGTGCTGGTCCTTCATCAGATCTGGATACGGCCTGGATCCGGTGGACTTCGGTAAACCTTGGGATAAACAGAGACACTAAAATTAGCAAAGACACCATCCTTCTTATGATGTACCAAGTACATCAGGATTTATGGGAAGTGTAGCACCATCGCCAGATGTTGATAGATAAGGCATACATGTTCTATTTTGTTGACTTATTGCAGGACTAAAAGGTTTCTTGACATTTTGCTAAACTCAGACGAAACAGGTTTTGTGATTTACTGCATTCCATAGTGTCTTCCCTTCTTTTTCAACACATTAACGTTTGCTGAAAGCTTTTAGCTGATTCTGTGCGTAGATAAGAGAATACATCCCGGGGTTCTTTAATTTAATTATCGCGTCTGTTTTATTTCACAGGGACGCCCGCAGTGAGATTTCCTTTCATGTATTGTTATAAGCCGAACACGCAAACATGTTTTACACCCCAGGAGGTCAAACAGGTCACACACGTATCTCGCCCGTCCCACACACACACGCCCGGTGGGGGCAACAGCAGACACACACACGCACAGAATTCTAATAGTGAGAAAAACGTTGTTTTGTGAGAATGCAACATTCTGTTTGAAACGGCGATTAACAAGCATGCAGAATCTGACGTAGAATGCGCTTTTGCCGGATTAAAACAACCAATAGAAACGCATAATACCTAAAAATCATTATAGTTCCCTTTTTCATTATCTAAACTCTAGCATATTTGGTATGGTCGCAAATCAGGAAATTAGACGAATTCGAATCTGTTTTGAGAAACAAGTTATTATGCATTATGAAACATTTATTGAAGTGTAGAATAATGTCAGAATAAAACTCCGGGCCTCCCCACGCGCTGAATAGGCGTGACGTTCAGACAAAGGAAATCTTGGCGCCACAAAATTCCCACTCGTGATTGGCTCCCAGACTCAGAATGGGCGTGCTCCGGGTTCATTCATATTTTGGAGACGAGCCAAAGTTAGTTAGTTCTTTCTCTAGTTCTTCACTTCCGCTCTTCAATTCTAGTTTTCCACTCTAGTCTCCAAACTCTAGTCTAACGGCTAGGTTCGCTAACTCATAGCTTTAACTTAGCTTCAGAGAGCCTTGCTCTCCGTTTACTTTCCGTTTCTAAGACTAAGTCTTTATTTTTATACAAGTTTAAAGTTACTTCCTTGATCCAGCGTTTTAACGAACGAAAGCTTAGCGCCTCCACCCTGCGTCAAACCAACCACGGACGCACGCAACCCGGAAGCCCGCGAGGTTCCAAAAAGAAACAACACGAGTACCAGACGACTATCCACACGACAACACAGTAGGCTAAGTCTGATCTGATCTTTGAAACAACGCTAGTTAAGGTTGTCTGAGCATCCTCTGGTCCCTTGATTATTGAAAGTTTTCCTTAAACTGTGTACTCTCTCTCATACCTCACTCACCTGAAAATCCGATTTTCTATGCTACCTTCTTAAAAACGCTCTACCACATTTTTAAACATTGCATAGTTTAAATATTGCCGATCCGATCACGTGGGAGGTAAATCATCTCCATTATGGCCAGATGGATGTGATTTTGCTTGCCAAGAGCTAGACGGATCGAAGTGTTGAGGTAAATATTATATGTATACGCCTTAGTGGTTAAAGTGGTATTTTCAAGTACGACTGATTAAAATCACTCCCCTTCCCTTTATGAATTAGTATCACGAGTAAATCGGATACATATTCATATAGGTTCAAGGCGATACAAGCCCATATTTAGAACCATTTTAGAGCGTATGCAAATAATATTCATCAAAACCATGATTATTTAATTTCCCATTTGAGTGCTAATTTCCCCAATTTATACTCAAAGTCAGTGTTACTACAGAAGTGTTCCCGGTCCCGGCTGATCGAATCTATGCAGCCTAACATTGAGTTATAGAAGTCTATAATGTGTTATGTGTATGCTAGGCCAAAGAGATTTTAGTCTGTTAGTCTGTTTTTAGTCTAGACTTGAAGAGTGTGTCTGCTTCCCGGACAATGTTAGGAAGACTGTTCCAGAGTTTTGGTGCTAAATAGGAAAAGGATCTACCGCCAGCTGTCGATTTTGATATTAGGTATTATCAACTGGCCAGAATTTTTAGATTGCAGTAGACGTGAAGGACTATAATGCGGTAAGAGCTCGCTCAAGTACTGCGGAGCTAAACCATTTAGTGCTTTATAAGTAATCAGCAACATTTTTAAATGTATACGATATTTTAAAGGGAGCCAATGCAGAGTTGACAGAATGGGGCTGATATGGTCATACTTCCTGGTTCTGGTAAGAACTCGAGCTGCTGCGTTTTGGACTAGCTGTTGTTTGTTTGTTAAGCGTGCAGGGCAACCACCCAGTAGAGCATTACAATAATAGCCTTGAGGTCATGAACGCATGAACTAATTGTTCTGCATTATTCATTGAAAGCATATGACGTAATTTAGATATATTAAGATGGAAAAATGCGGTTTTACAGATACTAGACACGTGACTTTCAAATGAAAGATTGGTATCAAAGAGCACACCCAGGTTCCTAACCGACGACGAAGACTTAACAGAGCAGCCATCAAGTGTTAGACAGTACTCTAGGTTATTACGTGTGGAAGTTTTTTGTCCAATAATTAGAATCTCTGTTTTTTCTGAATTAAGTAGTAGAAAATTACTAGTCATCCAATTTTTTATATCAGCTATGCATTCCGTTAATTTTGTGAATTGGTAGGTTTCGTTAGGTTTTGAAGAAATATACAGCTGAGTATCGTCCGCATAACAGTGAAAGCTAATTCCATGTTTCCTAATGATATCTCCTAATGGTAGCATGTACAGAGTGAACAGCAGCGGTCCTAGTACTGAGCCTTGTGGTACGCCATTCTGAACTTGTGATAGATAAGACATCTCTTAATTTACTGCTACAAACTGATAACGGTCAGATAAGTATGATTTAAACCATGCTAGTGCAATTCCACTAATGCCAACATAATGTTCGAGTCTATTTAAAAGAATGTTGTGGTCAATAGTGTCAAATGCAGCCCTAAGATCAAGTAACACTGATAAAGAGATACAACCACGATCGGATGATAAGAGCAAATCATTTGTGACTCTAACGAGAGCTGTCTCGGTACTATGGTACGGTCTAAATCCGGACTGAAAATCCTCGCAGATATAATTTATTTCTAGAAAGGAACACAGTTGTGAGGATACTGCTTTTTCTAGTATCTTTGACTAAAAAGGCAGATTCGAGATTGGCCTGTAATTGACTAATTCTTTAGGATCAAGTGTCACTTTTTAATGAATGATGGTAAACATAATTTTAATTACTTAAATATGTAGTAAATTACAATTAAGTTTTTAGTGTAACCTTAAATGTTATTTTTTTTTGCACCTTGCAGTGACTAGTAGGCCTACTTTGCAGCATATAGATATATTCGCGCTTTTTTGCACATTCCACAAACAATGCAGTCCTACTGTACCTAAACTAGCGATAACACACCAAATATAGAACATTTATTCACAAGACCAACACGCTAATAATCCACATGAAACTGATTAACGTAAGCTGTAACTGACTGTAATAACGCTGACCAGGGACGATTCTAGGATTTTCATTTTAGGGGGGCTAAGCCCCCAACTTTTAAAAAAAGTAACACTTTCTGCTCACTATTACCTAGTTTCATTAACATGCATATGGCAGGGTTTTATAATCATAAATGCGAGGTAGACGAATGCGAGGTAAAATGGTCCTGAATGTGAGGTAGACTAGTTTAGGGGGTTTGGGGGGGGTTTCCCCCGAGAACATTTTGATTTCCATATATCTGCATAATGTGTATTTTAAGATGTTTTGAAGGCCAAACAAATTGGATAACAACAGCTTTAAAACCATGTCAGTGGGCAGTTGATATTTCTCTCTCCTCATCAACATCACACTATCTTGTGTGACAGTATCTTGCCCTGTCTCTTCCCTTCCTAAAGCTGAGCTTTGACTGATATAGGCTTTTCATTTTTGTCTGTCAGTGAAGAAAGTAAACATATGGGTCAACTGATGCCTAAGAATCATATTCTCAGACTTTTTACTGAAAGCGTAAAAAGTTTCATTTACTGAAAGCGACTAGGAAAGCTAGGTAAATAACTATTAAATTAATTCACAATATAGGCTACACAAGCATGATTGATCTTATGCCTAATACAGGGCTTTATAATCAAATAGGTCCTACATTTGAGGTTGTTAGAGGGTTCAATTTTTTTTTCTCTCTGATATGTGTATTTCAAGACGTTTAAAGGCCAAAAAAAGGATAAGAAATAGTTTTAAAACCATGTTAGCGGGCAGTAGATTATTTGTCAATACCTGCTCTCTCCATCACCCTTTCTTATTCTCTCAGTCTCCTCATCTTGCCCTGTCTCTTCCCCTCCTAAAGCTGAGGTTTTTTAATTTACTGAAGGCTACAAATTAAAATAATTCTCAATATGTACACATTCATTATTAATCTTGTGCCTAACATGATGAAAACGGCTTTGTTAATGTGTCTTGTCCCCTCACAATGACAGTAAACTAAGTACATTACATAAGTCGTTACATAGGCCTATTTTCAGTTCAAAATGGCGAAAATAGACAAAAGTTTATTAGGTTGCCTGATCATTTTTGTGATTTGTTTAACATTTATGACCTAAAAACGGTCAAATATGAAATCTTTAGTTTAGCTACTTACATCTTATCTCGCACTCGACCATAAACTGAAGCGCGTCGAGTCGCTCTGCTAAAATTCGCGCTCAGCAGCTTCTGTGAACATAAAGCCCGCCTAGTTTGATTGGTCATCTCAAATATTCTGATATTGACGAGCAGTGACAGACCAATGAGGCTCAGATGAACACACACACGCACACACCCTGTCCTCTGTTTCTGACGTGCGCTCTGCTCGGCACTGTTAAAAGGGCCTAGTGACGCCTATGACGCTGACGTCACTGCCATTACACGATAGGCTGAGCTGCGTCACATGATCAAGTTAGCCGTTATGCTTTCTCCTATGGTTAGAGATACAGACCCTCTCGTCTCCCTCATGTACGTAAGACCATCTCTGCTTGTAGGGACTTGTTCCCAATGCAAGATAATGCAAATATCAAATTTAAAAAAGCCGTGTCAGGATAAATAACTAGCGGGCAATTATCACAACGATTATTTAAAATTAATCGAGAGAGGCTATCGTTATTGTGATTAAAATGTGCTTATATATTTAAGATTAAGCTGTCATATTAACAAAAAGTCAGAGTCTATCTATAGGCTTGTTTGAGATGAGCAAAATCTGCGCAAAACCGATCACCGGTGATCACCGCGAGATGCATGTCGGTTAGAAATGTGTCCGAGTGCGTCCGCCTGGCTCTGATGTCATGCTAACGTATGTCAAAAAACTCTCGCGAGCGCAAGCCATACGTGTCGGATTCTGCAGTTGCACGCAGTTGCTCTCCACCGACTGCGCTGATCAAAAGTACGCTGGGAAACGACTTGCTGACGACACAGCTTAATGCTCATTGGTTTAAACAACCGTGATGTATTTTTCTCTTTTAAAATGATTTTGATTTCGTGTTTTTACTTGTATAAATTATGTGTGAGTATTCCCAAACTCTCTGACAGTGTGATCTCTATATGGGTTATTTGATTGTTGTCATATTTATTAAAAAATATTTATAAAACATATGTAATTAAAGTAAGAAATTATTGATAAACACGTCTTTGGTATGCACTGTTTTTTGTTACAAATTATGCAGGAACAGTAATAGATGAATTTATGACAAAAGCGCATCTCAAAAAAATCTACATCATAACAGGAGTTCTGACTTTTGTCACAAAAAGTCGACACACACACTTTTAATAATTGAAATGTTGGTTTTCATGCTAAAATTTCATAAGAAAACACATAATCTAGTATTTGTCAATAAAAAATTATAAAATTATATTATCTTCTAAAAAGTATAATATATACATTATCCTCTAAAATATAATATTATCTTTTTTTATCTCCTTTTTTTTATTACATTACATATTTTAGTAGTTATCATAAATTAGGTATCATTTGAAAGCTTACGATCTCAGAACTCATCCTGTGAAAACTGTTTTGAAATTGAACATTGTGTTACCATAGAAACAGTACTCTAAATTATTTTATCAGGCTCCTTCCCTTTTGGGCATCATTATGTTTCATAATTTATGATCAAAATATTTTCTAATCTTGACAAAACACATATTGTCAGAAAGGGAGTCTCAAGGTTCCATATTTTGTGACAGAAGTGATATTTGGACAGAAATGTATTCATTTTTTATGGCAGAATGCATACAGTTAAATTCAATGGAATTCAAGGACACCCGGAGGCTATTTTTGGTAATACGCCTAAACAAAATCTCATGGGAACTTCAATTTTTGTGATATCAACTTGGTTAGATATATGGCTTTGATTTTATAGTAATTTTATAGTAAAAACTATTTTGTAAAATATATATTTTATATAAAAGAAAAATATTAAATAAATTATATTTGATTTAATGTACTTTTTATGTACCATAACTTTTTCATATAGGCTACTTAAATTTTTTGAAGTGCTTTCACTTCAGCAATAATCTGCTATTTTTTCCCTTTAAAACAAGACCTGTTGTTAGGTCTATGCTCCAAAGCATTCTTGAATTACAACCATTTAAGCTTGAATTTAGCATTTTAATGTCCATTCTCAAAAAGGGGGGTGACAGTTAATTAAATTACATCCAGTTTGTTAGCAACACCGTGCACGAGCGTGAATCCCGCGATATCCGCCTTTGATCTCGTTGGTGTCTGATACACTCCGAGAAGAGAGAACTGTGCTTTTTTCACTCCTCCCATCACTGCAGCCGCTACTCTCGACTACACTTCAGGCGAGGCGCATCAAACAAGCCTATTCTTTCTATCCAGGGGCGTGGTAAAACCAGTACTGATTACCAGGGCCCCAAGTGGGAGAGATGGCCTGCAATATATTTTATTTTACCTGGAAATATTCATTTCCTAATTAAATTTCATAATGAATGTCAGATGAAATGTAAAGTTAGTGTATTGGCGGAATAACTTTGACTGACTGACCACATTTTGTATACAAAAAAAGTAAAGACTATCTAAGAAGGTTTCACGGTCCCACCCCTTGCTAATGCGCAAATGGTTTCGTCCATCTGCACGCACTTTGTTTCTGTCAGTTACTGTTAGTTGAGCATCTGGTGGAGCGCAAACTTCTGCTGTGGAAATGTCTTTCTCAAAGAAAGCAAAATCAACCCACCAAAAAAGAAAGGAAAAGGAAAGACAGGAGAAGGAAAGAAAACAAAATGAGGAGAAACAATTGGTAACTGACTTCTTTTCAAAGAAAGGTGAGCACAAACTAGATCGCGAAATCTGAGACAACCCATTGCAAGAGCAGAACACACACTTGCAGATGATCATTTGGTTATACATGTAATCTGAGGTAAAGGCTAAATAAATAAAGTGTACACTACAATGCTGTTGTTTGCATACAACACACCATAATAGCCTAATTTGAAACATGCAAATGGCTAGTCATAGGTAGCTTCTATCTATCTATCTATCTATCTATCTATCTATCTATCTATCTATCTATCTATCTATCTATCTATCATCTATCTATCTATCTATCTATCTATCTATCTATCTATCTATCTATCTATCATCTATCTATCTATCTATCTATCTATCTATCTATCTATCTATCTATCTATCTATCTATCTATCTATTGGAAATTAACCTGGTTTTAAACGTTGAAACGCTCCAAATGGATCAGTGTGTACGAGGATAAATGTGTTTGAGACTGTTATGGCGCTGATGTCCTCGGACTGTCATGATGACCGTAAGTTTCGCGGATGAGTTTCGTCACGTGCTCGTTTTTTTACTTTCGGTTTCGGTTTCCGTGTCCGTGTCGCAGAACGACAAAATGGTCCTTGAACGCAAAATAGCGAAGAGTGCTGGTAATGTTGGATTTAACAACAAAATATCTGCATATCCTATGTAAAATATTAACATGTTCAACGTGTATGACATATCAGAATCAAATCTCTTCCTGCTTAAGCAAATTAAGCAATGATTTATTTATGAATTATGCATTTCAAGGAGCGTTTAAGAACTGAGAGTCCCACAAACTGACTGATACACACGCAGGTTTCATTAAAGTTTAAATTTACTGACTTTTTAGCATAAATTGGAAGCAAACATAAGTGTTTTTGTAATATCGCTGCCTTTAACACGATTAAAATCATTGTTTGCCTCAAAAAAGGGCACAGATATATATCAGGCCTTGTATTAAATAGATGAAATATTCAGTAACATCTAATATGTTCTTTATGATTCTGACAATCAAGTTGCTCTTTTCCTCTTAAACATTCATTTAAAATGAGATCAAACCCATGCACTAAATAACATTAAATAAATGCAAACACAAATAGGCACATATGAATAATAGAAGATCAAGAAGTCTGCAGCTTTAAATAGATTTTGGGATGTTTGTGTTATTTTCTGTGTAATCCATCAGTGAAAAAGCGTGTGTGTGTGTGTGTGTGTGTGTGTGTGGTAGGCAGAAGTCAGATTTTCATCTCCTCAACAGTAAATCCATTAAATGATTTGACTCTGTGAAACATTTATCAGTTAGTTTACTGATGTTTTAGGATATTAAATGAGCATTTCAATGTTTGATTTTTCTCTTCTCACATGAGGAATCTAAAAAAAAAAAGGTTTTCTGTTTGTCTTGTATGTTAGTATGTGATATATGAGGCCATAAAAAAATTATTATGCTAATGCAGAAGTAAAATGCAGAAAAAGTTCCATTGTTTTGATGCGGTAACTGATGCTCCAAATGATGTGATAATGTAATTGATTATATATAGTAAGTATTTAATGCTGTATATTATGCAGGATAAGTTCTAATATTTATCATAAATTACATTTTCTTATGCAAAAAAAAAAATATTTTAAGCTTCAACACAGAGAACAACATGAAAACAAACATGATCAGTTAAAAAAACAGTAAATAGAGATAAACAAACAAGCATCAGTCACATTCATGTAAAGGAGAAAATGGATGAACTTATTATTAGTGACGCATAGTGTGAAAAAGGCCCTCAATAAGTTATACTATAACTATAACTATATAGTCAATTTGAAAGCGTTACTTACTATGTCCAGTAGATGGAAGTCCTGCTAAAGTTCACTGCAAGTATACATCGTGCTGACTGTAAACACTGTTCAACCTGATACTGTCAGATCAACATCTTGTAGCAAATATAGTGTATTACATCCAGGCTGAGTTATAACTTACATCCCTTCCAAACACACATGTTAGTCTGGTAATCTTCAACTCAGCTAAAAAAGACCAGTAGCCTATGAGTGAATTCAGTCTGGCAACGACTTATCTCATATCATACTCATATTCACATGACCCCTACTGTTTAATAACCTGTTTATTTAAGTTAATTTCAATTTTCACTGGAACGATGAAGGACTAGCAGAAGACACACTACATCACCTCAGTATAAGGACGTGTAAGGCACAAATATACTTGAAATTATATTATCACACTAGTTTAGTGTTTACCAGCTGTTCCTGAAAGGAATGAAATACTGTATGTCTCCATTTTTTTGAAAGATTTGTTATTAAATGTAATATTATTTTAATTTATTAGTAGGCAGAAACTCAATTTTACTTGAAAATGATTGTGTATTTTCTTCTTACATCATGTTAAAATCGCCATAACACGAAGTAAATGCATAGCATACCTATGTAGATGCAATAACATTAAATAAGCTTAAAATTAGTATGCATTTCTCAAGAAAAATAATAAATAGTAAAATTAAGTGTGCTTGACGATCACAAACAGGAACAAGGAACTAGCTGAACTTATCTTCCTTGAAAGGAAACCTGAAGAGGGCAGCACTCAGACGCTTTTACACCATATATTGTAGAATTAAAACACTTAATACCCAAATGTCAAAAACTGTGCAGCATTAATAAAGCCCCAGTCTTACAAACAGGGCCGGAGTGGGACTCATTTTCAGCCCTGGAGTTTCATGCCTGAGACCGGCCCACTTTAGTTTCCGACTGACTATAATAAAATAATGTAATTAAACCCTCAGTATATAAGTCTGCAATAGTGCACTGTTTTGTACAGCCTTGTAATTCATTGTATTTTTCAAAAATATAATTTTATATTCAGTGCAATAGCCGTACACAGGGTTTTATAAATACAAAGGTCCCAAAAGTGATCTGGCTAGGGGGTTCAGGGGCAAATTATTTTTCCACTGGCATTGTCAAAGAACATAGGCTATGTAGGCTATATCTGTGTTAAATAGGAATCCATTGTAATAAAGTTATTCTCATTCTGGGCACAGTATGCAATAGGCTATTTCTCTACCTGCTCTCCTCTGTCATCTCCATCTCCATCTCCATCTCCTTCTCTCATTCTTATCTCAGTCTCTTTATCTTTAGGCTACCTGTAAATCTCCCCTTCCCGAAGCTGAGCTTTGATTGACACAGTCTTTGCAAACTGATTATTTATGTCGGTTGTTTACAACTTCTATTGTAAAACAGCTGTTTAGTTTACTTGCATCTTATCTCGTGAAGCGTCGCGCTGGGATTCGCGCGCGGCCACGGCTCGCGCTTCTGTGAACATAAATCCCACTTGCTTTGATCGGTCATCTCAAACATTTGACGAGCGGGTGTTTGAGCGCTGAAGCAGCTCAGATGAGAATGTCGGTTATCGTTGCGATATGCAAATCATGTCAGCACTAAATTAGAGTTAATAGGCAATTATTTCAGAACGTTATACACTCAGAAAAATCGGAGAACTCAATGGTGGGTACGGCTCTGACTCATAGGCTATTTGGCCGCTTGAGTTTCTAGAGATTTTTTATTATTCTGGCCTTTTCAGCGCCGCCTTTGCGCCTATTATCCATGTTTTGTATCTCTTATTTTTTGTTCGCACATCTCTAACAACTGACTTTATTTTTTGTGGGGCTGCGAGAAAATAATAATAAAATAGTGGGGCTGCGCTGTGACTGGAGCCTATAGGGAAAGCATTCAACCCAGTGCCATGACAACACCGGCCCTCCTGGCCAATAAAACAGACCGGCCCACCGGGTATTGTCCCGGTGCTCCCGATTAGCCAATCCGGGCCTGCTTACAAATCATTACCTAAAAAGTTGTTTTAGGGGTGGCTACTGCAGTTGAATTTTCCTATTGGACGTTGTGGGGCCCTGTGACATAAGAGGGCACTAGCTCACCAGCCCTTGCCTACAGAGTCTCAGGTGGGTCTAAATAATGTTAAAAAAAAGCGAATTAATGTGACGTTCTCTTTCACAGAGCCTGATGAACAACATGATGTAAATGATCTGAGGATTGTGCTTCTGGGAGTCTCTGGTGCTGGAAAGAGTCCAACAGCAAATGCAATACTGGGTCGAGAGGCATTTAAAGAAAGCAGAACCAGAGAGAGTGAGATACAGAGAGGAAGAGTAGAAGACAGAAACATCTCCATCATCGACACTCCAGGAATCTTCAACCCTCAACTGACTGATGAAGAGCTGCAGAAGCAGATGATGAAGAGCCTGGATCTCTCCGATCCCGCTCCTCACGTGTTCCTGCTCATCATAAACCTGGAGACTTGCAGAGAGGAGCAGAGGAACGTTGTGGAGCAAATCCTGGAGAACTTCGGCGCTCAAGCTATGCGGTTCACTATGGTGCTGTTTATTGGAAGAGACAAAATATCCAGGAAAGAATGGATTCAAATCATTGAGAGTGAAAATATTAAAGAGCTGCTGAACTACTTTGGGGGAAGATATCACGTGATAAACAGCAGAAGTGAATGTGATCCCTACCAGATCTCAACGCTCTTAAAGAGTATTGATGAAGTGGTGAAGAACTATGGAGGACAGAACTACAGCCATCAGATCTACCCGAAGAAGGAGGAAATGAAAGAAGAAGTGAAACTGAATCTGAGAGAGAAGGATTCTGCAGACCAGCGAGATCTCAGGAAACAGGTGGAAAGTCAGAAAGAGATGGAAGGACTGATACAGAAGATTGCTAGAGAAAGTTCGCTCATAAAATTGGGTAAATATTTAGCCATTTGTGGTTTTATTTATTTTAATTCTGAGAGATTTTCACGTAAAAAAAAAAAAGGTAAATTATATATATGTAAGTGATAATCTATGGCTAAATATTGTATATTATATATATATATATATATATATATATATATATATATATATATATATATATATATATAATCTTAAGATTATAAGATATAATATATCTAAAATATACGATATCGAGGCAAAGAACCACCACCACCTGGCCATGAATTATCCTAATGGTGTACCATTACTATGACGTAAATCACACTTTTTAAATTAGCTGACCTCGTACAATATATCTTTTCTAAGCAATTGAAACCCTGGTTCTTTGATGGGAAAATAATTGGTCAATTAAAATAATGTTAATTAACTTATTTTATATACTAGTTCTTTCTTATCTTTATACAATACGATTTTATTTGTAAAGCACATTTAAAACAACCGAGGTTAGCCAAAGTGCTGGACACTGACATCATTTCAGACACATTTTAAACACATGACATGAGAGCAAAAAACACAGTTAAACAAGTGACAAACTAGAAAAATAAAATACAGAAAATAACTCTCAGACTGATTTAAAAGCCAATGAATAAAAGTGAGTTTTAAGTCGTGATTTAAAAATGTCAAGGCTGGGAGCTACTCTGACACACATAGGCAGATCATTCCACAGCCTAGGGGCCACGACTGGAAATGCTCGATCTCCCTTATTTTTAAGTCATGTTCTAGGAACAGATAAGAGTAGTTGGTCAGCGGACCTCAATGACCTCAGAAGAGCATGTATCTTCAGTAGATCATCTATGTAAGCTGGGGCTTGACCATAAAAGGATTTAAAAACAAACAATAAAATCTTAACCTGTATTCTAAAACAAACTGGCAGCCAATGAAGAGAGGCAAGAACAGGCATAATGTGCTCTCGTTTACGTGTTCCTGTAAGGAGTCGAGCGGCAGCATTCTGAACTATTTGCAATCTAGAGAGAGAGGCCTGGTTAACTCCTATATATAAAGCATTACAATAATCCAGGCGAGTGGTGATTAAAAGCATGTATAACCCTCTCCAAATCTTTAAAAGATAAAAATGGCTTCAATTTGGTAAGTAGCCTAAGTTGAAAGAAGCTAGTTTTTACAACAGAGTTTATCTGTTTCTCTAGGTGAAGATCACTATCCATCTTTACACCAAGGTTCGTTACCATAGACTTGACGTAGGGCGTCAGGGGTCCCAGGTCCAATTTGGAGATGCTAGTAGAACTGCTAGGTCTAAAAATCATAATTTCGGTTTTACTTTCATTAAAATGTAAAACGTTTAAAGCCATCCATGCTTTAATGTCATAAAAACAATCTAACAGCCTTTTTATCGAATCCTCACCCTTACTTTTTATAGGCAGGTAGATTTGTAAATCATCTGCATACAGATGGAAACTAATGTTATGCTTTTTTAAGATGGATCCTAAAGGAAGCAAGTAAAGGGAGAAGAGAATCGGTCCCAAAATAGAGCCCTGCGGTACTCCACATGTGACTGGTGCTGCGGGTGAAGTAGAGCCCCCATACCCAACTTTAAACACTCTCTCTGAGAGATATGATCTAAACCATTCTAATGCAGTGCCTTTAATCCCCACACTGTACTCGAGACGCGAGATAAGAGCACTGTGGTCAACCGGATCAAATGCTGCCGTGAGATCTAAAAGCATCAGAATTGTAGAATCTCCAGAATCTGCTGAAATTAAAAGGTTGTTAAAAACTTTTATAAGTGCAGTCTCTGTGCTATGAAATGCTTTAAAACCAGACTGGAACACCTCGAGAATACCATACAGATCTAACTAGGCTTGTAACTGCACTAGGACTGCCTTCTCTAAAATCTTGGACACAAAATAAACTTTAGTCATTTTATCTAATTTTGAGGCCCACTGAGTAAAGGGCCCCTAATGAGCAAGTTATTGTAATTCTTAAAGTGTAAATTACATTTTAAATTCCTCTCTCTTTATCAGATCTGAGGATTGTGCTGTTGGGTAAAACTGGATCAGGAAAGAGTTCAACGGGAAACACCATCATCGGCAAATCTGTGTTTAATCAAGGCATTTCCCCTAAGTCTGTTACGAGACACTGTCAAAGACATGTGACTGCAGTGGAGGAGGATAAAACCATCTCAGTGATCGACACTCCAGGACTATATGATACGTCAGTGAGTGAAGAAGAGCTGAAGAAAGAGATTGTGAAGTGCATCTACATGTCTGCTCCCGGTCCTCACGTGTTTCTGCTGGTCATCAGACTGGGTGTGAGATTCACAGATGAAGAGAAGAAAACAGTTAAATGGATCCAGAAAAACTTTGGAGAAAAAGCTTCTCATCACACCATCATTCTGTTCACTCACACTGATCTTCTGAAGGGGCTTTCATTAGATGAATATATCAGTGAAAGTAATGATCTCAAGGCTCTTGTTGATGAGTGCGGTGGCAGATTTCACTCATTCAACAATGAAGACATGAGTAATCGCTCTCAGGTCACAGAACTGCTGCAGAAGATTGATAAAATGGTGAGGATCAATGGAGGACAGCACTACACTAATGATATATTTAAAGAAGCCCAGAGAAAGATTGAACAAGAGGCTTTTAACCAAAAACTGAGAGACTATGGGCAAACAGCACTAACAGTGATAGGAGGAGGGGTGGTAGGAGTAGGGGCGGTAGTAGGAGGGTTAGGAGCAGTAGCACTAGCAGCAATAGCAATAGCAAAAGGAAAATAAGGGCCATACCCTCATGAAAAGAAAATATAGTGAAGTTCACAACGTAATTTTAGGAGGAGTGAACCCATCTAATCTTTCAATTGACTGCCGGAGCATATAAGCAGCCGCTCACCTCGCTCCGGCATCAGCTGTTCTGGCACAATGACCCCAAAAACTCACACATACCAGAAAACATCTTAAATAAAAAAAATAAGAGCATTAAAAACTAACAAATCTCCCCCCTATATTAATAGTGAGCAAAACACATTAAATAACACTTCATTTTTAACATTTGCTCTCCCTTAACATTCAGAAGCAAAGTATGCTGGGAATAAGAAATCTGTTGTAACTCATTCCGTGAATTGTGAGTGTGTGAACTATTTTCTATTTATCACTGAAACATGGCTTTCAAATGGAGACTTAACTCCGTTTTCGGAGCTGCTACCGCCCAATTGTAAATACCGAAATTCACCCCGCTCTGTGAAGAGGGGGGGCGGCTTGGCTACAATTTTTAAAGACTGTTTTCAATGTCGGGCTATACAAAGAACTGCTTACAACAGCTTCGAATTACAGCTGCTTACGCTGGACTCTAATTCTCCTATTGCTGTTGCTGTGGTCCATTGGCCCCCAAAACCACATAAAGACTTTTTGAGTGATTTTGCTGACTTTTTAGGAGGTATTATGTCAAATTTTGAGAGATTTTTAATTATGGGAGATTTTAATATTCATATATGTTGCCCCCAAAACTTATTTGTCAAAGATTTTATAAATTTAATAGAAGATTTTGACTTGGTGCAGTTGGTTACAAGACCTACACATATAAAGGGGCACACCCTTGATCTTATTCTGTCTTATGGGATATTGCTGAGTGAAATTGAGATATGCGAGCATAGTTTCTCTGATCATAATCCCATCACATTCAGTATGCCTCTAGCACTTAACACTATAAATCTTTGTAAAACTGGCTTGAAGACACGGAGAATCACTGATGCCACCTCTATTACCTTTGCTGAAGCTTTTGAGGAGCTCTTTAATTATCCTGAATTTGCTTCACCAGAACTGAATCCGGATGAACTACTTGATAAATTTGATTCTATCTGCAGTACTATTTTAGACCATATAGCGCCACTGAGAATAAAACACCAAAAATCCACCTCTGAGCCCTGAGACAGATATGCAGAAGGGCCGAGAGGAAATGGAAAAAAGACAAACTACAGATCTCTTATGAGATGCTTACAGACTCTCTTTTAAAATATCAAAAAGAGTTGAAAGTGACCAAAGCAAATTATTTATCTACCCTTATAGATAAGAACCATAATAACCCAAGAGCTTTTTTTAATATTATCAATACTGTTACAAATCCAGTTGTGTCCATCTACCCGAATGAGTCAGTAGCTATGTGTGAACCGTTCTGTAAGTTTTTCACAGACAAGATAGCTGGAATTAGAAATAATACACAATTGACCACTGGTAACCCTGCAGGTCAGTTAAACTACACCGGCAGACTCAGTAAATTTACACCAATCACTATGACTTTTTTAAATGACACGGTGAAGCAGCTAAAACCTACAGGATCACCACTAGACACTATCCCAGCACGACTATTGAAAAAAGTGTTCAATGTAGTGAGTACGACACTCCTACACTTTGTAAATAAATGCCTTGAGCTGGGAGTTGTCCCTGAGCGTTTAAAACATGCGTCAGTGCAACCCATACTAAAGAAGCCAAATTTAGACTCATCTAATCTATCAAATTTTAGACCTATTTCACATCTCCCATTTTTAACAAAAATTTTAGATAAAGTAGTTCTATGTCAACTTGAAACTTTTTTGAACGAAAACAATTTTTTAAATATATTTCAATCTGGTTTTAAAAAATTTCACTCGACAGAAACGGCGCTTGTTAAAGTGCTCAATGACATTTTTCTGGCTACTGATTCTGGAGATTCGGTAGTATTGATACTCTTGGATTTAAGTGCTACATTTGACACGGTTGACCACAATGTCCTACTATCTCGTTTAGAACACATAGTGGGCATTAGAGGCCCAGTCTTACAGTGGTTCCAGTCTTATCTTACTAAAATGAGTTTTTCAGTTAACATTAGTAACTACCGATCTACATCAGTAAAGTTAACATGTGGAATTCCTCAAGGCTCCACATTGGCTCCGATGTTGTTTTCTCTATACATGCTTCCTTTGAGTACTATTTTCAAAAAATATGACCTGAGTTATCATTGCTATGCAGACGACACACAAATGTATTTTCCTCTTAATCATGGAAAGAATCTAGGAGAGATGGCTGATTGCCTTGAGGATGTGAAAGCATGGATGTCGCAAATTTTTTTAAGTTTGAATGAGGAAAAGACTGAGGTTATAGTGTTTACACCTTCCAGTCTATATGATACAACAAATATGAACTTTGGTACCTTGACACCATATGTGAAGCCACATGTCAAAAACCTGGGAGTGGTACAGGACAGTGCCCTGAAGCTGGATAGACAGGTCAATCAAGTGGTAAAAACAAGCTTCTACCAGCTACGAACCCTGGTAAAACTTAAGTCTATACTCTCAGTGTTTAATTTCAAAAAAGTTATACATGCTTTTATCTCTACAAGGCTAGACTATTGTAATTCGCTCTATGTGGAGATCAGTGAATCATCCATTAACCGCCTTCAAATAGTCCAGAATGCCGCTGCAAGAGTACTGACAGGAACTCGGAAACGAGATCATATAACTCCTGTCCTTAAGGCACTACACTGGTTGCCAGTGCGCCATAGAATCACTTTTAAAGTGTTATTATTCGTTTTAAGTCACTAAATGGGATGGCTCCATCATACCTCACGGACCTATTGACTGTTCACCAACCATCAAGAGCTCTTAGGTCTGCCAACCTAGGCCTTCTGGTGGTTCCGAGAACAAAACTTAAGACCAGAGGAGACAGGGCTTTTTCTAGTGCCGCTCCTAGACTCTGGAACAGCCTCCCTCCAGAAATCAGAGCTGCACCAACCCTGCGCATCTTTAAAGTGAGGTTAAAGACATTTTTATTTGATCTGTCGTATGTAAATTGAAATGTTGAAACAATTGTCCTGTTGCTGTTTTATTTATTTTTTTTATTCTCTGTACAGCACTTTGGTCAATGGAAGTTGTGTTTATTTGTGCTTTATAAATAAATTGAAATTGAACATACATTCGCATTTATATGGGAACATGTATGTGCAATATATTTACACAATAAAGGATAAAACTTATATTACACTCCACAAACAGCATTACCAGCTTCACTTATTACTAACCAGATTTACTTTATTTCTGTCAGACGTCTACAGACACTCTTATTGAGAATTAACAGAGGTTTAACTCTTTTTGTTTAACCCTCCTCTGCTGAGATCTTCAGAGATTTGATGTATTATTTTATCTTCAGTTGATTTCATCTAAGGCTGTGGCTGAAGTCAGTTGTAGTTTGTGTTCTTATTTCTCTTTCTTTCAGTGCTTGTTCGCAGCAGGTGTTTGAATGATCAGGAACATCACACTAACCTTTAAATAACATTCTAGTAACATTAAGGAACCTGGAAATTTTTTTGTTCTTGGAATGTTACAAATCAACTTTCCTAGAATATAGAATTTTACAGATGAAACTCGAAAAATTTGAATACCGTGCAAAAGTTAATTTCAGTAATTCCAATTAAAAGGTGAAACTAATATATTATATAGACTCAATACATGCTAAGTGAGATATTTCAAGTCTTTATTTGTTATAATTATGATGAATATGACTTAAAGCTTATGAAAACCCCAAATTCAAAATTAGAATATTGTGAAAAGGTTTTCATAAGCTGTAAGCCATAATCATCAAAATTATATCAAATTAAGGCTTTAAATATCTCACTTTGCATGCAATGAGTCCATATAATATATTAGCTTCACCTTTTAAGTTGAATGACTGAAATCAATTTCACGATATTCTAACTTTGAGTTTCACCTGAAAATAACATCTAGAAAACTGGAAATTTTTCGCGTTCCCAGAACCAACACTGAATATATGGAGAACATTCTTATAATAAAAACCTGTTAGCTGGATTTTTATGAATTGCAGCAATCCATTTGCAGTGATCCATTTTCTTCTCTGTTCTGTATTTTTCTGCAGTCTGTAAAAATATACCTCAGATTTATTGTTAAATCCAGTTGTACAGTCAACCTTAAAGCTCTTTCCCAGTTTAGATATGTTTTGTGTGTTTTTCACAGCATATACACTGAAAACCAATACTGCCGTTTAGTCTTTTTGCCACTCAGTGGGTGTGACCGCAGTCACTCCGGCCAATGGTGGCGTGTATACCTTATATTGAGCTCAGATTTTTTTTAATAATTTTAAACTAAATCAATTACTTACTTAAAATTACATTTCCTGAATGAAATTCAAAGATCCGATCTTGTAACACTAAGAAATTTCTTTACATTTAATTAATATAATCAGTATTATAACCACCAGTAATATCCAATGTATCACCCACCTCTAGAACTAATGTTTCTTATGAATTTGTTTCTTTTCTTATTGCATTTGAAGAGTGAGCTTTTCAGTTAAAATATTGTGAGGTAATGTTTTTGTGCTTATCTGGAGTTATACATTCATTTAGCAGGATCAGTTAATATTTTTTTATTGGAGATCAGTGCAAGCGGTGTGGAATCACAGACCCATATTGATGAGGTGATGTTATAAGATTTGTCATGAATTGTTGCCCATCCAGCACTCCCTGATCACACTACTAAAGCGTTCCAGGTTACTTGACTGTAACCCTGTTCCATGAAAAAGCGGAACGAGATGCTGCGCTGCTTAGTGCATTGGGAACATCTTTAATCGTGACCTGCTGTGAATATAGTGTGTAAACACGATGGAATTGACCGGAAGTAATATAGCCTCGGTCTGTGACGTTGTGACGCAAGCTATAAATAGATGAGCCGCAGGTGCATCGTCAGGATATTTTGTCTAAAGACTAGTCCTGCGACATCATCAGCACGGCAATGCAGCGTAGCATCTCGTTCCGCTTTTACGGGGAACAGGGTTACAGTCAAGTAACCCAGAACGTTCCCTTTCAAAAGCTACAATCGATGCTGCGCTGCTTAGCGCATTGGGAATGAGAATGCCCACGCCGCCATGCTTGAAGGTGTCTGGACTCCTTACGGCTGTGTAGGTGTGCTCACAAGAACGCAAGAAAGCCCTAGACATCAGCTTGTGATGTCGACTCAAGGACGTGAGAGCCCAGAGTGGCATGAAAATCCAAGCTATAAAATTTTATGAATGTGAGCGGAGAGGACCAGCCTGCCACATCACAAACAAATTGCAAGGGGACAGAGGAGGCGGCGACTCTGGTGGAGTGAGCCCTTAGACCCGTTGGCGAAGCTTGGCCGCGCGTTGCACTGCATTGCAGCACTGCATTGCCGTGCTGATGATGTCCCAGGACTGCTCTTTAGACAAAATATCCTGACGATGCACCTGCGGCTCATCTATTTATAGCTTGCGTCACAACGTCACAGACCGAGGCCATGAAACCTAACATTTTTTGGTACTGACAAACAGTGAGATCTTGGCCTAGCCTGACTTTGCTCATTGTTAGCCGAATGATCTCGATTCGAGCGGGAGACAATTGTGCCCGCATCGTGATCGAATCCCAAACGATCCCGAGATCCCGTTCTCTGGGAAGGAGAAAGAACACTTTTCTTGGTGTTGAGTCTCAACCCTAGAGAAACTAGATGAGCTAATACGATGTCTCTGTGTTGAAGCGCCATCTCTTGCGATTGTGCTAGTATTAACCAATCGTCTATGTAATTTAAAATGCGAATGCCCTGGAGTTGTAATGGAGCCAGAGCCTGCATCCATGAATTTTGTGTATGTGCGGGGTGATAAGGCTAGGCCCAATGGAAGAACCCAAAACTGGTATGCTTCGCCCCCGAAAGCGAACCTTTCGGGGGCAATATTTGTATGTGAAAATATGCGTCCTTCAGATCGATCGTGACGAACCAATCGTGATGTTGAATTTGTGACACGACCGTCTTGACGGTTAACATCTTGAACTTGAGTGCTTTGACTGTATGGCTTATAAGATCAGACGCAACCCCCCGTCCTTCATGGGGACCAGGAAGTATCTGCTGTAATAGCCCGACTCCCTCTCTGGAAGAGGAACATGTTCTATGGCCTCTTTGCTAAGAAGAGTTTGTAGCTCTTGTGACAGTACATGCATCAGCTCCGGTCTCACGGAAGTGGAGACCACGTCGTTGAAACGCGGAGGACGATGAATAAATTGGATTCTGTATCCTATTTGTACTCTGCTTAATACTGCCAGACTTTCTGATAGTGGTATCAACTTTAATACTTCCATTTGAGGGGATGTTAGATATTCCGTGTCCTGGATGAAAGCAGGAAGCAATGGAACATCTACCATTTCGCTGGAAACCACTGCCCCCCGAAGCACCAGAGGTGGCGGGGATGGAGAGGTTTTGTGGGGGTAATGAGGAGGGGCGCACCCGTATAATACGCACCCGTCCCGCGGGGGGCTACCCCCACCACACAGGGCGCCAGACCATCAGGACTTCTTCTTTCTGTTGATGATTGTCCTGAGGTCTGGTTGGGAGGTTGCTGAGCTTGACGAGCCTGGCTCCAATTTTTACTAGGGGTAGCGCGGCTCGCCACACTCTGCTTTTTCACCTCCCTAGGTCTTGAAGGACCGGGAAGAGGTTGGGTGGCCGATGGCCCCTCCCCTTGAGTGCAGCGAGGAAGGAACTGAACAAACGCCTCCTCATGTTTCTTAACCTCTCTGAACCGGGGGTCCGTTCTTCGTACGTCGCTAACTCACTTAGCTGGATTTGATTGTTGGCGATTTGGCATGATCTTGGATTGTTTGGTTCTTTGACGCTCATCCTGGACTTGCTGTCATAGCAACAGGTGCGCAATCTTAAACCTGCTCGCGAGCAGGCTTATTTCATGTTAACAGGATTAGATCCCGGCTTTATAAGCGGAGGTGATCCGGGAAGTCCTTTAGCGCAGCGCGATAGCGTACTTTTAGAGAGATATAGTTTTTCTCGTGACTCGTGAGTGTCATTTGTATCATTAATTTGTTGTAACAACACATTTAATGTCGGAGTCGGGCTTTAACAACAACACAAACTGTGTGCATTTCCCTGAGATTCTTTGCGAGTGATACGGTGAACTTGGTAAAAATGTGCTGCCTGTCGTGCCATTCACAAAGTTTACCTCGTGCTCAAGCTTTTTTTTCGGGGGTTTTATGGTTTTTCCAGACCCAAGGTTGTAAAGCAGATTTGTTTATTTTTTATTTTATTTTTTGCCAATGCAGGTACATTATATTTTTTAATGAATATCATGCAATCATGACTTAGCCAATAAGTATGATTTACAGTAGCCTTTGTGTCAGGCTTCACTAACGTGAATGGTGCCAGAGACTGTACACACGTTCCCATCAAGGCCTCAATGAAGAGGATTTTGTGAACAGTGTAAATGTGCAGGTAAGTTACTATTACAATTCTAAATATATCATATATTAGTAATATTATTATATTAAATTTAAAAAAAGGAATGGAATCAAAAAGTATGCAGTTGACTGACTAAAATGTCTTGGCGGTGTGTGACACTATACCATATCAGTCACATAGTCACATGTAGCACATTATTTGAACATGGAAACAGAAAATATAAAAATCAAGCACACTGTATTACATAGGCTACACGTATTCTGAGCCTAACATAACTATATTTTTTTTCATTATGTAGGTGATTACAACATGCTTGGAGACACAGGGGCTATACCTGCAGGCAGTATTTTATGACCCCATTCCCTGACCCACAACCCGGACAATGGAGCTCTAGCCAGGACAAGGGCACAGTTTTAAATTGACCATGGGCAACTAAAGGGCAAATTTCAGTGTCTGAAAAGTCTGAGGGTTGCACCTGACAGGGACTGTGACATTATTGTTACATGTGTCACATCATTACACATCAGAAAGGAGAGGATCCCTGTGGTGGAGGTGCAGCCTGATGATGACCTCCAGCCTAATGATGACCTCCACCAGTGCACTTGGACGGACCTAGTGGCAGAGCGGCACGGGACAGAATTGTGGGACACCATTTTTTAAATTCACTAAATGTTTAATAAAAGACAAGACAAATATGCTTAGTTCCTTTTTTATTTCAATTATTCTTTGTAAAGAAAAGCCAGTGATCAAGCCATCTTTTGCCTGCAATAAGAGATATTATGCAGGTCAGCAATAGTACTCCGTGTGTTCTTTTAGAGAGATATTTTTACATTAGCCTACATGCAGTGATCACTTTCATAAAGTAAAGCAATTCAGGCTTTAGACCAGCCATTTGGATAATAGGTCTACTTAATTTAATGCAGCAACAAATTATTTTACAGTGTACTAAGATAATTAAAAGCTCATTTACCAGTAATGAAGCTGTTGCTGCTACTGGTCCCTGCCGTGGGTCTAAGGAAGAGCGTCCCCCAGAGATGCCCCCCACAATAGGGTCAATTCACATTCAACCCAAGGGCCAGCCCTTCTGTCGGGGAGTAAGTGACCACCTGTTTTTTATTAATTTTTATAGCCTTTTTCTTGGTTGCTGCACATGAACAACACATGCACATCATTTAACGGTGTATTTTTAAAAGAGACCAGGAACAGTATAAGTAGCTTAGTAAAGATTACCATTTTCACTTTTACTTGTTCCAATGTTCTTGTGGGTGGTGGCTCTAACATTACAATGAACAAAGTAATTATGAAATTAAATTAAACTGTAACAAGTGATAGAAACATTTAACCTGATCCCCACTATTTAATTTAATTTGTTTGCTACTATTTGCCAGCCCCATCTCCTGGCTTTTACAGACTTTGATGTCTTCCCTGGCGTTTTCATTAAACATTAAAATTCCGCATAAACTTCGACTAGCTTTTGCTCTACTGCGGAGAAAAACTGTGCGTGCTCTTTGGCCACGGTGAGCAGCCAATAGCAGCGTTGCGGATCAATGTTTCTACTATCGATACATATCCCCTTTTAAACCAGCGCATGCACGCGCAATTATCTCAGATAACTCTATCCAGCTATACTAATCATAACCGGCAGGTGTGTTCGAAGAACCCAATTAGCCAGATCATGATTAGGCCGGTCATATCATCTTGGATGTCTCATTTGATCTCGGATGTTTTAAGCAACGTACGAAGAACGGGCCCCTGGTGACTACTGTGTTGACTTGTCTGTCGTTGTTGCTATATGCTAGGGTGTTCTGTTTCTTGTCTGTCCTCGTTGCTATATGCTAGGTTGTTCTGTTTCTTGTCTGTCCTCGTTGCTATATGCTAGGTTGTTCTGTTTCTTGTCTGTCATCGCTGCTATATGCTAGGTTGTTCGGTTTCTTGTCTGTCGTCGTTGCTATATGCTAGGTTGTTCTGTTTCTTGTCTGTCCTCGTTGCTATATGCTAGGTTGTTCTGTTTCTTGTCTGTCGTCGCTGCTATATGCTAGGGTGTTCCGTTTCTTGTCTGTCGTCGCTGCTATATGCTAGGTTGTTCGGTTTCTTGTCTGTCGTCATTGCTATATGCTAGGTTGTTCTGTTTCTTGTCTGTCCTCGTTGCTATATGCTAGGATGTTCTGTTTCTTGTCTGTCGTCGCTGCTATATACTAGGTTGTTCGGTTTCTTGTCTGTCGTCGTTGCTATATGCTAGGTTGTTCTGTTTCTTGTCTGTCATCGTTGCTATATTCTAGGGTGTTCCGTTTCTTGTCTGTCCTCGTTGCTATATGCTAGGTTGTTCTGTTTCTTGTCTGTCGTCGTTGCTATATGCTAGGTTGTTCTGTTTCTTGTCTGTCGTCGTTGCTATATGCTAGGTTGTTCTGTTTCTTGTCTGTCATCGTTGCTATATTCTAGGGTGTTCCGTTTCTTGTCTGTCCTCGTTGCTATATGCTAGGTTGTTCTGTTTCTTGTCTGTCCTCGTTGCTATATGCTAGGGTGTTCTGTTTCTTGTCTGTCCTCGTTGCTATATGCTAGGTTGTTCTGTTTCTTGTCTGTCGTCGTTGCTATATGCTAGGTTGTTCTGTTTCTTGTCTGTCATCGTTGCTATATTCTAGGGTGTTCCGTTTCTTGTCTGTCCTCGTTGCTATATGCTAGGGTGTTCTGTTTCTTGTCTGTCCTCGTTGCTATATGCTAGGGTGTTCTGTTTCTTGTCTGTCCTCGTTGCTATATGCTAGGTTGTTCTGTTTCTTGTCTGTCGTCGTTGCTATATGCTAGGTTGTTCTGTTTCTTGTCTGTCCTCGTTGCTATATGCTAGGGTGTTCCGTTTCTTGTCTGTCCTCGTTGCTATATGCTAGGGTGTTCCTTTCGACTGAAAGAAGAATGTCATACACACCTAGGATGAGTTGAGGGAGAGTAAATCATGGGCTAATTTTCCTTTTTGGGTGAACTATCCCTTTAAAATGCTTTCTCGATGGATCTCCCAGCGCGGTGTAGTAATGTTGTTGCGTGATCGAGATCGGCTCACGAGTAAACCGCTGTCTAGTATTGCTCCGAGCGGATAAACTGTTTGCGCTGCGCAGATCAAACGAGTAGCGTGGTTTCATTCTGCTTTCGTTTGCCGTGTGATGTTCCTCGTATGCGACAGAAATGGCAGCTCTCTCTTAAAAAAGGCAGCTCTCTCGCACCGGCAGAAAAAAAAAGGTACATTTTTAACGATTGAATCTCTTGTCACAGTGTGAACACTTGTAAGTAGGGGTGGGCGATATGGCAAGAATATCATATCACGAACGATTCACGATTTTATCACAATTCTTTTTCATGTTGGTTTTACTATTTTGCAAGTGACTGAGCATTACAGCCAAACTAATGTCCCTATTTAAAAAACAGAGCCTTAGGTAATAAAATAAAAAAGAATGGCAGACATTTAGGCCAAAGTGGTTGAGATAAAAATCTTTGTCATTTTTTTCTTTGTTATTAAAAATTAAGAAAAAAAGAAAAATTACACATACACAACTTAATATACAAATAAAATATACAGTGCTTTATTTTTTCAGTGTATTTAGCATTGAAGAAAGTAATTAAATGAACAAATATAAAAATAAAACAATGTAGACTTCACTGTATAAATTATACATTGATTCTTATTAAAGGAGCATTTCCCCCGTGGAAACATTAATCTTTATTGAAAATGGGTCATATATGTAGTCGAAATGTAAAATAAATTTCGAATTTGGTGCCGCCTTGACCGAGGAAAGAGAGAAAGTAACTTTAGGGCGCATTTGTATGAAAGACAACTCCCACTAATCCAGAACAGCGCCTTTGAGGTATCTGCCTATCAGAGAAATCACTCTGCCGCCTACAAGGCTAGCTACAACCAGGGCTTGAAATTCATTTCAGACAAAATTTCTAGTTAGTTGGCGAACTCATTAGTGAATTACTCCTCGTTTGCATTTCTTCCGAAATGGTGAATTATTGCATGGTACCGGGATGTTCAGTCAGAGCAGATGCGGAACTAGGATGTTCACTACACAAATGTCCGTGTCCTCGTCTGATTCAGAGATATCGTCCAGGAGAAATTAGCATCGTTGAAATTCTTTGCAGCAGACAGACTCTATCTCTGTGTCCGTATGCGCACCGGCACCACTAGTCCGCCCCAGCTCGAGCCAGTCCGGGCTCCTCCCTCGGCTCCAGAAGCCGCCGGCGCCTCCTGATCCTCCATCAGCCTCATATTGAGTACCTTCCGCCATTGTCGTAACTTCACATCTGGCTCCACAGCGCCTGTTAGCTTAGCTTCCAAACAAGATGGAGGATATTGCTTTTAGTTTCAGAAAGTGAAGTCCCACCCACTGATCTGTAATAGGCCTGTAGCGTGAGTGAGTCCCACCCCCTGATCTAGGAGGGATAAAGGGATAGTTCTCCCAAACATTTAAATTGTCATCATTTACTCTCTCAAATTGTTTTAAATCCAAATAAGTTTCTTTCTTCTGTTGAAAATAAAAGTTATTTGGAAGAATGTGGCTAACCAAACAGTTGCTGGTCCCCAGTGACTTCCATAATATATTTTTCTTTCCTACTATGGAAGTCAATGGGGACCAGCAACTGTCTGGTTACAAACATTCTTCAAAATATCTTCTTTTGTGTTCAGCACAATAAATAAATTAATACAGGTTTGGAATGACATTAGAGAGTGAATAAATAATGACAGCATTTTTATTTTTGGGTAACTATCCCTTTAAGGACAAGCGGCAGCATGTTTACTATTAGGCTACTGTCTCTTTAAGACCAGCACGCAACATGTCTAATATACACGCATTTGAAAAGCAGATTTTCTTTAGACATAACCAGTTTTCTTTATGTAAACTGTGTGTGTGTGTGTATTTGACAGTATTAGCGCAATAAAACTCAAAAGATAACAGTCCAGTAACCAGGTGCTGTTAGACAGGCTTTTAGCGCATGTTAGAACAGCGCATCAGCAGCGAATGAAATGTGTAACCGGCAAGGCTTTAAAGCCCATGCAAATAATGAACTGCAGTGTCCCGTTCCTCTGCGTTAACATTTGATGTGAATATACGTCGCGCTGTACAGTATGTTGAGACGGAGGCGCCAGAACTGCAACTGATAGAATACACGATACTACGATATTTCTTCAAAAACATTTGGAGACATTAGAGACAATTTAACCGTCCACGATCAAAAATCGTGATATCGCACACCCCTACTTGTAAGGTTTTTCTCCAGTGTGAATTCTCTGGTGAATCTTCAGGTGTGATGCACTAAGAAATGTTTTGCCACATTGATCACATGAGAACGGCTTCTCTCCGGTGTGGATCATCATATGTTGATTACGATGTGTTATTTGTGTGAAACTCTTCCCACATTGATCACATGAGAATGGCTTCTCTCCAGTATGAACTCTGAGGTGTGTCTTCAGGTCTGATGAACTAGAGAATGTTTTGCCGCATTGATCACATGTGAACGGCTTCTCTCCGGTGTGGATCCTCTCATGTCTTTTCAGATGTGATGACACACTGAATCTCTTGTCACAGTGTGAACACTTGTAAGGTTTTTCTCCAGTGTGGATCCTCTCATGTGTTTTCAGATGTGATGACCGACTGAATCTCTCGTCACAGTGTGAACACTTGTAAGGTTTTTCTCCAGTGTGAATTCTCTGGTGCAGTTTTAAACTGTTCGCTGTAATAAAAGTCTTCTCACACTCAAAGCACATGTACTCTCTCACACCAGTGTGCATTTTCTCATGTCTATGTAAAGTGTGCAGCAGTGAAAAACTCTTTCCACACACAGAACATGAATGTGGCTTCTCCTTCGTGTGAACTCTCAGGTGTCTCTTCAGGTGTGATGAACTAAGAAATGTTTTGCCGCATTGATCACATGAGAACGGCTTCTCTCCGGTGTGGATCATCATGTGTTGATTACGATGTGATATTTGTGTGAAACTCTTCCCACATTGATCACATGAGAATGGCTTCTCTCCAGTATGAACTCTCATGTGAACATTAATATTTTTTTTGGATCTGAAACTGTTTCCACACTGAGTGCAGGTCAAAGATTTCTTGGCTCTTCTTTTCTTTAAAATCGTCTTTTTTGGCTTTGAGCGACTCAAAGGTTTTCCTCCAGGTTTGACATGATGTTCCTCCTCCACTTCACTCAGTTCTTCACTCTCCTCCTTCACTTCTCTCAGTTCTTCACTCTCCTCCTTCACTTCTCTCAGTTCTTCACTCTCCTCCTTCACTTCTCTCAGTTCTTCACTCTCCTCCTCCACTTCTCTCAGTTCTTCACTCTCCTCCTCCACTTCACTCAGTTCTTCACTCTCCTCACTCTCTTCCATCGGGTCTGACATGAAAGAAAAAATTATTAATTACATTTTCAGAGAAATATAAAGTGAAAGGACATGAAAGTGACCCCTGATGTAATGGTAGAAAGTAGACAACTTAGGGCTGGGCGATATGGAGAAAAAAAATATATCTCGATATACAATATATATCTCGATATCTTTACAGGAAAAATAACCCCCCAAAAACTACTGCAAAAACAAATATGCCAAATACACAAAGTCTTTTTTTTATTGAAGTGCAAAGTGTTAGGCAGCTCATGTAGGAACAAAGTGCTTCTGCGACATTAAAAAAAAAAAAATCCCTGTATACAAAAATAATAATTTAACTAAAATAAAGGAAGAAATAATACATATTGCCTTTTCATTCAAAAATAAAACAACTCAACTCAAGGTAGGCAGTGTAGGGTTTCCCGCAGAAAATGTGTTAGTTAAGGTGGTGGGGTTTGTCAGAAATGTTTTTTTTTTTCTTCTGTACCTCCATGAAATACCTTCCAGTTAGCCTACGTGTCGCCACCATACACATCAGCATAAATGCTCCTGATACATTTTTTTAAATAAACAAAATAATAAATTTGTTATTAAAGCATTAACATTCACAAACCAGTGTTAATTTAACATAAAAGCAAGCAGGCTGCGTGCATGGTTTGCCATGACTGAATGCGAGCAAAGTGCGCTCCATTAATAATTCCTAAAAGCTGACATCGCGATCTCACACATCTCTGTTAATATCATTGATGACTGCACAATGAATATTTCATAATGTCTACGCTTTGTTTGTTATAATCAGAGGATTTAATTTTGCCAGCATGCAGAATTCAGCACGGAACAAAAAGTCAGTTTTGAGCGGTGAGGAGTTTCTATCTTAAATGCTTCTGATTGGCCATTGCATTCAATAAATCAACACATGTCTGTGATTGGCTACATCGCTTAACGCTGCAAACATGTTACAAATAGAAACTCTGGCCTGTAAATCGTTTCCTTTTTGTTTTAGTTGTTCTTGTTGCTTTTCTGCAACAGACAAATAACAATTCGTTAGTTTTTATGTTTTATTCATAGATATTTCTATTTAATCGTTTTATTCTCCCGCAGCCCACACACACATAGTGAGTGCATTAGGCTACCGCACTCGGCACTCTGCCATCAAATCTAGATCAGAGAATCTAAGCTCTAAACAGGACAGAGTAACGCGGCGGATATCGCTCATATACATGTTTTTGACGACGTAGTTAAGGCGGCAGGCGTGTGTTATTAGGCGGCCGCCTTAGTTCCAAAGTGCTGTGGGAAACCCTGTGTTACATTAACACACCGGACACCTTCAGCCTGTTGGTCTGTGTGCTATTGTGGAGCTGAATAACTTGCCTTTCTAGATTAAATGTCTGTTCTTGGTCTTGGATTTTGTGAAATAAATTTCTAAATAAATGCGATTTATAGTCCAGTGCGACTTATATATGTTTTTTTACCTCTTCATGCCGCCTTTAGCACAGCACAGAGAAGGCAAACAAGCAAAGTGGCGAAATCAGAATTAAATATAATCAATATATCGATATATACGATATGTCAAAATCCATTTAGTGTTTAAAAAAAATCTCGATATATTTTAAATAGAGATATCGCCCACCCCTAAGTCACGTGTCTAGTATCTGTAAAACTGCATTTTTTCCTCTAAAAAATATATCTAAATTACGCCATATGCTCTCAATGAATAATGCAGAACAATTAGTTAATGCGTTCATGACCTCAAGGCTAGATTATTGTAATGCTCTACTGGGTGGTTGCCCTGCACGCTTAATAAACAAACTACAGCTGGTCCAAAACGCAGCAGCTCGAGTTCTTACCAGAACCAGGAAGTATGACCATATTAGCCCGGTTCCGTCACTGCATTGGCTCCCTATTAAACATGGTATACATTTTTTAATATTGCTAATTACTTACAAAGCACTAAATGGTTTAGTTCAGGATTTCTAAATTAGTTTTTACCAAGGGCCAAATTCTGCCGACAAAAGCCAAGGGCCACCGACCACAATGTTATGGCCTCAATGTTTGCTCTGCTATTATTGTTGTTGTTTTGTTAAAAGAGTCACAAATCACAATATAATTATTCTGATTTTATTTATGTTTATTAATTATTTTCTTTTTCTCATTAGCCTTTTTTATTCAAGCAATTATGAGCATTTTTCAGATACAGAAAACAAAAGAACTTTGCATTGTGGATATTAAAAACAAATGAACAAACAACAACTCTGGATCTCCATGTCTGAATGAGTCGACTGATCCTGATCATCACCACACTGGATCTCTTCTCATCAATTTCCCTAATAGCAGATTCAATTATTAGACCTATCTGCATTAATATTTTATTGTTCTTACTTGGATCAAACTAAAAGTATTAACTGGCATGTAGGCCTACTCACCATTCAATGAAAGAAGTGACAGCGAGAGGCGGCCTGTTTTAGTTTTAGTTTTAGTCTTTGTGTCAAGCTGTCATTTTAGTTTTTGTTAGTTTTAGTCACGTTCATACTCCTTTTTTTTAGTCTAGTCAAGTTTTAGTTGACGAAAACTGATGACATTTAGTCTAGTTTTAGTAATTGAAAATTGTATTTTAGTCTCTTTTAAGTAATGCAACCCAGTCAATATAGTATTTCAAACAAGGTTATCTTATTATATTTAGGGCTGTGACGGTGGCAGTCTTTTTTACCACCTCGGTGTTAATGGGCCAACTACCGGCGGTGGTTGGGGGGTTGTTTAAAAAAAAAAACTTGTTTTATATTACCACACAAAGACGCGTGATATAGCCTATCATGTGAGAGCTTTGAGAGGGATGGATGTGGGACACAAGCAGGAAAGAGACCATCGATCTCTTTTCTGATATCTTCATGTTTTCTACTTGATGTAAAATGGTCTTAAGAGCGAATTTGATCCTCCACAGGGACATTTAGGCTATGTTTGATATTGCGCTGCTAGAGAAAGTGAAACTAAAAATAACCCACGCGTGTCATAAACGCGCTTTAGCCTAACTTACAACTTAACTTGCAGCATTTACCTTCCGTCATAAAACAGAATTGTTCAGTCCATTCAGATTTGAATTGTCTATTTTCTGTGTCCACTTTTCTTTTCTTAACACTTGGCATATTTTCGATTTTACCATGACAATCTTGAAATAAGCGCGGGCCAAACATTTTCCTCCCACGGGCCAGATTTGGCCCGCGGGCCGCCTATTGAGGAACCCTTCAGCTCCGCAGTACTTGAGCGAGCTCTTAACGCATTATAGTCCTTCACGTCTATTGAGATCTCAAAATTCCGGCCAGTTAATAATACCTAGAATATCAAAATCGACTGCTGGCGGTAGATCCTTTTCCTATTTAGCACCAAAACTCTGGAACAGTCTTCCTAACATTGTCCGGAAAGCAGACACACTCTGTCAGTTCAAATCTATCTCTTCGGCCTAGCATTCACATAACACATTATAGACTTATAATGTTAGGCTGCATAGTTTAGATCAGCCGGACCGGGAACACTTCCCGCAAATCCTGATGTACTTGGTACATTATAAGAAGGATGGCTTCTATGCTCATATTAGTCTCTCTGTTTATCCCGAGGTTTACCGCAGTCCGCCGGATCCAGGCCGTATCCAGATCTGACGAAGGACCAGCACCTGGACACGACGACACCGCAGTCCTGAAGTGTCCACTAGTCTCTTCCTTGTGAAGGCCTCCTTCCCTTTATATCTATACAGATAAAAAGTTGTCGGGATAATTCCGGTTCGTGTGGCTATGCAGACGCGACAACAATTTCTGTATTATACATTTTTAAGGCATAAAAAGTAGTTTGTTGAGAGTTGATTTGTGAAGGACCACATACCAGCGCACATATATATTCAAACACGTGACGTGACCTAACGACCGAACACGTGATGCGCATGTGCATGTCGTCTGCGTTTTCATGGGTTTACGCAGAGAAAATGGGGAATCGTTTGCACCTTCGAACCTAATTCAGGGAGTGCGTTCTCGAGACACCAGGCACTGTTTTGTGTGGATGGGCGGCCGGAGCGCGTTAAAGGGTTAGTTCGCCCATTTAAGACATGAAGTTGTATGCAATCCTTACCAGCACTATAGTGCATACACACTGACCCACTCTGTGGTAACCTCCATGGTCAGAGTTCTGGCCGCTGGAAGTTTTTCAAGAAAGTAGTCCTGGTTAGTTTCCTGGTCAATTTCATTGTAAGCCAATCAGAGGTAGAGTTGGGCGGGTGTTCGAAAGCACGCATAGTAGTGATGGGCATTCGGCTCTTTTGACTCAGCTCACTAAAAAGAGCCAGCTCTTTTGGCTCACAAGCGGCTCTTTAAATGACTTTGACTATAATATAAATTTACGAATCGCGAACGACCCATCAAAAGCTCATTCACGAACGAGTCAATCCATCATCACTAACGCTCATTCGCGAACGACCCATCATCACTAACGCTCATGAATTGCGAACGACCCATCATAACGCATAGCCGGACAGGACAGGACAGGACACACAAGCCAGTCAGTCGACGAGAGACAGGTATGGCGACGAGCCCAAATAATCCAAAAGTAGCCTTCTCTAAATGGAAGTATAGTAATTTTGCCCAGTTGTGGCCTGTTGAGGGGCAATAAATATCAAAAGTTCCAAAACATCTATTGTGTTATTTGCATTGATCCACTATATAAACATAATATCTACATAGCCTACATGGCATTTGATTCACTTTGAGGCTAGTCTTACTTTGTCCCACAGCAACATTTTTTTTTTATGTGTGTACAATGTTTCATGTTTCTGTTAATAATGTATTGTATTAAGTGTCCATTTCATTATAATATTCAGATTTATCATAAATAATTTAACATGCACATGTATTTTAAGTTCCGTTAAAGAGGGGTAGAGGTGGGGTCACATTTGAGCATTTAAAAATGAATTGTACTTGAATTGTACTTGAAAGTAACGCAATAGTTACTTTCTTAACCCTTTAAGTGTCACGCCCCTTTTTTTTGAATATACATGAAAATGCACTTTCCGAACTTAAATGTTTGTAACTCAAGAATGCTTTGGAATATGGATGTAAGATTGGTCTTGTTTTAAAGAAGAAAATTTGCAGATTTTTGTAGAAGTGAAATAAACTGAGAAAGTGTAACAGAAAAAAAGTTATAGAAGTTTGAGTTTAAGAAAATAAAAAAATAAAAAAATTTAATTATTCATATTTTATATAAAATATATTTTTTCAAAGCCCTGGTGACTCTAAAACTGCACAAAAATCAAAGCCAAAAATCTGAACAAGTTGTGTTTTAAATTTTAGGTTGATATCTCAAAAAATGAGCTTTCAGTAAGATTTTGTTTGGGCGCAGTACCACACTTTTTCACTAGTTGACATTACTGCCCATATAAGGGCGCCTCCATTTCCATATATGGTTTTTCTTTATTTCTAAAACATTTTCAGACCTTTTTTTCTAAAATAATTGAACAAATGCTATCTTTTGAACTCTTGGCATGAAAACAAACTGAGGTTTCTACCATTTTTTTCATAATTTTTCATGTTCATCACTATTTCAAAATAAAGGACTGAACACCTTAGGAGTATGAAAATATTATTGTTGCAAATTGATAAATTACAGATCCTCTGTAATTTATTTTGAAAATCAGTCACCAAATATGAAAACTAGAGATTGTAAGCTTTCAAATGATATATAGTTTGTCAGTATTAGTTTAGGTATAGTATAGGATATTGCTATTTTAAATATGTAATGAATTAAGTAACTAGTTACTTTTAAAATTTGTAACTGAGTAACTAATTTAGTTACTTTTTGGAAGAAGTAACTAGTAACTGTAACTTATTACTTTTTAAAAGTAACTTGCCCAACACTGACGGTCGGTAAACTGCAGTTTTTTTCTAGCTGGTTATTAAACTAAATTAAACACGTCTTGTATTTGTGATTAATCAGATATAGACAACATAAAAGTAATCTTGCAACTTACATCTGCACAAAAGGACGCGAATGCGCACATAAACTTGACCGTGCGAGTCTGATGTGTAACGTGAGCGAGCTTCCTTTAACAGCGCTGAAAACTAAAGCTCAGAGAATTTACAAAATTATATTACAATTGTGTTCTCAGTATAATGTTATGTAATATAGATTGGCGCTGCACATCTTGCACTTAACTTTATTTCATGATCAAAATAATTCTTGGCATCACTGCAGTGCATTTTTTTAAATCCAGTTTCACTTTATTTCGCCGGTCTGAAGGCGTGCTCTCTAACGGTAACCAATCAGACCTCAGGAACCTGCACAAATGCCGCAATAACCAATCAGAAAAAAGAAGAATATCTTTTTTTAAAGTCAGGGCGATCATTGTTTTCATGATCAATCGTCGCTGTCACGAACGAGCATCGAGTACTCGATCGCTCTTGCCCATCCCTATTCCCTACTATCAACAGCTGATCGGAACGTGCAGTAAGGAAATCTCCCTTTACTGACCATTTGTTGAAGAAAACCCAGAACATGCTGCACCGTTTTATAGTTGAACTGTTTATCTAAAAGTGATGAAGTGCTTGAATGTTTCTAACATGAATGTTCTCCAGCATCATGAATGAATGAAGAATAAACACCAACCTCTTTGTTCTTCAGGATCTTCAGTGTGTTTCATTCTGCAGGGTTCTGGATCACTCGTGTTCTCACTGTCCTCTTTAATAAACTCAGTCTCTGCAGATTTCAGCTCTTCCTGATGCTTTCATGCTCGTCTTCACTTGCAGCTGATGGGAATTTACAGTATTTACTGGAGAATTACTGTTGGAGGAGCTTCACTGATGATGTGATTGCAGTGGGAGGAGCTTCACTGATGATGTGATTGCAGTGGGAGGAGCTGATCTGCCAAAATCAAAAATATAAATTACTGAGTTTGTTTTTACAATAAATGACACTTCTAAGCATCTATGTCTGTCTATTTATTTATCGTACAGTAACTGATGCCAATTCATTCATTATTTTTTATTATTTTTACTACTAATCCTAACATTATTCTGCTTCATTAAAATACAGGTATCTATAGCCTAACTACAAATAATTTAAATGATTCCCAATATAAGTAAATGTAAGCAGCCAAAGATTAATGTCGACAAAGAAATAAAAGGTAAACATGAAAAAGGCAACAGCAACACTTGGGATCGATCCCATCAATTCCCCTCACAGATCTCAAACTTTTCCTTCACATTCAGTTCTCACTCCAAACATCGAGACAATCACACAAACCATCACACAAACCATCACACAAACCAACACACAAAAGCACTCAAAAATCGCTCAGGTCTGAATGAACTCAACATATTCTCCTCATGCTCGCTGCTGCTGCACTACATGTTTATTTCAGCGAGAAAACGCCAGAAAAGAGGCAGAAGTATCGCTGTGATCGATGAATGAATCTGTCGCTTATTCAAACTGTATAAAGTGTGTTTGATGGTTGAGTGCATATGAGAAACAAAGTTAGATATAACAAGATATAAAGTTCGTTTGACATTACACAGTTATTCATCCACTAAAACCTTCAATAGATCCTTATTGAGTGAGTATAATTTACATTTGGTTTACCTGCAAGGTTTTAGAACTGAACACAGATCCTCCTCGATGTTTCAAACACAGAAACGCTCCGGAAGTGACGCGCTTGTGCTTAGGCCAGGTAGGGACCGTCTACAAAGTAGACAAAGTTCTTGGAAGAGGAGGAAACGTCAGTGGTTCCCATTCTTTTTTTTCCTAAAGCAACTTTGAAACGTGTAAATAAAACTATAAATAAAGTAATGAAACTTAAGCATTTGTATTTTGCCTTATTTTACATTTTAATTATTTATTTTTAGTTATAGGCTAGGCTATATATAAAAAAGAACATTGCATAAACTGTCAATTCACTGAATATTCATCTGCTTATCAGTGTTGGCTGTTTATTGATATCAGTGCATCCCTAAAAAACACAAAATACACTACCTTTAAAAAAAAATATATAAAATCTATTCAGTCTCTTTAAGCAAGAAAATCCTCTTCATCTTGACATGTTTTCCGATCATGTTCATCTAACGGCCCCAAGCCTTTTCCGGTTGTTCATGATTTACTGGACAAGGATTAGGCATAAGGATTTTTAAAAATCCATAAATGATTTGATTAATTTTAATGTAGATAATATAGATGATGTAAACTAATAACTACATCAAATGTGTAATGGCACCATATCAATTATATGGGAAGCCTCTTATTCAAAGGAGAGAAAAAAAACAGTTATGATGGTGAATTAAGATAAGAAATATCATGTTTTTGTTTTATTTTTTGCTTATTTTAATGCTTGTTGTTAGGCCCCCTGGTTGAGAACGAGTAATCACACTGCTTTCCATCTTCATTATTGTTTTATTTCCTTATGATTGATTTAACACATTTAATTATGAAATACTGCAGTCGCCTCATACAGTTGTTAAACTGATAAAAGTGATTTGCTCAGCAAATAAAAAAGTAAACAAAACAAAGAAAGTAGATATTGATTATATATTTTGAATACTATCTTGTTATTACTATAAATGCAATAAACTTGCATCTCAACAGGCAATCATGTGACAGGCTGATGGACAGAAAAGCACTCGAACACAAGGTTGTTCAACAAGGTTGTTATGGCTTGTTCAAAGATTTAAATGCCAAGGAAAATGCATGGGAAGCAATTTCCTCAGCTGTCGGTGTCGAGTTGTAAAATGTTTGTTTCAAGTGACACGTGTACATGTTAGGCTTCTTCTTTTTTTTAAGTGAATACAAATATAGATAATATTGCTGTACTGTTGTTCTATTTAAATGTGAATAATGTGCGGTGTTGCTCTTTTTTAATTAAATATGTAGCGACAATGGTTGGTACATTTACGAATTTAGTTTGAACACGAATTAAAACAACACGCATTGCCCATGTGACCAGCCTCAAAGACATTCCAACCCCCTTTTTCACTTCCTCTCTGCAAGAGAGAAAGCCATGTGACAAACTCACACACATGTGACAAACACACACACACACACACACACACACAAGTTCTCTAAATTCATCATATAAAATGGCCACAATGTAAATGTACATTAACCTAAGGGTGAAAGCTTCTAATATGCGTGTGTGTATTTTTCATATGATGTGTTTTATCATTTTATCATTTTAAAGGGATCCCTGGGTATTAAGTCATGCATGACTTAAAATAACGAAAATGATGCCTCTTACTGAAATATGTAGTAGAAAACCCATCAAAGATGTATTTTATTTTAAAAAATCACATCGTTTTATACATATTTTGAACTATAAGAGGCGCCATTATTCTGATGACGTAAATGGTTGCACTCCATGAGCTACTAGCGCTATCTGTTGCTATTTTTACCACAATACATCTCGAATTAGACAACTCTGAAAATAAAATACTGACATGAAGACCACAGCTACTGAAGGAGCTTACAGGTGGCGATGGATATAAGTGTAGGTTTAAACCAAATGCTGTACCATGACTTTTCCCCCACAAGGAGTGTAAACGCCCCAGGGAAATCCGCGCTAAGGAACTTCTCTAGCGGGCGCGAGTCATGATTAGCGTCGGCATGTTGACATCCCGATGGCATCTAACGTTTCTTGCTTCAGCCGTTTGTAAGCTAGTTGAGTAGCTGTGGTCAACTAAAAGACTCAAAGGCATCAAGGCTAAAGTGGAGAGAGAAAAGAAGCGGGGTTTTTCGTCCACAGGTATCTTCCCATGCTTTTCTCCTCCTATTATTGCTAGGAAAGCAATCTTACATTGCTTCTCTTGTTGCCTTTTGACTGAAAATGTCAACCAAAAGCCACACAATGTGGTATCCTATCAGTATTTTATTTTCTGAGTTGTGTATTCTGAGTTGTGTTGCAGTAAAAAGCCAAAGACTATAGAAATAAGCGGCAGTAGCTCACCGAGTGCAACCGTTTGACGTCATCGACGCAGAATGTACTGTGTGTACATAACAAATGGCGCCCCCCATAGTCCAAAAACAATGTTGATTTTTTTAAATAACATACATTTTCATGGGTTTTCTACTACATATTTCAGTAAGAGGCATCATTTTCGTTATTTTAAGCCATGCATGACTTAATACCCAGGGGTCCCTTTAAATCTCGTGACCTAACTGTGTCCCATGGTGTCCTGTCGCACCGAAGGCCCACTTACGGCGCTTAGGAATACCCAGAGAGAGTCGACCCTCACCCAATTCCTGCTGAGAAAGATAAATGAACCCCTGTTGTCCTATATTCTATAAATATAACCACTTGAAAAATGTGTTAAACATGTATCTAATGTTCCCATCTCATGATTGTAAAACTTATTAATGTGGGATTCCTTTTATGTGTTCATTAATGCTTAAGACTTGATGTTCACTTGACACACTCATGTGTTGCATGTTTAGTCTTTTTAAACCCCAATCGTCATCGCCCACTGGTTAATTTACATTACATTTAACTAATGTTGTGTTCTAAGAATTAGTATTGTATGTTATCAGAATCTTGAAGTGTCCTCTCTGAAAAACCCTTCAAATTACTTATTCAAATTCTCTGTCCTGGACACAAAGAGCCATAAAATCTTCCTCCAAAAGGAGCACTTCTATTGGCTCGCACCCCCCAGAGGGCAGGACAGCTTCACACTCAAATAGCGAGGAGCCCGACTTCTCACTCTCTTGCCCTTGCTCTGGTTCCAACATCTTGACGTGCTGAACGGGACGCCTTCGGAAGATGAGGCCGCGGGCCTACAGCTCGCAAAGGCCTCTCCATTCCCTGCCACCCAACTGCAGATGAAAACTGCAACGGCTCCATTATTGAATGGGCAACCATTAATTCTTCAACCTCCAGCAACACTCAACTTCAGACACCTTTTGAAAGTACCGCGCCCAGCCCACGTGCTCCGGGAGACGCATCAAATTCAAGGAATGACATTTACACACACACACGCATACAGAGAGAACTGGCGCAAGTATTATTTCTTTCCAGATTTAATTGCTTAAAGACTGCTTATCCCTGTTTTAAATGAATTGATTTCCTTGGTGTTCTCAAAGGTGAACTGTATATGATGTTTGCGATATTTGATATCATTTAGAGAATGATATCCAATCTTCTTTAGCTTTAATTCACTTTAATTTTCCCCTGCGCAACTCCATGTCGTTATCCGTTTGTCTTATGTGTTTACGTAACGTTACCCCGTGTAAATACCTGTATCACGTGTTTAGATGTAGAATTATGTATTCATTAGCTTCGTTTCATTAAAATACAAATATGATTTGATTAAACTGTCTCAAGCTCACATTACATCGTCCCTGAAAATGTCTGATCTTAAGCTACAACGCTTTATAAATTTTATAAGGATAGGAGTCGTCATTCTTCTGGCCAGAGGATGATCTCTTCTGTGTTTATAAAATCGATGATCCTATTGAGAATTAATACGAACGCCCGTTCGCTGGACGAACGTAACTAACTTAATTCCAATCAGAATTATCTTATAATCGATCTGTAATTGGACTATTGATATATTAATGAAGAACCATAGTGCACTATGATCATTCATATATATACAATTGATCCATTATCAGTTTCGATAATTTAACGTAACTGTAATATGCAAGATATCTTAATCATATTCCTGATTAAAATATAACTAATTCCCCACATAGTTAAATGACTTTAGAGCCATTTTGAATGCGGTTACAAATAATCCGTCGGTTGTCACTTTCCACCTTCATGTCATTCCCATATAGGTGGTGTATACATGTAAGTTTACACTTGAAATATATTACATTTTATAATTATTTAATGTAATGTATGAAGGGCAACTCCATACATGCCCCCTGGACGCCCGATAGTATCGGATTGCGGGAGCGAATCCTATAGGATTGAGAAATACATTGATCATCACCTAAAACCACTATCAATCAAACATGATAGCTACTAGGGGTGTGCAAAAAAATCGATTCACGTTTGAATCGCGATTCAAGCTTTGCCGATTCAGAATCGATTCATAGAATTCCAAAAATCGATTAATATTTTTTTTTTTTTTTTTTTTTTTTTTGCCGTGTTAATATTGTCCTGAAATGAGTTTAGCTTAGCATTCCTATAGATGGCGCTGCGTCGAATTCACACTGACGCCTGCACACGCTTGTCATAACAAAAGAAGAATTGCAGCAAACGTCATTCGGCGCAAACAATGGCAAACCTCACAGAAAGAGTAATTCAACCTGCTCCATCCTCACTGAAGGCGATAATTTGGGCGCATTTCGGCTTTTATAACCTCGAGGGAAAGACGGAACTCGATAGGACTCATGCTATATGCCGGCTTTGCAAAGCAAAAGTGAAGTATTTTGGAAACACCACGAACGTGAGAAATCACATGGTACGCCATCACCCAGAGATTAAAATTAAAGACGCGGACGAACAACAACCTGTAACTAATTTGCCCGTCAACCAACGCACTCTTTTTCAATGCTCTAAACTCCCACCGAACTCTGAACGGGCAAAGAAAATAACGCAATCCATAGCCTATTGCATTGCAAAAGACTTACGCCCTTACAGCATGGTAGACAATGATGGCTTTCGATATATGATGCACATAATTGAGCCTAAGTATTCTATACCATCTCGTCGCCTTTTTACCGAAAAAACGATACCTCAGCTATATCAACAGACAAAGGAACAGGTCACGGTCGGCTTGCAGAAAGCAATACGAGTTGCATTAACCTGCGATGCCTGGACGTCAAGAGCAGTTCAATCTTATGTCACCTTTACCGCTCACTATATCACCGATTGCTGGCAACTTGAGAGTCGTGTTTTGCAAACTCGTGCAATGACTGAGAGCCACACAGGAGCACATATGAATGCGATGTTTCAGACCGTTGCTCAGGAATGGCATCTCACAACCTCCGACCTAGTAATCGTCACAGATAACGCTGCCAACATGCTATCTGCTGCGCAGATAGGCAACTTTGAGCACGTTAAGTGTTTCGCACACACCATTAACCTCGCCGCTCAGAGAGCTTTGAAACTGCCGACTGTGTCACGTTTGCTGGGGAGGATTAGGAGAATCACCGGATTTTTTCACCGCAGCACTAGCGCAAGTCATATCCTTGAGCAGAAACAGAAGCTTCTCGAACTGCCACCTCACAAGTTAAAGACAGACGTGGCTACTAGATGGAACAGTGCCTTCGATATGATTGAAAGATTCCTCGAGCAACAACCAGCCATTTGCGCTGCGCTTCTCTCTCCCGAGGTGAGAAAAAGTGGAACAGATATCTGTACCCTGAGCGAAGCGGATGTCAACAATGCCGAAGAAATCGCTGTGACCCTGAAACCAATAAAGGATGCAACCAACATCATGTGTGAGGATAGCACACCGACTTTGTCCGTGATTGCTCCATTGCATGCACAGTTACTCCACGACACAGAAACAGGCTTCAGCGGTGAAACTCAAATTGTCAGAGAAATCAAGCAGGCCATTCACGAAGATCTGTCGAAGAGATACTCGACTGTGGCTGATAAAAATATGCTTTACAGAGCTTCAATTTTGGATCCAAGATTTAAAGCCCTTCCATTTCTCTCCCAAGATGAGCAGCATGACTTACAATCCAAAGTGATAGCTGAAGCTGCAGCACTTGAGGTAGGATAACTATTTCTATCTTTAACAATAAAACATGTAAAACAATGTTGCAAAACTGTATTATATCACATGTATGTGTTTAACATAATAGCTTATAATACAGATTTTATTAGCACAACCATGTGTGTGTGTGTGTGTGTGTGAGTGTGTGCGTGTGAGTGAGTTACTTGTGGAGAGATACACCAATAGCCTATGTGACCCTGGACCATAAAACCAGTCTAATGGGTAAATTTTTTCAACTTGACATTTATACGTACACTGAACTAAAACTATTTGAAAATCTGGAATCTGAGAAATCTAAATATTAAGAAAATTGCCTTTAAAGAAGTTTTGCCTTAAAATACATTTTTGTTATATTTAAGGTAGGACATTTACAAAATATATTCATGGATCATTATCTTTACTTAATATCCAAATGATTTTTGTCATAAAAGAAAAATCAATAATTTTGACCCATACCATGCTTTGTTGGCTAATGCCACATTAAATGCCACACTAAAATACCTGTGTGACTTGTTTTGTGGTCCAGGCCAGGGTCACATATTTCAGATGTATTCCATTGTATCTTGTAGTGGGATCTTGTTATACAAGGGATAATAACACTAAACTTGAAATTTAAACATGAGGATTATTTGTTAATTGTGATTTCTATTATGATCTTTCACTGCAGCATGAGGTGGGGCAAAATGACTATGCTAAGGTGCCCAGTGGCCCAGATGAAGGGCTAAATGATGAAGGCCCTCCTGGACCCAAAAGAAGATGTACTTCACTGGAGAGCCTGTTAGGCAAGACATTCAGTGATGCCGGGGTGGTCACTAAATCCTCCAACACCAGAGCTGAGGAGGAGATGAAAAAGTACCTGGAAATCTCCCCATTATCACTCTCAGAAGACCCCCTCATCTGGTGGAAGAGCCATGAGACTGTCTTTCCCCTCCTGGCTAAGTTAGCTAAGCGCTATTTATGCATCCCTGGTACTAGTGTTGCGTCAGAAAGAGTGTTCTCAACTGCCGGAGACATAATAACTGCACAGCGGAGCATGCTCACTCCAGAACACGTAGACCAGCTTCTGTTTCTACAAAAGAATTTACACATTCCAGCTAGTGGTGGACCATGAACTGGTTACACACACACATACACCTAAATGTTGATCCATTATGTGATTCTGATACATCACACAAGTTCTGTTGAATGGACTGTTTTTTTTTGAATGGAGTTCTAAAAAAAAAAGGGCCTAGTTTTATAAAGTTCAATGTGCCCAGTCGTGTTCACATTTCAACAGTTAACCTAGTAGCCTACAGCACTTTAAAGCTAAATGAAACTTGAAATGTATTTGAAAGCTGGCCAAAGCTTGGCACTTTGCACTTTTTAGTTGAAAAAGTTTTTATTTTTGCATGAAGACAAAGTAAAGTACTATCAAACTACATTGAGTTTTTTGTGTTTCTTTTCTTTAAAATTGTATGTCTACTACAATCAATCACATAGGAAAAATTAAACTACATTTACATACTGTGAATCGTTTTTTTGAATCGAGAATCGTTTTGAATCGAAAATCGATTTTGAATCGAATCTTGAGCCTAAAAATCGGAATCGAATCGAATCGTGGCATTTTCTGAATCGTGCACCCCTAATAGCTACATTAGGGACACATACAACTTTATTGACAAAATCAAAACAATACAAATCCCACCGGAAGCCATTCTCTTTACAATGGACATAGTCAGTCTATACACAAATATCGAAACTCAATTAGGACTCCAGGCAGTTAAGGAAATTTTCGAAAAGAACGAAGATATTACAAGACCACCAGACGAGTCAATCCTCCAACTATTGGAAATTAGTTTAACATGCAATGATTTCGCAGGGGGACATTACCTCCAGACAAATGGTACAGCAATGGGCAAAAAATGTGCCCCTTCATACAAGAGGTCCTCGCTGCAGCCTGTAGCACGATGACGTAGCTGGATGGTCCAATACGTATTGGACGCTGTTACACGCATCCGCGGTGGTGTCGTATATGCATGCGCGCTAGTAGAGTTCTAGAACAATCGCACGTGCTTTGATCTAATAAATATAAATGGTCACTTGAGTATGGAAGCTCTTTTCTACGGAGCCCCTAAAGGGACGTGGTGGTGGATTTTTTTTAGGATGGGAGAACATTTTTTTTCCAAATCTTTTGCGTTCCCTCGCAAAACTTTTGCGTTCCCCCGAGAAACTTTGCGTTCCCTCGCAAAAGTTTTGCGTTCCCTCGCAAAGATATTTTCGTTCCCACGCAAAACCTGTTGTGAGCTAGGAGTCGGACAGACACTTCCTGATTAATGTCCCGCTGGCAGTGTTTCAGAGCTCCGTACGTTAATGGAGCGTTTCATAGTGTTTGAACTTGGACTCAAATATAAAGAAATGCAGTCAGTGCTTAACTCAAGGAGTTCAGTGAAGTTGGCAGTATATTCACATAGGCTATTCGAACTTCCCGGATCAATATTCGTGAGCTAAACGTTGTTAAAACACAAACGACACATATTTACAATCACAGTAACCTAGACAACGAGCTACAACCCAATTCTCCTCAAAACGAGCTTTATAATATAGGCTAAATGGATCTCTATGAGCAGCAGTCGGCTGAGAGACAATTCCGAAGGGACCGTCTGCAAAGTGCAATATAACCCAAGAAACGACTACAGCATCAACTCATAGTCAAAAATACAAAAATAATCATTAACTTCAATGTTACAAACTGTAGTGCCACCCAATTCAGTTTACACATCAATGGTCACCCACTGGTCATACTACACTGCTTTTGCACATTTTATATTATGAAAAATATCCAATAACTTCACTGTAACACACCAAATTTAGTTCACACATCACTGCTCTAATGTTGGTTATGCAACACTTAGTTTGGGATGTAATTGCACATAAAAAAATAAGTAGGCCTATTCTTTACACAAATTATATTGGTACCGTACGTACGCAGCTAACATAATAGTTACAACCATAGCTTTTGCATTATATTTGCTTACTGAATTTGATGGCATTACATTGTATAACAGTGTGAAGTTATTGAATATTTTTCCTAAAAATGGTGATTTTCTAAAAAGTTATTGATTTTATTTCATAATAAATAATCATAAAATTATGCATTTTTTATCAAACTAAGTATTGTAGTATAACCAGCAGGAGAGCAGTGATGTGTGAACTGAATTTCGTGACAGTACAGTGTAGTGAAGCTGTTGATGTTTAATAATATAAAATGTGCAGACCGGTCTGGGGATTTGCACTTTGCAGACGGCCCCTTATTCAGACTTGTCTCTCAATTGGCTGGTTTGAGACAAATTTATATTATAACGCTCGTTTTTAGGAGAATTGGGTTGTAGCTCGTTGTCTAGGTTACTGTGATTGTAAATAGGTGTCGTTTGTGTTTTAACAACGTTTAGCTCACGAATATTGATCCGGGAAGTTCGAATAGCCTATGTGAATATACTGCCAACTTAACTCCTTGCATTAAGCACTGACCGCATTTCTTTATATTTGAGTCCAAGTTCAAACACTGTGAAACGCTCCATTAACGTACGGAGCTCTGAAACACTGCCAGCGGGACATTAATCAGGAAGTGTCTGTCCGACTCCTAGCTCACAACAGGTTTTGCGTGGGAACGCAAATATCTTTGCGAGGGAACGCAAAAGTTTTGCGTGGGAACGCAAATAACTTTGCGTGGGAACGCAAACATTTTGCGTGGGAACGCAAATACCTTTGCGAGGGAACGCAAAAGTTTTGCGAGGGAACGCAAAGTTTCTCGGGGGAACGCAAAAGTTTTGGAAAAAAAATGTTCTCCCATCCTAAAAAAAAAATCCACCACCACGTCCCTTTAGGGGCTCCGTACTTTTCCGCCACAGAATAAAACATTTAAAAAAATAATTGCGACTTTTTATCTCACAATTGCGAGTTTACATCTCGCATACTGACTTTATTTCTCAGAATTGTGAGATATAATGTCAGAATTGCATGAAATAAACTTGCAATTGCGTGTTATAAAGTCAGAATTCTGACTTTTTTCTCACAATTCTGAATTTATAACACATAATTGCGAGTTTATATCTCCCAATTCTGACATCTTTTCTCAGAATTGTGAGATATAAAATCAAATTCTAAGGGAAAAAAATACTTTTTTTTTTTACCCCAGAATATTTTAATCTCACAATCCTGACTTTATAACACGCAATTGCGACTTTATCTCATGCAATTCTGACTTTATATCTGCCAATTACATATTATAAAGTCAGAATTGCGAGATATAACCATGCAATTCTGAGGGGGAAAAAAATTCTGAATTTCAACTATATTTCTCGCAATTGCGAGTTTAAAGAAAGTCCATTAAAGAAGGAACTCTTACCAGGAAAAATATCATCAAGCACTTTTTATTTTTATTTTTCACATCTGACAAGATCCTGTTATTATTTTTGCATTTTTTCTTGAATGTGTACTGGTATTTTAAGATGTTTACAGACCTTATTGTATTGTACCTTTAAAATTACAGAGACAATTAGGCTACTTGACTAATTTTTGCTTCCACTCAACAGCAAATATGACCTAAATAAAATAAAATGGCTTTATTTTAAAATGTTCTATATACACGCATTAAAAAAATACTTGCGGTGAGGACATGCTATTAATCTATCAAATAGGTTTAAAATCATGTGGTTTAAAATGTAGCCTATGTAGAGAAAAACTCGGATAACTTAAGCACCCCATTTATGTAAATAATTACTTATTCATCAATAATTACTTATTACTATTTAACAGTACTACTACTACACAGGTTAGAACATCATCTCAGTACAATATTGAGCATACATGTCACCTTTACCAGCGCATGCGAATTATAACCATAGACAGTATATAAACGATTATAACCCAGAGATCGTTACTGCTAATGCGTCTATGACGTCACCAAAACACACCTCCATCCACTACGTATTGGACCATCCAGCTACGTCATCGTGCTACAGGCTGCAGCGAGGGGTGTCTCCATTCATACGCCAACATTTACATGGCACACTGGGAGGAAACGTTTTTTCCTAAATGCAACACACTTCCTTTCAAATACTATAGGTATCTTGACAATATTTGGGGAATATGGGAACATAGTATGGACAGTTTTGAAGAATTCGTACAAAACCTAAACAATCATCATATACTAATCAAAGTCAAAACCACGGTAAGTCCCACTACGGTAAACTTCCTGGATACCACTATCTTTAAAGGTCCAGAATTGGACTCCACACATAAACCTGACTCTAAAGTACATTTCAAAGAAACAGACACACACGCACTCCTTCATCATAAAAGCTTCCACCCAAAACATACCTTTGAGGGAATAGTCAGAGCAAAACTCTTCAGATTCTCTAGAATCTGCACAAAAGGAGGACGACTTTCAGGAAGCCAAACAAATCCTGTTCAAATCTATCCGTAGCAGGGGATATACAAAATCAAAACTCAAAAGAATATCTCAATTTTTGTGGTCATAAATGTTTGAACTGTTTGGGAAGCTTGTTGGATGTTTACCTCTCATAGGGCCAGGGGCGGATCTAGGGGGTGGCCAGGGGTGGCCGTGGCCACCCTTTGCCTAAGCTTGGCCACCCCTTTGGCCACCCCTCTCACAACTGCTGTTTCTGTCTCTTTTTTTATTGTCAAGAATTTAAAAAATTTTTTCGCAGAACCGCTCTTTAAGACCACCAAAAAAAAAAAAAAAAAAAAAATGTGAGACGCGTACTCCAACTGCACCTCAGCGCCAGCGCAAGTCAAACGAGTGTGGAAATGTGCAGGTGCCGAACGAGCTTCAGCAGAACAACAGACAGTGATATACGCATAGTAGCCTAAATATAGAGTCAATGTTTCTCAACTGGTTGCAAGACCGTAAATAACAAGCAAAAGTCTTTGTTTTTCTGATGCCACTTTTATTTTGAAAGATGTGTGTGAAAGCTGGTGACACTTCTGTCAGATGCTGAGAAAAGCGGCGCGCGTTGTCCTACATCAGTTGGCTATCTTCGGTAAGATGAGATGTTGTCAGGCCAAATGTCAGTAAAACTAACTTTCCTGTCCTGTCAGCCATTGTAGCCTACTGTGCTCGCGGTGCCCAAATGCGGCGTGCTGTAGCCTTAGTTTTGACGTCAATTGACTCGTGAAATAATCAAAAAGGCGATTAAAGCTGTGTCAAAACTGCATGCATGCATCATGTATTTGTTATGCGTCTCATGTGTCTGTGACTTAAATAATCTGCTATGTGAGATCACAATATAAGGCACAAACTGATGTCATTTTTAAATGTAGCCTACAAATAAATGTAAGCACTGTGCATTTGTGGTAGCTGGCGTTAATTTGTAAAGAGGACAAAAATGGATCATTTTTAAATCCATAAAATAACTAATTTTACATTCTGGCATTTATGTGCTGTTGACTTCTGCCTTGTTCACATTCTTGCACATGGGGATTCAAAAGAGACATTTTCCTTTTTAATGTAGGTAGCCTATGATAAAACTGTTGCAATTATTTATTGTGACAGCTAATATAGAAAAGTTAAACATGCAGTGTTTACTTTTTCAGTTGCAACTTTTTTTTGACAAACTCAGAATTGGTTGAAGAATTCAATGATTATATAAAATTCACTGAAGGTTGATTAATCTTTGAGCTACAGTTTTATCTGCATGTCTCATTCATGAAGATGCAACAAATATAGAACAAGCTATTGGGGGTTTTGAGAACCAGAAACAAGCTAACTGAGCAAGTTGAACTTTAGGTATAGTGTGTGCCCCTTTATTAATATGCCTGGAGGTGGTGAATAATAATAATAAAAAAGATAAAAATTCACTCAGTATTCCATGATTCCTAATTCACTACTATCTCAATTACAATTAAGTATAAATTAACTGTATTCAGTTGTGTAGGCACTAAAACAGTCCAATACTTATAGTCAAACTAATTTTTAAATTAAAATAATACAAATTTCTGTGCCACCCCAGACTGGTTGCTGGCCCTTGCCTGGCCACCCCCATGAACAAATCCTGGCTCCGCCACTGCATAGGGCCCTATCTTGCACCCAGCGCAATTGACTTTGTACACCGACGCATGTATCATTCCTATTTTGCACCCGCGCACAGCGGACTTTTCCCTTCACAGACGCACGTCGGTAAATTAGGGAATGAACTTGCGCTCGCGGGGGCGGTTCAGTGAAAAGAGGAGTGTGTTCCGGCGCAAACGTTCCCTGGTGATATTTTGCAGTTTCAGAAAACAACTCCTCCACTGACCAGGAAAAACAGAGTCTAAAGACAGTGGCGCGTGGCGCGTTGCGCGTTAGTCATATGCTATTTTAAGGGCGCATGGTTGGCCATTATGTAGCGTGTGAACAACACGCATACACTTTGATTCTCTAATCTACACAGACGCAGCAGTTTTCATTTTTGCAAATCATACATTATTACAAGGAAAAATATTAACACTCGAGGGAAATCATTGTTGTGTCCATGAAGATGTGAAAAATAGGCATAAATCTAGCTTACACATTTACCCAAATTATTATACGCCTGTTTAACCGAAGCTAATTTGTGTGCTTTCTCCCATCATCCCCAATGTCACTTCTCTGTGTTTTACGGCCCTGACGAGAACGTCGGTCTCCTCGGCTGTGAACCGCTCCTGGTGCGCGCTGGCAAACCCGCCGTTATAATAGCAATCCGCCATGGTACAAGCGTGCCGGCTCTTAAAGGGAATGTGAGAGGACGCTCTGATTGGTTTATTTCACGTTATGCCCAAACCACACCTATGAATAATGTAGCTACTTCAGACCAACTCCTTTTAGATTTGCGCCGGGCACAAGAGGCATTTATCCCGCCAGGAAAATAGCAACAGCGCCCACAAAGTTACTTTACACAGTTTGATACTTGCGTTTCAGATCGTTAAAATAAGGCCCATACAGTTTTTATGTTTCTTTTGCCCCATTTAATGGCTATTTGCCAGGCTTCTTCCCATCTTGTTGTGGATGACGTGAGGATCGATTTTTGTGTGGTTTCCAGGGTTTCCTGGTAGTGCTCTTTCAGAAATGTCAAGACCCATGTGTAGCCAATTTCTTGCATTCGCATATATCCACAGATTGGTGGTCTGGTTATGTTTGATCATGGCAGGTTTGATTACCCTGGTTAGTCCATCAGCCACCTTTTCCATGCGTAGTGGAACTATATTTTGTTCCACTTTGTCTTGTAGTGTTTTAGCATATGGTGAAACGCCTCAGATAATTGTAGAAGTTTCTTATTAGCTGTTTGAAATCCTGGTCCGCCGACATTTTAACTGGAAGGAAGAATAAATCTGGGGTTAATATTATTTTATCTCCTATTCAAATTTTTCCTTTTCTAGTCTTTCATTGAGTCCCTTAGGAAACTTGATTTCTAATTTTTTGATCCATTGCCATTCTGCTTTTCTTCTTTGTTGTTCAGTCCAGTGGGGATTGTGTTTGATACCTTGAATGTGTATTTTTTGGGGGAGGTGCAGATATTATATTTATGTTGGTTTGTCCGACGTATTGTTTCTTACATTTGTTGCCTGTTATCAAGTATATACAATTAGTATTATTGAGAGGTATGGTCGGTACTACGTAGGCTCTGTGTTTCCCTGTTTGCTTAACTATTTTTTTTTTTAAAGGTAGGAACAGGTGACTTTTAACTAAAATATCTTTGAGATTGGGGTTTCTTTTGTATGCTGCCAAAAATGGTGATATTTTGTGTGGTATTGAAAATTTGTGTAACGTTGTCTTTCATTTTTTTTGTTTCGTTTTTTCGTGGTTGGTGTGTAGGTAAAAACGTCTGGGACTATAATTTGTTCATTCAGGATTCGTCCTTCCCCCGGGTTTGTTTCTTTGTCTTGATATTTGTTATATCACACAAGAAATTGAAAAAGAACCCCAGGACCAACACACACAAAAACCACAAGGGGATCCTGAAACCAACAACAGCCCGTCCCCCAAACAAACTAACCGCCGAACAAACAAAGACCTCAATAACCACCCACGACAAAAAAAAACCCCAAAGTAACAAACTGAGGCTTCTCGATGGGAGCAAAGGACTCGGATGATGAAATCTTCTTCCCAACGATAGAAGATCATAGGGTAGAACTTGAAATATCAATATCAAAAGTATAAAAAAAGTATACGAATTTGTGTAGAGTAGACATTTTAATTATGTTAATTCGTCCGATCAGGTAAACTTGACGTTTTTTCAGTGGTTCTTTCCACCAGCGGATCGTAATTTGTTGAAAGGTTTTGACACCTAAATACCTAAAGCCTTCTGTAGTTGTCATAAAGGGGATATTTATTACGGGTCTATGTCTTTCTTCCTTAATAATAATACTGATTTAGAGTTGTTAATTTTATATCCAGAAAACTCTCCCAAGTTTTTGATTAATCTCATCAAATTGGAAATACTACTTTTCACATTAGTGAGAAAAAATATAACATAATCTGCAAATAAAGAGATACGATGATCCTTCTCCCCAATAATGCCTGATATTCATGTATGCGCTCTCAGTATTATAACCACCAGTAATATCCAATGCATCACCCACCTCTAGAACTAATGTTTCTTATGAATTTGTTTATTTTCTTATTGCATTTGAAGAGTGAGCTTTTCAGTTACTATTTGTGTTTGTGTTATGTAATATTTTTGTGCTTATCTGGAGTTATACATTCATTTAGCAGGATCAGTTCATATTTGTTATTGGAGATCAGTGCAAGCGGTGTGGAATCACAGACCCGTATTGATGAGGTAATGTTACAAGATTTGTCATGAATTGTTGCCCGTCCAGCACACCCTGATCACACTACTAAAGCGTTCCAGGTTACTTGACTGTAACCCTGTTCCATGAAAAGGCGGAACGAGCTGCTGCGCTGCTTAGCGCATTGGGAACATCTTTAATCGTGACCCGCTGTGAATATAGTGTGTAAACACCTCGATGGAATTGACCGGAAGTAATATAGCCTTGGTCGGTGACGTCGTGACGCGAGGCTATAAATAGATATATAAATAGCCGCAGGTGCATCGTCAGGATATTTTGTCTGAAGAGTAGTCCTGCGACATCATCAGCAAGGCAATGTAGCGTAGCATCTCGTTCTGCTTTTTCGGGGAACAGGGTTACAGTCAAGTAACCCAGAACGTTCCCTTTCAAAAGCTACAATCGATGCTGCGCTGCTTAGCGCATTGGGAACGAGAATGCCCACGCCGCCGTGCTTGAAGGTGTCTGGACTCCTTACGGTTGTGTAGGTGTGCTACACGCAGAAAAGCCCTAGACATTAGCTTGCGATGTCGACTCAAGGACGTGAGAGCCCGGAGTGGCATGAACATCCAAGCTAAAAAATCTGATGAATGTGAGCGGAGAGGACCAGCCTGCCGCATCACAAACAAATTTCAAGGGGGCACCTCTTGCCAAGGCAGCAGAGGCGGCGACCCCTCTGGTGGAGTGAGCCCTTAGACCGAAGCTTGGCTGGGCGCCTCATAGGCAAGAGCAATAGCATCCCTGACTAAATGTGACATGGTCTGTTTGGTGGCGGCAGCCCCCCTATTGCTGCCCCCATAACAAACGAACCTGCTCCGGTGTTGTGAACAGGGCAGGGCAGAAGGCCTCAAGTGTGACCGAGAAAGGTACCTTAGGCAGGTAATCAGGATGAGGATGCAAAATCACTTTCACCATTCCTGGGGCAAAGTCTAAGCAGGATGGCGATATTGACAGAGCCTGCTTGTCCCCAATTCTTTTTAGAGAGGTTATAGCCATAAGAAAAAACATCTTTAGGGTCAGAAGTTTGTCAGACGCTGACTCTAGAGGTTCAAAGGGGGTCTCAACCAGACCCTTGAGGACTATAGCTAAGTCCCACAAAGAGATCTTGGTTCTTACGGGAGGCCTCAGTCATCTGGCCCCACAAATGAAGCGTGCGAGCAGAGGATGTCTCCCGAGTGGCACCCCGTCAACCAAGGCGTGACAAGCTGAAAGAGCGGCCACATAAACCTTGTGAGTGGCGGGGCATGTGCTTGTTGATAATTTTTCCTGCAGGAAGTCTAGAACTGAAGCAGTTGACCGGATCTGCATTATGTACGACACACCACCTTTCAAAAACACACCATTTGTTGGCATAACTCTTTCTAGTGGAGGAGGCCCTAGGACGTAGAATGGTCTAAATAACGTGAAAGCCCAGTGCCCCTCAGTTGGGTACCCATCAGGGGCCAAACATGAAGATTCCACAGGTCTGGCCTGGGATGGAATATCGTGCCCTCCGCCTGGGACAGAAGGTCCCTCCTCTTCAGAATCGCCCATGGCGAGCCGTCGAGGAGAGATATTATCTCCTAGAACCATACTCTGTTCGGCCAACGCGGCGCTATCAGTAAGAGGCAAGACCCTTGCTGGCGAACTCTGGCTAGAACTCCCGGGAGCAGAGCCACTAGAGGAAACGCTTACAGGCGTATTTTGGGCCATGTGTGTGCCATCGCATCCAGACCCAGGGGGGCTGGGTGATTCAGAGAGAAGTAGAGGGGACATTGCGGGGAGGCGAAGAGGTCCACCTCTGCTTCGTAAAATCTAGTCCAGATCTGTTTTACTACATCTGGGTGGAGTTTCCATTCCCCCGTTTGTCAGTTTGTCTGGACAGTAAATCTGTTCCCACATTAAGATACCCTGGAATGAAAACTGCCCTTAGTGACAGGAACTTTTCCTGGGCCCAGAGAAAAATCTGCCTCTCTATTCTGTTCAGATTGCGTGAGCGCAGACCTCCCTGGGGATTTATATAAGAGACTGCCGCTGTGTTGTCCACCCGCACTAGGACATGACAACCTCTCAACTGGGGAAGAAAATATTTCAGGGCCAGAAATACAGCCATACAACTCGAGGAAGTTGATGTGCCAATCGAGCTGATGACCCTCCCATTCCCCTTGAGCTGGAAGACCGCACCCCAGCCCATCAGGGAGGCGTCTGTCGTTAGCAATCTGCGACGACAAGCCGCCCCTAGAGTGGGACCCAAGGCGAGGAACCAGGGTCTGAGCCACAGAGATAGTGTACAAAGCCCTTGATACGTCACTTTTTTTTGCCTTTGAGGATTGGCCCTAGGATGAAATCCCCTGGCTTTTAGCCACAACTGAAACATGTGCAACAGCCCCAAATTAATTACCATGGATGCTGAGGCAATGAAACCTAACATGTTTTGGTCTCGAATGGTCTCGATTCGAGCGGGAGACAATTGTGCCCGCATTGTGATCGAATGCAAAATGATCCCAAGATAAGTCGTTCTCTGGGGAGGAGAAAGAACACTTTTCTTGGTGTTGAGTCTCAACCCTAGAGAAACTAGATGAGCTAATACGATGTCTCTGTGTTGAAGCGCCATCTCTTGCGATTGTGCTAGTATTAACCAATCATCGATGTAATTTAAAATGCGAATGCCCTGGAGTTGTAATGGAGCCAGAGCTGCATCCATGCATTTTGTGTATGTGCGGGGTGATAAGGCTAGGCCGAATGGAAGAACCCGAAACTGGTATACTTCGCCCCCGAAAGCGAACCTCAGGAACTTCCAGTGTTGTGGCAATATTTGTATGTGAAAATATGAGTCCTTCAGATCGATGGTGATGAACCAATCGTGATGTTGAATTTGCGACACGACCGTCTTGACGGTTAACATCTTGAACTTGAGTGCTTTGACTATACGGTTTAAGCATCGAAGATCTAAGATCTTCAACCCCCCTAAGGACACAACCCCCCGTCCTTCTTGGGGACCAGGAAGTATCTGCTGTAATAGCCCGACTCCCTCTCTGGAAGAGGAACTATGTTCTATGGCATCTTTGCTAAGAAGAGTTTGTAGCTCTTGTGAAAGTACATGCATCAGCTCCGGTCTTACGGAAGTGGAGACCATGCCGTTGAAACGCGGAGGATCCAAGCAAAAACGCCTGGCAGAAGTTTCCATGCTGCCAGACTTTCTGATAGTGGTATCAACTTTAATACTTCCTTTTGAGGGGAAGTTAGATGTTCCGTGTCCTAGATAAAAGCAGGAAGCAACGGAACATCTAACATTTCGCTGGAAACCGCTGGCCCCCGAAGCACCAGAGGTGGCGGGGATAGAGAGAGGTTTCGTGGGGTAACGAGGAGGGGCGGTCAGATATAATACGCACCCGTCCCGCGGGGGGCTGGACGCCAGACCATCAGGACTTCTTTCTGTTAATGATTGTCCCTTGGATGACAATCTGACAAAGGTCTGGCTTGGGAGGTTGCTGAGCTTGACGAGCCTGTCTCCAATTTTTCGCCACGCTCTGCTTTTTCACCTCCCTAGGTCTTTAAGGACAGGGGAGAGGTTGGATGGCCGATGGCCCCTTCCCTTGAGTGCAGCGAGGAAGGAACTGAACAAATGCCTCCTCATGTTTCTTAACCTCTCTGAACCTGGTGACTACGGTGTTGACTTGTCTGTCGTTGTTGCTATATGCTAGGCTGTTCTGTTTCTTGTCTGTTGTCGCTATATGCTAGGTTGTTCTGTTTCTTGTCTGTCGTTGTTGCTATATGCTAGGATCAAATTTATAGGCAGGACAAGTAGTTTGTATAGGCTTGGTTTGTAGAGAATTACAAACATTCGCACATATATTCAAACGCACATAACTATAGAATTCATTTTTGATGCGCACGTAAGCGCCATCAGCGTTTCTCACAGGTTCGCGTTTAAAGTCTGTGTAGAGAGAACGGTGTTGTCTTAGCGGCCTCTAATTTAATAACAAATTATCCTTTTGACGGAAGTGAATCAATCAAAACTAACTTTAGCTGGAAAGTAACATTAATCAGGAACCGCTATAAAGCCAAAACAATATGTTACCTTAAATTATATGTTTATCTCTATAAAGCAGCTTTAAAACAATCTACATTGTTAAAAGCGCTATATAAATGAAGATGACTTGACTTGACTAGGATGTTCTGTTTCTTGTCTGTCGTCGCTATATGCTAGGTTGTTTTGTTTCTTGTCTGTCGTCGTTGCCATATGCTAGGTTGTTCTGTTTCTTGTCTGTCGTCGCTATATGCTAGGTTGTTCTATTTCTTGTCTGTCGTCGTCGCTATATGCTAGGTTGTTCTGTTTCTTGTCTGTCGTCGTTGCTATATGCTAGGTTGTTCTGTTTCTTGTCTGTCGTTGTTGCTGTGTGCTAGGTTGTTCTGTTTCTTGTCTGTCGTCTTTGCTATATGCTAGGTTGTTCTGTTTCTTGTCTGTCGTCGTTGCTATATGCTAGGTTGTTCTGTTTCTTGTCTGTCTTCGTTGCTATATGCTAGGTTGTTCTGTTTCTTGTCTGCCGTCGTTGCTATATGCTAGGTTGTTCTGTTTCTTGTCTGTCGTCGTTGCTATATGCTAGGTTATTCTTTTTCTTGTCTAGAGTGTTTTGTCTGAGTGTTTGGTTTCTTTTATGTTCTTTGAAAATAAAGTTAAGCTGCTGCAAGTGCTGCATTGTTTGTGACATTTTTTTGGTCATCACATTAAAAATAACATTAAAACTGGATAATATTTAGAGATTTGAAGAGCTGGAAAAAGTGTGAATGGCTTGAAAGTCCTTGATTAGTGCTTGAATTTTACACTCAAAAGGATATACGAATCCTGAAATGAATAATGTAAAAACATTTGTCTATTTCTGCCACAATACCATGGTTACAGTTAGCATTACTACATTAAATCCATTGGGAATGTTGGTGATTTGTGGACCTAAAAGCCTATATGCTAGGCTGTTCTGTTTCTTGTCTGTCGTCGTTGCTAGATCTGGCTGCGATGTTAATACTGAATTAAAGTCATCCTAGGTGTATATGACATTCTTCTTTCAGACGAATACAATCGGAGTTTATATATTCAAATATGTCCTGGCTCTTCCAAGCTTTATAATGGCAGTGAATTAAGTCCATAAAAGTGCATCTATCCATCATAAAAGTGCATCTATGCATCATAAAAGTGCTCCACGGCTCTGCAGGGCTAATAAAGGCCTTCTGAAGCGAAGCGATGAGTTTGTGTAAAGTAAACAAAGTAAAATTCTGGCTTCCGGACATACGCAGTCTACTTGCGCCTAAAGAACAACTTGCGCAACTTGTGACGTCAGAAGTAGCATAGTGCATCATGGCGTAGTGTAAATATCAGCAGTGCGTCACATTACTCGCATAAGTTGCGCTTATGCTTAAGTCAAATCTGTATGTTTGTTTGGCCGGAAGCTAGTTATTTTATTTTATAAAGTTTTACATATAGATTTTTATCTTACGCATCGCTTCACTTCAGAAGGCCTTTATTAGCCCCCCGGAGACGTGTGGAGCACTTTTATCATGGATAGATGCACTTTTATCATGGATAGATGCACTTTTATTATGGATAGATGCACTTTTATGGACTTCAAAACAGAAACTGCAATTCACTGGCATTATAAGCGCATTATAAAGATTCAGGATTATTTTTTATATAATTCTGATTGTATTCGACTGAAAGAAGAATGTCATACACACCTAGGATGAGTTGAGGGCGAGTAAATCATGGGCTAATTTTCCTTTTTGGGTGAACTATCCCTTTAAAATGCTTTCTCAATGGATCTCCCAGCGCTGTGTAGTAATGTTGCTGCGTGATCGACCCACGAGTAAACCGCTGTCTAGTATTGCTCCGAGCGGATAAACTGTTTGCGCTGCACAGCTCAAACGAGTAGCGTGGTTTCATTTCGTTTGCCGTGTGATGTTCCTCGTATGCGGCAGAAATGGCAGCTCTCTCTTAAAAAAGGCAGCTCTCTCCCACCGGCAGGAAAAAAAAGGTACATTTTTAACGATTGAATCTCTTGTCACAGTGTGAACACTTGTAAATAGGGGTGGGCGATATGGCAAAAATATCATATCACGAACGATTCACGATTTTGCAAGTGACTGAGCATTACAGCCAAACTAATGTCCCTACTTTAAAAACATAGCCTTCGGTAATAAAATAAAAAAGAATGGCAGATATTTAGGCCAAAGTGGTTGAGATAAAAATCTTTGTCATTATTTTCTTTGTTATTAAAAATTAAGAAAAAAAGAAAAATTACACATACACAACTTAATATACAAATAAAATATACAGTGCTTTATTTTTTCAGCTACAGTAGGTGTATTTAGCATTGAAGAAAGTAATTAAATGAACAAATATAAAAATAAAACAATGTAGACTTCACTGTATAAATTATACATTGATTCTTATTAAAGGGTAACTAAACACTAAACCAACTTTTTTTAGTTAATGATCTGTACGAATGGAGCTTCATAAATGCTGTTCATTGATTCGAGTACTTTTTTTAACATTTGAGTATAAAGTGTTTTAATTTTCAAATATATGGTGTAAAAACGTCTGAGTGCTGCCCTCTTCAGGTTAAACGGAATCTCCTAAAGTAGGGGTACTCTCTGACGTAGGGGTACTCTGTGACGCTACTCTGCCACGCCCCTGGCAGCCCCTGGTATAAAAGCATCTGGTTCCGTCAACACCAGAGCGGGAGTTAATGCGATGCGACAGTTTGAGCTAGCGGCTCGAATTGATATGGTTTTAGCTCTGTGTTCACAGACAATTCCTCCACTTCAGGGGAAGGTGGGGGAGAAAAGTCCTCAATTTTAAATGACCGCTCTGTTGCAAAGCTACTTGCGTCACTCTCCATCTTAGCGAGTCTGACAGCAGCTGTCAATCACTGCGTCACTGCGGGTCTGTCAATCACCCGCTCAGCCCCGCCCTCGGTTCGTCCGTTGGGCTCTGCCCACTTTTCCAGCATTTTTCAAATATTGCCAGTGGGTGGAGTCAGGCTCTGACCAGGGGTTTAGTTACCCTTTAAAGGAGCATTTCCCCCGTGGAAACATTAATCTTTATTGAAAATGGGTCATATATGTAGTCGAAATGTAAAATAAATTTCGAATTTGGTGCCGCCTTGACCGAGGAAAGAGAGAAAGTAACTTTAGGGCGCATTTGTATGAAAGACAACTCCCACAATGCACCACATTGCACAGCTCCGCAAGCCACTCCCACTAATCCAGAACAGCACCTTTGAGGTATCGGCCTATCAGAGAAATCACTCTTCCGTCTACAAGGCTAGCTACCAGCAGAGCTTGAAATTCATTTCAGACAAAATTTCTAGTTAGTTGGCGAACTCATTAGTGAATTACTCCTCGTTTGCATTTCTTTCGAAATGGTGAATTATTGCATGGTACCGGGATGTTCAGTCAGAGCAGATGCGGTGCGGAACTAGGATGTTCAAAACACAAATGTCCGTGTCCTCGTCTGATTCAGAGATATCGTCCAGGAGAAATTAGCATCGTTGAAATTCTTTGCAGCAGACAGACTCTATCTCTGTGTCCGTATGCGCACCGGCACCACTAGTCCGCCCCAGCTCGAGCCAGTCCGGGCTCCTCGTCCGCGACAGAAGCCGCCGGCGCCTCCTGATCCTCCATCAGCCTCATATTGAGTACCTTCCGCCATTGTCGTAACTTCACATCTGGCTCCACAGCGCCTGTTAGCTTAGCTTCCAAACAAGATGGAGGATATTGCTTTTAGTTTCAGACAGTGAAGTCCCACCCACTGATCAGTTAAAAGGTCTGTAGCGTGAGTGGGTCCCACCCCTGGGAAAAATGAGGAACGAGTGTTGAGGGCGAGTAAATCATGGGCTAATTTTCCTTTTTGGGTGAACTACCAGGTCTCAACCCCTTCTACAAAGATATGGGACTTTCTGCTTAGAATGACGCAAAATGGCGATTTTTACATGATTGTAAGCAGGAACTGCAACACTGAAATCCTTATTTCTCCCGTCTCAGGGGAAAATGAATAATGCATGACCATTCAAAAATATGACTGGGTTTCTAACGATACAAAGCTTAATGCAAATGGGTGAAGTGTCCCTTTAAAGCTACTATTAAACTTCTCAGTCAAGAGTAGTGAGTGATTTCCTCTGTGTTTTGTTGTTTTATTAATATTAAAGGGATAGTTCTCCCAAACATTTAAATTGTCATCATTTACTCTCTCAAATTGTTTTAAATCCAAATAAGTTTCTTTCTTCTGTTAAAAATAAAAGTTATTTGGAAGAATGTGGCTAACCAAACAGTTGCTGGTCCCCAGTGACTTCCATAGTATATTTTTCTTTCCTATTATGGAAGTCAATGGGGACCAGCAACTGTCTGGTTACACACATTCTTCAAAATATCTTATTTTGTGTTCAGCACAAGAAAGAAATACAGGTTTGGAATGACATTAGAGAGTGAATAAATAATGACAGCATTTTTATTTTTGGGTGAACTATCCCTTTAAGGACAAGCGGCAGCATGTTTACTATTAGGCTACTGTCTCTTTAAGACCTGCACGCAACGTGTCTAATATACACACATTTGAAAAGCAGATTTTCTTTAGACATAACCAATTTTCTTTATGTAAACTGTGTGTGTGTGTGTATTTGACAGTATTAGCGCAATAAAACTCAAAAGATAACAGTCCAGTAACCAGGTGCTGTTAGACAGGCTTTTAGTGCATGTTAGAACAGCGCATCAGCAGCGAATGAAATGTGTAACCGGCAAGGCTTTAAAGCCCATGCAAATAATGAACTGCAGTGTCCCGTTCCCCTGCGTTAACATTTGATGTGAATATATACGTCGCGCTGTACAGTATGTTGAGACGGAGGCGCCAGAACTGCAACTGATAGAATACACGATACTACGATATTTCTTCAAAAACATTTGGAGACATTAGAGACATTTTAACCGTCCACGATCAAAAATCGTGATATCGCACACCCCTACTTGTAAGGTTTTTCTCCAGTGTGGATCCTCTCATGTGTTTTCAGATGTGATGACTGACTGAATCTCATGTCACAGTGTGAACACTTGTAAGGTTTTTCTCCAGTGTGGATCCTCTCATGTGTTTTCAGATGTGATGACTGACTGAATCTCTCGTCACAGTGTGAACACTTGTATGGTTTTTCTCCAGTGTGGATCCTCTCATGTGTTTTCAGATGTGATGACTGACTGAATCTCATGTCACAGTGTGAACACTTGTAAGGTTTTTCTCCAGTGTGAATTCTCTGGTGCAGTTTTAAACTGTTCGCTGTAATAAAAGTCTTCTCACACTCAAAGCACATGTACTCTCTCACACCAGTGTGAATTTTCTCATGTCCATGTAAAGTTTGCCGCTTCGTGTGAACTCTCAGGTGTGTCTTCAGCTCTGATGAACTAAGAAATGTTTTGCCGCATTGATCACATGAGAACGGCTTCTCTCCGGTGTGGATCCTCATGTGTCGATTACGATGTGTTATTCGTGTGAAACTCTTCCCACATTGATCACATGAGAATGGCTTCTCTCCAGTATGAACTCTCAGGTGTGTCTTCAGGTCTGATGAACTAGAGAATGTTTTGCCGCATTGATCACATGTGAACGGCTTTTCTCCGGTGTGGAATCGCTCATGTGTTTTCAGAGATGATGAATCACTGAATCTCTTGTCACAGTGTGAACACTTGTAAGGTTTTTCTCCAGTGTGAATTCTCTGGTGCAGTTTTAAACTGTTCGCTGTAATAAAAGTCTTCTCACACTCAAAGCACATGTACTCTCTCACACCAGTGTGAATTTTCTCATGTCTATGTAAAGTGTGCAGCAGTGAAAAACTCTTTCCACACACAGAACATGAATGTGGCTTCTCCTTCGTGTGAACTCTCAGGTGTCTCTTCAGGTGTGATGAACTAAGAAATGTTTTGCCACATTGATCACATGAGAACGGCTTCTCTCCGGTGTGGATCATCATGTGTCGATTACGATTTGTTATTTGTGTGAAACTCTTTCCACATTGATCACATGAGAATGGCTTCTCTCCAGTCTGAACTCTCATGTGAACATTAATACTTTTTTTGGATCTGAAACTGTTTCCACACTGAGTGCAGGTCAAAGATTTCTTGCCTCTTCTTTTCTTTAAAATCGTCTTTTTAGTCTTTGAGCGACTCAAAGGTTTTTCTCCAGGTTGGACATGATGTTCCTCCTCCACTTCACTCAGTTCTTCACTCTCCTCCTCCACTTCTCTCAGTTCTTCACTCTCCTCCTCCACTTCACTCAGTTCTTCACTCTCCTCCTCCACTTCTCTCAGTTCTTCACTCTCCTCCTCCACTTCTCTCAGTTCTTCACTCTCCTCCTTCACTTCTCTCAGTTCTTCACTCTCCTCCTCCACTTCACTCAGTTCTTCACTCTCCTCCTTCACTTCTCTCAGTTCTTCACTCTCCTCCTTCACTTCTCTCAGTTCTTCACTCTCCTCCTCCACTTCACTCAGTTCTTCACTCTCCTCACTCTCTTCCATCGGGTCTGACATGAAAGAAAAAATTATTAATTACATTTTCAGAGAAATATAAAGTGAAAGGACATGAAAGTGACCCCTGATGTAATGGTAGAAAGTAGACAACTTAGGGCTGGGCGATATGGAGCAAAAAAATATATCTCGATATACGATATATATCTCGATATCTTTACAGGAAAAATAACCCCCCAAAAAACTACTGCAAAAACAAATATGCCAAATACCACAAAGTCTTTTTTTTTATTGAAGTGCAAAGAGTTAGGCAGTTCATGTAGGAACAAAGTGCTTCTGCGACATTAAAAAAAAAAAAATCCCTGTATACAAAAATAATAATTTAACTAAAATAAAGGAAGAAATAATACTATTGCCTTTTCATTCAAAAATAAAACAACTCAACTCAAGGTAGGCAGTGTAGGGTTTCCCGCAGAAAATGTGTTAGTTAAGGTGGTGGGGTTTGTCAGAAATGTTTTTTTTTTTTTTCTGTACCTCCATGAAATACCTTCAAGTTAGCCTACGTGTTTCCACCATACACATCAGCATAAATGCTCCTGATAAATTTGTTTAAATAAACAAAATAATACATTTGTTATTAAAGCATTAACATTAACAAAACAGTGTTAATTTAACATAAAAGCAAGCAGGCTGCGTGCATGGTTTGCCATGACTGAATGCGAGCAAAGTGCGCTCCATTAATAATTCCTAAAAGCTGACATCGCGATCTCATACATCTCTGTTATTATCATTGAAGCTGACTGCACAATGAATATTTCATAATGTCTACGCTTTGTTTGTTATAATCAGAGGATTTAATTTTGCCAGCATGTAGAATTCAGCACTGAACAGAAAGTCAGTTTTGAGCCGTAAGAGGGGATTCTGTCTTAAATGATCTTCTGATTGGCCATCGCATTTCAATAAATCATCACATATGTCTGTGATTGGCTACATCGCTCAACGCTGCAAACATGTTACAAATAGAAACTCTGGCCTGTAAATCGTTTCTATTTTGTTTTAGTTGTTCTTGTTGCTTTTCTGCAACAGATGAATAACAATTCATTAGTTTTTATGTTTTATTCATAGATATTTCTATTTAATCGTTTTATTCTCCCGCAGCCCGCACACACATAGTGAGTGCATTAGGCTACCGCACTCGGCACTCGGCCATCAAATCTAGATCAGAGAATCTAAGCTCTAAACAGGACAGAGTAACGCGGCGGATATCGCTCATATACATGTTTTTGACGACGTAGTTAAGGCGGCAGGCGTGTGTTATTAGGCGGCCGCCTTAGTTCCAAAGTGCTGCGGGAAACCCTGCGTTACATTAACATGCCGGACACTTATTGAGCCTGTTGGTCTGTGTGCTGTTGTGTAGCTGAATAACTTGCCTTTCTAGATTAAATGTCTGTTCTTGGTCTTGGATTTTGTGAAATAAATTTCTAAATAAATGCGATTTATAGTCCAGTGCGACTTATATATGTTTTTTTACCTCTTCATGCCGCCTTTAGCACAGCACAGAGAAGGCAAACAAGCAAAGTGGCGAAATCAGAATTAAATATAATCAATATATCGATATATACGATATGTCAAAATCCATTTAGTGTTTAAAAAAAATCTCGATATATTTTAAATAGAGATATCGCCCACCCCTAAGTCACGTGTCTAGTATCTGTAAAACTGCATTTTTTCCTCTAAAAAATATATCTAAATTACGCCATATGCTCTCAATGAATAATGCAGAACAATTAGTTCATGCGTTTATGACCTCAAGGCTAGATTATTGTAATGCTCTACTGGGTGGTTGCCCTGCACGCTTAATAAACAAACTACAGCTGGTCCAAAACGCAGCAGCTCGAGTTCTTACCAGAACCAGGAAGTATGACCATATTAGCCCTGTTCCGTCACTGCATTGGCTCCCTATTAAACATGGTATACATTTTTTAATATTGCTAATTACTTACAAAGCACTAAATGGTTTAGTTCAGGATTTCTAAATTAGTTTTTACCAAGGGCCAAATTCTGCCGACAAAAGCCAAGGGCCACCGACCACAATGTTATGGCCTCAATGTTTGCTCTGCTATTATTGTTGTTGTTTTGTTAAAAGAGTCACAAATCACAATATAATTATTCTGATTTTATTTATGTTTATTAATTATTTTCTTTTTCTCATTAGCCTTTTTTATTCAAGCAATTATGAGCATTTTTCAGATACAGAAAACAAAAGAACTTTGCATTGTGGATATTAAAAACAGATGAACAAACAACAACTCTGGATCTCCATGTCTGCATGAGTCGACTGATCCTGCTCATCACCACACTGAATCTCTTCTCATCAATTTCCCTAATAGCAGATTCTTTCAATTATTAGACCTATCAGCATTAATATTTTATTGTTCTTACTTGGATCAAACTAAAAGTATTAACTGGCATGTAGGCCTACTCACCATGCAATGAAAGAAGTGACAGCGAGAGGCGGCCTGTTTTAGTTTTAGTCTTTGTGTCAAGCTGTCATTTTAGTTTTTGTTAGTTTTAGTCACGTTCATACTCCTTTTTTTTAGTCTAGTCAAGTTTTAGTCGACGAAAACTGATGACATTTAGTCTAGTTTTAGTAATTGAAAATTGTATTTTAGTCTCTTTTAAGTAATGCAACCCAGTCAAAATAGTATTTCAAACAAGGTTATCTTATTATATTTAGGGCTGTGACGATGGCAGTCTTTTTTACCACCTCGGTGTTAATGGACCAACTACCGGCGGTGGTTGGGGGGTTGTTTAAAAAAAAAAAACTTGTTTTATATTACCACACAAAGACGCGTGATATAGCCTATCATGTGAGAGCTTTGAGAGGGATGGATGTGGGACACAAGCAGGAAAGAGACCATCGATCTCTTTTCTGATATCTTCATGTTTTCTACTTGATGTAAAATGGTCTTAAGAGCGAATTTGATCCTCCACAGGGGTGAGACATTTAGGCTATGTTTGATATTGCGCTGCTAGAGAAAGTGAAACTAAAAATAACCCGCGCGTGTCATAAACGCGCTTTAGCCTAACTTACAACTTAACTTGCAGCATTTACCTTGCGTCTCGTCTCGTTTTCGTCAGGCGATAAAGGTTCGTTGACGAAGATATTTCGTCATAATTTTTGTTGACGAAAGCAACACTAGGCTGAAGCAATAGCTCGATGAAATGGCGTTTGATATTATCAGCCAGACAGCACGATCTGCGTGCATAACAAACGCGTTGGCTTTGCGTTGTGGTGGTTAGGCAACATAAAACAGAATTGTTCAGTCCATTCAGATTTGAATTGTCTATTTTCTGTGTCCACTTTTCTTTTCTTAACACTTGGCATATTTTCGATTTTACCATGACAATCTTGAAATAAGCGCGGGCCAAACATTTTCCTCCCACGGGCCAGATTTGGCCCGCGGGCCGCCTATTGAGGAACCCTTCAGCTCCGCAGTACTTGAGCGAGCTCTTAACGCATTATAGTCCTTCACGTCTATTGAGATCTCAAAATTCCGGCCAGTTAATAATACCTAGAATATCAAAATCGACTGCTGGCGGTAGATCCTTTTCCTATTTAGCACCAAAACTCTGGAACAGTCTTCCTAACATTGTCCGGAAAGCAGACACACTCTGTCAGTTCAAATCTATCTCTTCGGCCTAGCATTCACATAACACATTATAGACTTATAATGTTAGGCTGCATAGTTTAGATCAGCCGGACCGGGAACACTTCCCGTAAATCCTGATGTACTTGGTACATTATAAGAAGGATGGCTTCTATGCTCATATTAGTCTCTCTGTTTATCCCGAGGTTTACCGCAGTCCGCCGGATCCAGGCCGTATCCAGATCTGACGAAGGACCAGCACCTGGACACGACGACACCGCAGTCCTGAAGTGTCCACTAGTCTCTTCCTTGTGAAGGCCTCCTTCCCTTTATATCTATACAGATAAAAAGTTGTCGGGATAATTCCGGTTCGTGTGGCTATGCAGACGCGACAACAATTTCTGTATTATACATTTTTAAGGCATAAAAAGTAGTTTGTTGAGAGTTGATTTGTGAAGGACCACATACCAGCGCACATATATATTCAAACACGTGACCTAACGACCGAACACGTGATGCGCATGTGCATGTCGTCTGCGTTTTCATGGGTTTACGCAGAGAAAATGGGGCATCGTTTGCACCTTCGAACCTAATTCAGGGAGTGCAATCTCGAGACACCAGGCACTGTTTAGTGTGGATGGGCGGCCGGAGCGCGTTAAAGGGTTAGTTCGCCCATTTAAGACATGAAGTTGTATGCAATCCTTACCAGCACTATAGTGCATACACACGGACCCACTCTGTGGTAACCTCCCTGGTCAGAGTTCTGGCCGCTGGAAGTTTTTCAAGAAAGTAGTCCTGGTTAGTTTCCTGGTCAATTTCATTGTAAGCCAATCAGAGGTAGAGTTGGGCGGGTGTTCGAAAGCACGCATAGTAGTGATGGGCATTCGGCTCTTTTGACTCAGCTCACTGAAAAGAGCCAGCTCTTTTGGCTCACAAGCGGCTCTTTAAATGACTTTGACTATAATATAAAAAAATTTATTACATAATTATTTAATTTCTATAGGCTAAATTTGTAAAAATAGAGTCGGCTCTTCAGATATGCGAGCCAGCTCCCGACGTTCACCTAAAAGAGCCGGCTCTTAGAGTCGGCTCATTCGCGAATCGCAACCGACCCATCAAAAGCTCATTCACGAACGAGTCGATTCATCATCACTAACGCTCATTCGCGAACGACACATCATCACTAACGCTCATGAATTGCGAACGACCCATCATAACGCATAGCCGGACAGGACAGGACACACAAGCCAGTCAGTCAACGAGAGACAGGTATGGCGACGAGCCCAAATCATCCAAAGTAGCCTTCTCTAAATGGAAGTATAGTAATTTTGCCCAGTTGTTGCCTGTTGAGGGGCAATATCAAAAGTTCCAAAACATCTATTGTGTTATTTGCATTGATCCACTATATAAACATAATAGCTACATAGCCTACATGGCATTTGATTCACTTTGAGGCTAGTCTTACTTTGTCCCACAGCAAAAAAAAATGTTTTATGTGTGTACAATGTTTCATGTTTCTGTTAATAATGTATTGTATTAAGTGTCCATTTCATTATAATATTCAGATTTATCATAAATAATTGAACATGCACATGTATTTTAAGTTCCGTTAAAGAGGAGTAGAGGTGGGGTCACATTTGAGCATTTAAAAATGAATTGTACTTGAATTAATTGTAATTAATTGTACTTGAAAGTAACGCAATAGTTACTTTCTTAAGTAACTAGTTACTTTTAAAATTTGTAACTGAGTAACTAATTTAGTTACTTTTTGGAAGAAGTAACTAGTAACTGTAACTAATTACCTTTTAAAAGTAACTTGCCCAACACTGACGGTCGGTAAACTGCAGTTTTTTGCTAGCTGGTTATTAAACTAAATTAAACACGTCTTGTATTTGTGATTAATCAGATATAGACAACATAAAAGTAATCTTGCAACTTACATCTGCACAAAAGGACGCGAATGCGCACATGAACTTGACCGTGCGAGTCTGATGTGTAACGTGAGCGAGCTTCCTTTAACAGCGCTGAAAACTAAAGCTCAAAGAATTTACTAAATTATATTACAATTGTGTTCTCAGCATAATGTTATGTAATATAGATTGGCGCTGCACATCTTGCACTTAACTTTATTTCATGATCAAAATAATTCTTGGCATCACTGCAGTGCATTTTCAAATCCAGTTTCACTTTATTTCGCCGGTCTGAAGGCGTGCTCTCTAACGGTAACCAATCAGACCTCAATGAACCGGCCCAAATGCCGGAATAACCAATCAGAAAAAAGAAGAATATATTTTTTTAAAGTCAGGGCGATCATTGTTTTCATGATCAATCGTCGCTGTCACGAACGAGCATCGAGTACTCGATCGCTCTTGCCCATCCCTACTATCAACAGCTGATCGGAACGTGCAGTAAGGAAATCTCCCTTTACTGACCATTTGTTGAAGAAAACCCAGAACATTCTGCACTGTTTTATAGTGTAACTGTTTATCTAAATGTGATGAAGTGCTTGAATGTTTCTAACATGAATGTTCTCCAGCATCATGAATGAATGAAGAATAAACACCAACCTCTTTGTTCTTCAGGATCTTCAGTGTGTTTCATTCTGCAGGGTTCTGGATCACTCGTGTTCTCACTGTCCTCTTTAATAAACTCAGTCTCTGCAGATTTCAGCTCTTCCTGATGCTTTCATGCTCGTCTTCACTTGTAGCTGATGGGGATTTACAGCATTTATTGGGGAATTGCAGTGGGAGGAGCTTCACGGACCATGTGACTGCTGTGGGAGGAGCTTCACTGATGATGTATTCCAGTGTGGGAGGAGCTGATCTGCCAAAATCAAAAATATAAATTACTGAGTTTGTTTTTACAATAAATGACACTTCTAAGCATCTATGTCTGTCTATTTATTTATCGTACAGTAACTGATGCCAATTCATTCATTATTTTTATTATTTTTATTACTAATTAGGGATGCAAACGATTAATCGACGATTGATTAATTGTCGATAATACATTAATCGATCAAACTTATCGATCATCGATTAAGCAGGTTCATGCTGCTTAACCGCGAAACACAAGCGAGCGCGCCGGAGTTGTGTTTGGGAAGGTGTATATTTTACACCTTCATCATGACTAAGTTTGCGTGTGCATTCGCAGCCTTTTGTTTGTGCAAATGTAAAGTTGTAATAGTTTATTATGTGTACGCCTATCTATATCTGATTTATCTCATATTGGATGCATTTGGTTAAGAATTGTTGAAGCGTGATCTTTAGCGCGCGCAGCTCAAACGGCAATGCACGACTAATAATGACTATTGGGACTGTCATATTACATAGAGCGCGTCCACAACATGAGTCATTCTGAATAGCACGTAACTCAAATTCACTTGTGCATTCACGTCATTTTGTGCAGATATAATTTGTAATATTATGTTTATTTTGTATATATCTGACTAATCTCATATAGGTTGCGCTTCTTTGAGTTAAATAACGCGCTAGCAAAGTGCTCAACGGTTATTCATTCAGCACGCGCCGCTCAAGCAGCAATGCATGACTAATAATAACGATGATTAATTTGGGACTGTCATATTACATAACATCAGAACACTATTTTATTAAATCGTTGTGAATTCATTGGGTTTAGTTGCCGTTTTCAGTGCGTTTCAGTGCACGTCTAACGTTACAACACATTCTGCAAGCACGCATCTGAGGCGGCGTTGGTGACACGTATTATTAGTCGTTATATTTGCTTATTAAATAATTAATATAATTTAATTATCATTCACATCGAAACATTTTACAATCCTACAAGCCCTTTATTTGGATTAAAAAACATTCTCATTCATTTGGTGAGTAACATAGCGTTTTGAGCAAACCCTGTCATGCTGTTGGCCATATGCACTGCAGCAGACGCATAATTGATCGTTAATTTAAATTACGATCGATCATGGGAATTTGTGAAAATTGACATCCCTTCAGTTCTATATTTGAAGTTTCCAGGTCTAGTAATCTTACTGTTACCTTTCTCAGACCAAGCATCAATAAGTGCTGCTGCTAATTTACTTCAAGTAGTACTACCAGATAGATTATTATATGTAGACTTAATATAGTTTAGGCTAAGCCTACCCATATAGATTTTTATTTAACATTTATTTTATGTTGCTTAAAGGGTTAGTTCACCCAAAAATGAAAATAATGGCATTAATGACTCACCCTCATGACGTTCTAAGCCCGTAAGACCTCCGTTCATCTTCGGAACACAGTTTGGGTCTGTTGTCAATCCTTCACAGTGACGCTGATGGCGTAAGACGCTGATGACGTGTTGTCTGGTGCGCCCGAGCTTCATTTATAGACTGAGGGAAACGCACGCTGTAAAAGTGTCTCATCCGCGACATGCACATTTACGCACCATTAAAAAAATATCATCCACGCAAACAATGTAGAATAGCTTGAATATAGCGTGCGTCTCCCTCAGACTGTAAACGAAGCTCGGGCGCACCAGATAACACGTCATCAGCGTCTTACGTCAGCAGCGTCACTGCGGAGTCCTGAACGCAGATTCACAACAGACCCGGGAGAGAATACAATGCTGAATAAAGTCTTATTTTGTGTTATTTTTGGACCAAAAAGTATTTTCGATGCTTCAAAAACTTCTAACTAACCCACTGACAGTGTTGGGGTAGTTACTCAAAAAAAGTAACTAGTTACTAGTTACTAGTTACTTCTGTAAATTGTAATGAGATTACTTTACTAGTTACTGCATTTGAAAAGTAACTTCACTACTTATTACTTTACTTTCCCGTTTCTTAATTTACCGTGTAGATACATGGACAAACATCATAGCCCTATCATCATTTAGCCTGCATGTCCGCATAGTGTTTATAAATGTAGCCGATAAAAATGGCATGTAAAACCATATAAAATAACTATCCCTGTCTGCACAAAGAAATATGCCTCACTGTAAAATCTACAAACAACAGGATTATGTCCGTGGTGGTAGACACATGATCAGGGCTGGACAGAGATAAACATTGTATTTTATTTTGACGGAAACTGCAAAACTGAAACTTTCTTCTCCATCTGTATTTTGACCATAGACCGTATATAAGAGATTTTGACAGATACACTGACACTGCACGCTCGCTCAAAGCCCAAGGGGGGAGGCGTTTAAAGATGTGATTGGGCCAGTCCAGTGTCAATCAAGAAAATAACCAATGGGCCAATCTACGTGTTTCATGGGCCGGTCTGTCAGAAAAAAAACTAATGCTGACTTTTTTTAACCAATGCATTACACCGGCACTTACCCAGCGCCGCCAATTAAGCAGAACAAAACGAATGGGCCGCCGATGTACGAGTTTTATGAGCCGTTAAGACAAACGAACAAAAAAGTTTTAGATGCATCGGATCGGCCCAAAAAGCCGTGAATCTCCCGGTAGTCCCGATGTCCAGTACTTGCCTGCCAGGGCATAGAGTGAATTTCTGGCAAATATTTTTGTCCTTTCGAGCAATAAACTGAAAGTAATGTGAATATCGCCACTGGCCGAAACTCGCGTCTCCGTCTCCATCTCCATTCCTCTCTGTCCTTCGCACCAGCAGCTACGTCACTCAAATCGATCTCTATGGCAACGGTGCCCAGGCAAGCACACACACACAGGCATGCACGCACCACTTCGACAGATCAGAGCTTTACACACATGAAAACACGGCTTGGGTAACGCAGGAAAGCGCGTTCCTATAGTCAAGTAAAGTAGTATAGTTACTGATATTTTTAGTGTAATGCGTTACTTTACTTCGTTACCCAAAAAAGTAATATCGTTACTGTAATCCGTTATTTTGTAACTCGTTACCCCCAACACTGCCCACTGATGTCACATGGACTACTTTGATGATGTTTTTAATACCTTTATGGACATGAACAGTATACTGTATATACAGCTTCAATGGAGGGACAGAAATCTCTCGTACTAAATCTAAAATATCTTAGGGTGCTTTCACACCTGCCTTGTTTAGTTCGGTTGAATCGCACTAGAGTTCGTTTTCCGAATTAGTGCGGTTCGTTTGGGCAGGTGAGAATGCAGCAATCGCACTCGGGTGCGCACCAAAAGCGGACCAAACAAGCGTACCGAGACCTCCTAGGCGAGGTGGTCTCTCTACGCTTTCAAACGAACTCTGGAGCGGTTCGTTTGTGGTGAGAACGTGATCCGACCTCGAACAGACCCAACTGCCAAATAACTGCGCATTTTTGGACTAAACCAGCTGCCGTAGTCAGCCGCGCTGTGCATTATGTCAATGTTTAGCAACATTAATGCACGCGTTGCCTCCTCCTGAAGTGACTCGCTGCGTGCATTGCATAAAACATTATTTTCAAGCCGCATTCTCGCTTCATTCTCAAATGTTATTGTTTGGCTAAAGTGGTGTAGACAAACTAATATAATAAACTATGACGAGGGATACAATCAGCCCACAAAGTCGTTTCTCCATAGTAAAAAGCGGCGTGTTGTCTGCCAGATTTTCCTCCTCTTTGTTCCGTCAGTTCTGTTGGAAGTTTCCCGCACGTTAATTCTGACAATAAAAGTGCAGTTATGAAAATACGTTCAAGACCCATCTGGCCAACGAGTGATGCGGATGTTGTCACGTGACTGCATTTTGGTTCGTTTCATCAACTGATTCGGACCAGAGCAATCAGTGTGGTGTGAAAAGGAACCAAAACGCCTGAAAAATTTTTCTCCCTTGGTCCGGACCAAATGAACCGAACTACAGATGTGAAAGCACCCTTAAACTGTGTTCCGAAGATGAACGGAGGTCTTACGGGCTTAGAACGACATGAGGGTGGAGTCATTAATGACATTATTTTCATTTTTGGGTGAACTAACCCTTTCATGTTTGCAACAGGTGAGCCAGTGCACAATTCTTTTTATGTATTTTAATTTTCTGTGCATAATTTATTTTGTTAAACTACATAAATGCCATTCTGTACCGTATCCCAACTGTTACAATAAAACATCATTTGAGCAATATAACATGCATTTTTGTTCAGTAGCCTATATAAGCAATATTTTGCTTTTTATGTTAAAGACACTATTGATACCGTGAAAAATGTACATTCTCAGGAAAATAGCCGCTTATCAGTTAATCGTTAATCGATCGATAAGGTCAATCAATTAATGATTAATGAATTAATCGATAATTTGCATCCCTATTACTAATCCTAAGATTATTCTGCTTCATTAAAATACAGGTATCTAGAACTACAACTAATTTAAATGATTCCCAATATAAGTAAATGTAATCAGCCAAAGATAATGTCGACAAAGAAATAAAGGTAAACATGAAAAAGGCAACAGCAGCACTTGGGATCGATCCCATCAATTACCCTCACAGATCTCAAACTTTAACTTGACATTCAGTAACAGTTCTCACTCCAAACATCGAAACAATCACACAAACCATCACACAAACAATCACACAAACCAACACACTTGTCACACAAACCATCACACAAACAATCACACAAACCAACACACAAAAGCACTCAAAAATCGCTCAGGTCTGAATGAACTCAACATATTCTCCTCATGCTCGCTGCTGCTGCACTACATGTTTATTTCAGCGAGAAAACGCCAGAAAAGAGGCAGAAGTATCGCTGTGATCGATGAATGAATCTGTCGCGTATTCAAACTGTATAAAGTGTGTTTGATGGTTGAGTACATATGAGAAACAAAGTTAGATATAACAAGATATAAAGTTCGTTTGACATTACACAGTTATTCATCCACTAAAACCTTCAATAGATCCTTATTGAGTGAGTATAATTTACATTTGGTTTACCTGCAAGGTTTTAGAACTGAACACAGATCCTCCTCGATGTTTCAAACACAGAAACGCTCCGGAAGTGACGCTCTTGTGCTAAGGCCAGGTAGGGACCGTCTACAAAGTAGACAAAGTTCTTGGAAGAGGAGGAAACGTCAGTGGTTCCCATTCTTTTTTTTCCTAAAGCAACTTTGAAACGTGTAAATAAAACTATAAATAAAATAATGAAACTTAAGCATTTGTATTTTGCCTTATTTTACATTTTAATTATTTATTTTTAGTTATAGGCTAGGCTAGGCCTATATATATAAAAAAGAATATTGCATAAACTGTCAATTCACTGAATATTCATCTGCTTATCAGTGTTGGCTGTTTATTGATATCAGTGCATCCCTAAAAAACACAAAATACACTACCTTTAAAAAAAATATATAAAATCTATTCAGTCTCTTTAAGCAAGAAAATCCTCTTCATCTTGACATGTTTTCCGATCATGTTCATCTAACGGCCCCAAGCCTTTTCCGGTTGTTCATGATTTACTGGACAAGGATTAGGCATAAGGATTTTTAAAAATCCATAAATGATTTGATTAATTTTAATATAGATAATATAGATGATGTAAACTAATAACTACATCAAATGTGTAATGGCACCATATCAATTATATGGGAAGCCTCTTATTCAAAGGAGAGAAAAAAAACAGTTATGATGGTGAATTAAGATAAGAAATATCATGTTTTTGTTTTATTTTTTGCTTATTTTAATGCTTGTTGTTAGGCCCCCTGGTTGAGAACGAGTAATCACACTGCTTTCCATCTTCATTATTGTTTTATTTCCTTATGATTGATTTAACACATTTAATTATGAAATACTGCAGTCGCCTCATACAGTTGTTAAACTGATAAAAGTGATTTGCTCAGCAAATAAAAAAGTAAACAAAACAAAGAAAGTAGATATTGATTATATATTTTGAATACTATCTTGTTATTACTATAAATGCAATAAACTCGCATCTCAACAGGCAATCATGTGACAGGCTGATGGACAGAAAAGCACTCGAACACAAGGTTGTTCAACAAGGTTGTTGTGGCTTGTTCAAAGATTTAAATGCCAAGGAAAATGCATGGGAAGCAATTTCCTCAGCTGTCGGTGTCGAGTTGTAAAATGTTTGTTTCAAGTGACACGTGTACATGTTGTAGGCTTCTTCTTTTTTTTAAGTGAATACAAATATAGATAATATTGCTGTACTGTTGTTCTATTTAAATGTGAATAATGTGCGGTGTTGCTCTTTTTTAATTAAATATGTAGCGACAATGGTTGGTACATTTACGAATTTAGTTTGAACACAAATTAAAACAACACGCATTGCCCATGTGACCAGCCTCAAAGACATAGAGAGCCTAAGTCCCGCCCCTCCGCTTCCGGCTCATGGGACCTTATTTCGGAAAAAATATGTATGGAAGTCAATGGCGAGAGATAACTTATCTTTTTATTCCGTCTGAACTGTCCCCTGAACTACACATATGATGTTTGTCAATTTAAAAGGTAAATATGAAAGTCAAGAAAGTCGCAGTTTGACATAAAACAGAAGAGTAACGTTTAGTTGTATGTGAAAATCGCTCGATGAACTACATCTCTCGTCTCGCACTATGTAGCCTACGTCACAAGATCCGTTGCTCGTATGTGTGTATTCTGGCTCAAAACACGAGTCAGGCATGACGGCGTAACGTTAGGATTATAATGTAAGACTATAGAAAAAATGACAGACGTTAGCTTCAGTAAAGTTAGCTTCATTCATTGAGAGAAAAGGTATGACGTCGCATGTGCGCCTTCTGGGTTTGTAGTCTTTGTAATTACGTATTTTCACAGTCTTATACCTCAACAGTTTTACATCAAACTGCGACTTTCTTGACTTTAAAATGTATCTTTTAAATTGACAAACATCATATGTGTAATTCAGGGCACAATTCAAACGAGATCAAAATATTTGTTGTCTCTCGCCATTGACTACCATACAATATTTTTCCGAAATAAGGTCCCATGGTGGTCGACCGGAAGGGGAGGGACTTAGGCTCTCTATTCCAACTAGAGGTCTTCACGGGTCCAAAAATTCTTACCCGAACCGGAAGGGACCCGTAATTTGCTACACCGAACCGACCCGGACCCGACTATTATTTCAAAAGCTGGACCCGGACCCGTGCAGACCCGATAATTTTTTTGTAAGCTGGACCCGAAACTGCCGGGAAGACACAGACCCGACTGGACCCGATTGTCACATTTTCCACCTTAAACTGCTATTACAAGTCAATAAACCTGTTGCGAAAAATTATAACTTTTTGTCTTACCTAATTTAAGGAGCCGTAGCAGCGTAAAGTTAGTAGTCTCTCCATCCTTTCCTTGTAACGTTACGTTACCTGACTGGCTGTGATGCATTACAATCCTTCGGCTCCGACAAGAAAGTTATCCATGTTATTCCTCTCGTTATTCCACCAAGTCCAAGCTTAATCCTTGTTATTTCAGCTTCAAAAGTCCACATGATGTCACGGACTCACGGTGACGGATGACAAATTAAACGAGTTAGCTGCTAACTCGCACAATAACTTTTGGCTGTTTGCCTTTTTGAACTATAATAACGATTGCTCGTTCAGTGCCATGGCCGCTGCGCTGACATTATTTGCTATCATCTCCGTGCTCTCTGCTCTGCATCATCGAGTCTGAATCTGACCACTAAAACTTTAAGATTGAACAAAACGATTAATTGACATTGTAAAATCTAAAGCGCGGTTTGGCTGTCCCTCACTGAAGCTCTGCCTCTGGTAACTGGTTGCCATAGAAACATGACACGCGCTTGACTGCAAATGCGCGCTAGCTGGATGGATCAACCTAAAATATGCTTTTTAACGCAATTTATTTTGAGTGTCAAAGTAAACATTCATGTGACAGTTCACCTCAGATTATGTTACTGATTTAAAATATATTAAATATGAGTGTGACAAGACGCATTTTTGAGATTTGATGACTCGCACGGGTATTACACACAATGTTAAACAGACCCGGGACCCGAAGTAATAGATTCGACCCGACCCGGACCCGGCTGATCTTTTAAAATATAGACCCGAACCCGTACGGGTCCCGGGTCGGGTCCCGGGTCAACGGGTCAACGGGTTCACCTGAAGACCTCTAATTCCAACCCCCTTTTTCACTTCCTCTCTGCAAGAGAGAAAGCCATGTGACAAACTCACACACATGTGGCAAACACACACACACACACAAGTTCTCTAAATTCATCATATAAAATGGCCACAATGTAAATGCATTAACCTAAGGGTGAAAGCTTCAAATATGCGTGTGTATTTTATGATGTGTTTTATCATTTTATCATTTTAAATCTCGTGACCTGTGTCCCATGGTGTCCTGTCGCACCGACGGCCCATTTACGACGCTTAGGAATACCCAGAGAGAGTCGACCCTCACCCAATTCCTGCTGAGAAAGATAAATGAACCCCTGTTGTCCTATATTCTATAAATATAACCACTTGAAAAATGTGTTAAACATGTATCTAATGTTCCCATCTCATGATTGTAAAACGTATTAATGTGGGATTCCTTTTATGTGTTCATTAATGCTTAAAGGTCCCATGACACGGGGTTATTTTATTATTTTATAATGTGTCCTGGGTTGTCCTTATAATGTTAGTATGTTTTTTAGATCAAAAATAGTCATAATTTAGAAATAAAAGGCATTTTTCCTAGCCTGATTTTAGCCTCTGATTTGAACGCTCTGTTTGAAGGGGCGTGTCTGTGTGAGACTCAGTGTAGCCGGCCACTGCTGTGATTGGCTGACATGCTTGCATATGAAATAGCTACTTATTACATGTGGAACTCTCTCGAATACTTTTACTACAGTTATTATACGTTTTTACTATTACAGATATCGAGATTAAGAAATCGTCAGAAGTTTTTAAAGTATTTAGATCTATTCCCATCACATAACATGTTGCCGTGATGAGCATTGCGCAGATGACAGTCTGTTGTTGATCGCGAGAATGAAGATCTTATCATTGCAACGCAGTTTCTGCACTCTCTCTGCTTTCACCAATGCAAACACGGTGATGTAAATACAGTAAGAGCTTCATGTGCAGTGTAACGTGCGTCATTGATTTCATAACGAGTTTGGCAGCAAGTGTCCAGATAAACTCGCGCTGTATGGAAAGATTGTTCTTTGATCGCTTTCTGTATATAATTTGTTCACAATTTAAATAAGATTATTTTCATCCTACTAAAAGAAACGATGTGAAATTGATGATTTTAGTCACTGGTTTGACTTACTGATGCATAAACAGTAGTAGGCTATTGAACGATTTTGAGAGAAAGATTACCTGGCTGTCTGAACTTGAACAATTACACATCAGAAAGTGTTGCTTGCAACGTTAGCTCGATCGATTTATTTTCAGACGTTCGTCGAGGCCAGTGTTGTGTTGGGTTCTTTCACAAATAAAGACCGTTCCCTTGAGTGTTCAACAAGCCGCTTTATTATCAGGCTGCAACAATAACATAGTGTCTCACTCGCTCCCATCCGTACTCCCGATCCTACATGCCCGTGTTGCCCCCGAGTGGTAACATGTAATATAGATTACACACCACATCCCCCTTACTGAAGGTAAGTTAACTACTCTTAGCTGTAACTCAATTCTGGGCATAAACATTTTAACAATTTTCATACTATTTTCTGTTCCCTTATCAAACAAGTATTGAAACATTAGAACATTATCAATGCAAAAACTGGTGTTAGATTAAGGCATATTCAGAACTTATTCAAAGCATAACAGAAATGTTAATGCATTTTTCTTTTTTACAGATCCAGTCTTTTTGGTTTTACCACTTCTCTACCAGACCTGGTTCGAACAACATCTGGTGCTTGATGTGCTTGTGGCTCAGAAAGTATCTCTGCAGGAGTGTTTCTTTCATTAGACTGGGTCAGTTGTGATTCAGAATGAGTCTCTGATATCGGCAAAGGCACAAGATGACTGCGATTCCTTCTGATAGTTCCCTGCGGTCCACTGATGACATAGGACCGTGGCGTTGGGTGGACAGATGTCACTGTGCCTGTTGCTTTTGCATTTGCAATCCAAACAGGGTCTCCGGGTATCAGTTTATCCAGATCTCTTGTTCTGTGTCTTTTGTTGAAACATTCGGTTTGTCTCATCCTTCTCTCCCTCTCTACATGACGAAGTTGTCGAAGATTTGGCACACAAGGCTGTAATGCCTCTGGTAGCATCGGCAGGGTGGTACGAAGTCGACGTCCCATGAGTAGCTGTGCCGGGCTGTAGCCATTTGCCAGCGCTGTGGTCCTATAGGCTAATAGAGCTCTGTACGGATCACTAGCTTTCTTGAGGAGATTTTTAACTGGACAGCTCTCTCCGCCTCGCCGTTGCTTTGGGGGTACCTGAGACTACTGGTCACATGCTCGAAACAGTATTCACTTGCGAAATCTTTCATTTCCTGACTTGCAAACTGCGGGCCGTTATCCGTGATCAGTATCTCTGGTATTCCATGGCGTGCAAATATTGATTTAAAATGCACAATGACATTGGCAGAGCGAGTTGGGCTGAGCGGAGCGATCTCTATATACCTAGAGAAGTAGTCCACTAGTAACAGGTAGTTTTTATCTTTCAGAGCGAACAGGTCAGCACCTATCTTCTGCCATGGTCTTTCAGGTAAATCTGTGGGCATTAAAGGCTCTCTTGCATTGACTCTTTCCTGTATGCACCGTTGCTGGTCCCCAGTGACTTCCATAGTATATTTTTCTTTCCTACTGTAGCGCTCCCCTCAGTATGTATATTGATGAGGGCAGAGCTTTTGGGTTCTTTAAAGGTATTTATCAAAATGTCTTAACCCTGATTAACTCAGTTTTAAATGTTATCTTGGATCTCTCTTTTAAAGTATACACATTAAATGTTTTTCTCCTACCTATGAATTCACCTTTCTTAAGTTATAATTTTAATTAAAAAAATGTAACCATATGTGTCTCTCTCAGAATAAAATGATAACCTCTTTCCAGGTAGCTTAAGTAATAAAGTAACACAACACAAGGTTTTAGAAAAATATATGTCAATTATTTACTCAATAAAGAAATTATTATCTCCAATGAAATAAGAAAATGAAATAAAAATATGATTGTTCTGTTTTAAACCTTCAACATAAAATGTCCCTCTTTTTAAAGGAAAATACTGTCAATACTGTACCATATATAAATGCACAGAAAACAATTTAAATCCTATTAACCTTCAACTGGATTAATTCAGAAAACATCAATGAAACAACTTCAACATCACTTAAACCAACATACTTTGTGGGCCCACACACACCTTAAAGCAATCTAAAGCCGGCAACCAAAATTATTATTAAACTAAAATACGTAGCAGGCCTGATGCGGTGCTTGTGTTCGTTGTGGCCCAAAACGTAATGGCCGTTTCACTCGTCAGCGAGCAAACAAAATTAAGGATACTTTGAGTTAATGTTTCTGTCCAGTCCTTTCTCCAACAGTCACAGGAACAGGCTCAGCATCCGATCAGCATTTCAACACAAACTTTTCTCCTCCACGCTTTCAGTTAAACTCACGAGAGAAATCCTGGTTGCTCCAAGCTCGGTCTGAGTCTCTTTCTGTCTTCAGGTCGAAAGCAGCAGATAAACCCCTCGAACTGTTCAACCGAGGGAGTCAAACTTTAACTAGACAATATCGTTCACTTGTAATGAACGATCTCCAGCCTATATCTCAAGGTGGCTAATCGCTAGCATTAGCAGTTCACAAAAATAAACAGTGTCCGAACTTAGTGTAGAAATTCCTCCCGTTTCTCAATATGCAGACTGGTTGTCGTGGAAACAATCATAAGACACAATTTACACTAGTTTGTGCACTACTAATTCACAAATTAACTCAGAAAAGCTCTGTGTCACGCTCACTCTTTTGCTTCACTCTCTCGCCTCGTCTGTGCTGAACAGAAAACAAAACAAAAACCCCGCCCTGACTCTGCGGCCAATCGCTATATTAACCCCATAAATGCTGGTTTAGACAGTTTTTAGAAATACATTATCTTTTACATAAAACAATAAACTTATAATCATTTTTAAACTGCTTTTAACATTTTTATCATAACTTTTTGAATGAATTTCAACCTTTTTAAATCACACTATGTATATGCTCTGACTATTAAATGATAGACCTACTACAAGTATCACTTATAACCTAATGCTTTTTTAACCGGGTTACACTACTATGGAAGTCAATGGGGACCAGCAACTGTCTGGTTACCCACATTCTTCAAAATATCTTCTTTTTGTGTTCAGCACAATAAATAAATTAATACAGGTTTGGAACAACATTAGAGGGAATAAATAATGACAGAATTTTTATTTTTGGGTGAACTATCCCTTTAAGGACCAGCGGCAGCATGTTTACAATAGGCTACTGTCTCTTTAAGACCTGCACGCAACGTGTCTAATATACACGCATTTGAAAAGCAGATTTTCTCTCAATTTTCTTTGTTTGCTTTCACTTTAGACATAATTAACTTTGTTTATGTTAACTGTGTGTGTATTTGACAGTATTAGACAATAAGACTCAAAAGATCCAGTCCAGTAACCAGGTGCTGTTAGAGGCTTTTAGTGCATGTTAGAACAGCGCATCAGCAGCGAATGAAATGTTTAACCGGCAAGGCTTTAAAGCCCATGCAAATAATGAACTGCAGTGTCCCGTTCCCCTGCGTTAACATTTGATGTGAATATACGTTGAGTTATACGTTTTAAATTTCTCACTGAAATAAAAGTCTTCTCACACTCAAAGCACATGTACTCTTACACCAGTGTGTATTTTCTGATGCTTATGTAAATATGGCAGCCGTGAAAAACTCTTTCCACACACAGAACATGAATGTGGCTTCTCCTTCGCATGAACTGTCAGGTGTGAGAATGGCTTCACTCCGGTGTGGATCCTCATGTGTTCTTTAAGGTGTGAAGATTGACTGAAAGCTTTCCCACACTGATCACATGTGTGCAGCTTCTCTCTGCTGTGGATCCTCTCATGTGTTTTCTTATATGCTGACAGACTGAATCTCTTGTCACAGTGTGAACACTTGTAAGGTTTTTCTCCAGTGTGAATTCCTTCATGCGTTTTCAGATTTGATGACCGACTGAATCTCTTATCACAGTGTGAACACTTGTAAGGTTTTTCTCCAGTGTGAATTCTCTGGTGCACTTTTAAATTGTTTGCTGTAGTAAAAGTCTTCTCACACTCAAAGCACATGTACTCTCTCACACCAGTGTGAGTTTTCTCATGTCTTTGTAAATGTTGCAGCAGTGAAAAACTCTTTCCACACACAGAACATGAATGCGGCTTCTCCTTCGTATGAACTGTCAGGTGTCTCTTCAGGTGTGATGCAGAGAGAAATGATTTGCCACATTGATCACATGTGAACGGCTTCTCTCCAGTGTGGATCCTCATGTGAAGATTACGATTTATTCTTTGTGTGAAACTCTTTTCACATTGATCACATGAGAACGGCTTCTCACCGGTGTGAACTCTCATGTGACGGTCAAAACTTTGTTTGGTTGTGAAACTGTTTCCACACTGAGAGCAGGTGAAAGATTTCTTGGCTCTTCTTTTCTTTAAAATCGTCTGTTTAGTCTTTGAGCGACTCAAGGGTTGGACATGTTGTTCCTCCTTCACTTCCATCAGGTCTGACATGAAAGAAAAAAATATTTAATTATATTTTCAGTACATCAAAAAAAATCAAAGAAATATAAAGTGAAAGGACATGAAAGTGAGCCCTGATGTAATGGTAGAAAGTAGACAACTGCTATAAAATATTATGATCATTTGATGCATTTTTATAAATTGATTGTATGTCCTTGAAACTTTCCAAGAATGAGGTAAATTTATCTTCCAATTATTATTTTTAAAACATTATAGGCACGAACCCCATGTTTCTTTAGCAAGAACTATTAAATATATTTGATAAATGACACAATTATCTAACATGATATTAACATTTAAATATACAATACTGACACATTTTCATGTTTTTCTAAATGTGATGAAGTGCTTGAATGTTTCTAACATGAATGTTCTCCAGCATCATGAATGAATGAAGAATAAACACCAACCTCTTTGTTCTTCAGGATCTTCAGTGTGTTTCATTCTGCAGGGTTCTGGATCACTCGTGTTCTCACTGTCCTCTTTAATAAACTCAGTCTCTGCAGATTTCAGCTCTTCCTGATGCTTTCATGCTCGTCTTCACTTGCAGCTGATGGGAATTTACAGCATTTATTGGAGAATTACAGTGGGAGGAGCTTCACGGACCATGTGACTGATGTGGGAGGAGCTTCACCGATGATTAATTTATGTGTGGGAGGAGCTGATCTGCCTAAATCAAAAATATAAATTACTGAGTTTGTTTTTATAATAAATGACACATCTAAGCATTTATGTCTGTCTATCTATTCATCGTACAGTAACTGATGCCAATTCATTAATTATTTGTAATGCTAATCCTAACATTATTCTGCTTCTTCATTAAAATACAGGTAGCCTATCTATAAATAAAGAAAATTAATATAAAACATTTAAATTCTTCCAAATATAAATAATAGTAAGAAAAACAGTCCAAATAAACAGAAATAAACGTACATATAGTATCCAACAAATCCCCTCAGTCTGCTGACACCAATGAAATGAGCTTTAAGTGACAATTTACAGGAGATCTGAAGACATCAGCATAATAAATGAGGTGAAAACAGGAACTATTGTCATGAAATAAAGAGTGTTTTCAGCAGATCTGTTAATATTGATGAGTATCGGACTATCAACACTCATTCAACAAGCCATTCAGGATCATCAGCAGATCTGTTAATATTGATGAGCCTCAGACTATCAACACTCATTCTAACACTCTTATTAACAAGCGAAATGGAGGGAGTATCCCTATGGCTTAAAAACAATCACTTAACTCTGAATTTGAGTGTCAATGTGTTTTTCAATGAGAAGGAAAGCAAAAGAAAAGCTTATAATTAGAATAAATCAAAAGGAACTAGAGGAAGTCAATGATTTTAAATTCCTAGTTGTAATTATGGACCCCAAACTTAAATTTGATAAACATGTTAAAGAACTAAAGCAAAACTGTAAAGACTAATTTTAAGTCAGCTCAACTGTTATGCATGCACATTGTAACACTAATGACGATGGCAGCCATCTGGCGGATGGCTAAAAGCCTCACGCATCTCGAGATTCGCTAATGATATTTCAGTTAAAAAGGACCCTTTTGTTTCACGATCATACCAACTAATTTTACGACTTAAGGCGCTGATGTCTCCCCGCAGAACTGTGGAGCATTGAATTGTATTGCCCTCAGGAGATAGCTCACGATCTCCGCTGGACTTTTGTTACACCCAAATGGCCCAAGCCAGAAGATTCACACTTGTGACTCACACGCGGACTTGATACACGCACACACACTTACGCATTGACGCTCAGAATTATGATTCTTGGGCTCTCTCTAATCAGAAAAACTAGACGGAATCGAATTTCGATAACAAAATTACAAAAGATGCATTAGTCCAAAAGTACCAGCTTTTTGGAGCGCTGTGACGGGGATGTGACGTACCTTCCTGCACCTGTCGCGAGACCTTTTGGGTGAGATCTAACATGGCGGCGCTCTGAATACAGTTTGTAAACAGGAATACAACAACTCTCAACAAAAACCTGACAACAACTTTCAACAAGATCCGGACATTTGTTTTGCCTCTTTTTCCCGACGGCCACCTTTTCATTCTGGACACTATGTCATCTGAGCCCAGCAAAAAACGAACCCACGATGGCTCAACTGAGACTGAACCAGAAATACCCTCCGCCTCCGCTACTTCTCTAGTCACATCTATCGAGGTTAGTTTACTACAATCCATAAATAGCAAACTTGCTATACTGAAACATCTTCATGCAGACATTAAGGACCTAAAAGCCAGCCTCGAATTTTCTCAATCACAGATCGACATACTCGCATTAGAAAATCGCGAGCTAAAAGGAACTGTCACAAACTTATCTAATCAGGTTAATCATCTCACCAGCGAAAGCCAAATCATGAAAAATAAAATACTAGATCTCCAATGCCGCAGCATGCGCGATAACCTCGTTTTTTTCAGGAATTCCTCTACCAACACCTACACCTGACGACCCGGAGAAAGCAGTTAAAGAATTCATGCAATCATCCCTGAAAATTCCGTTAGAGACAGTTAACAGGATTACCTTCCACCGCGTACACCGTATCACTTCAAAAAACAACAAAAAGCCATCTCCGATAATCGTCAAATTCGAACACTACAAACATAAAGAACTCATCAAAAGCAAAGGAAAATAACTGAAAGGTACATCATTCGGACTAAACGACCAATTCCCTCAAGAAATACAAGAAAGAAGAAGAGCCCTCTTGCCCATAATGAAACATCTCAGACAAGAGGGCAATCGCGCCGTACTGTCGGTCGATAAACTATATGTCAATGCCAATGGAACACTCTACCGCAACCCCAATATCACTACCTGGTTATAGCAATGCCCCACGCCAATATTTACTTTTGATTGTTATTTTGTCACCCAACCCTCTCTCTAACTTGTTGTACTTTTGCTTCGTAATCGACAACCCCCCTCTCTTTTCCTATGTTTTAATTTTTTTCTCTTAATGCTTATATTCACTGTGTTTTGTCCATACATGTTGTGCTTTATGTTTGTAGGCTGAACTCAAATCATGATTCTCATGGTTTCAATGTTAAACAGGGAATTATTATGTTGACACTGCTCCAGAACCAGATACACTTATACAAATACCATGTTGCATCTCTCCCCCTCCCTGCACATACCCTCACACACACACTTGTCCATCTTGTCATCATACATTTTCATAACTGCATGATCACAACATGGCACCACTTACGTTTCTGACTTGGAACATTCGTGGCGGTGGATCTCAGGCAAAGAGGATCAAAGTCTTTAATCATTTGGATAATTTAAAAGCTGACATATGCCTATTACAAGAAACTCACCTCTCAGAATCAGACTACACCCGCTTCAAACCAACACAATTCAGTCACCTATTTTCAGCACATTACAACACAAAACAAAGGGGAGTTTGTATTTTGATTAGAAAAAATCTCATTTACTCATAACATCACCATCACAGACCCAGAAGGACGTTTTATCATCATAAACATCTCAATTGACAGCACTCCTGTTACTATTGCTAGTGTTTATGGTCCTAATACAGATGATCCAGCTTTCTTTCAAAACTTCTTTTCCTCCATTTCAACTTTTTCTGACTGTCCAATCATAATCGCAGGTGACTTCAACACAGTTTTAGACCCCACAATAGACAGATCTGATCACTCAAAAAATAAACGAATCTGGCAATCCACAAAAAAAATAAAACAGTTCATGAGCGATTTTGGCCTTGGCGATAGTTGGCGGCTTCAACACCCAGACTCCAAAGACTACTCTTTTTTTCTCTCAAGCTCATCACTCTTATTCCCGTATCGATTATTTTCTAACCAGCAACTCAATCATGTCAAATATCACTAATTCAACAATACATCCCATAGTTATTAGTGACCATGCTCCGGTTACAATCAAATGGATCAAAACCAACCTACGGAAACCCAGTAGCAGATGGCGTTTTAATACATCTCTCTTGCAAGACCCAAAATTTATCAGTTTTATTGGGAGAGAGTGGACACTCTTTCTAGAAATGAACGATTCCCCTGGATCATCACCATCCCTTCTGTGGGAGACAGGAAAAGCAGTGATTAGAGGAAGAATTATTTCATACTCGGTATATAATAAAAAGAAAGAAAAAGAACAAGAAATAGAACTAAATAGCAAAATTAAAAAATTGGAAGAAATCAATGCAAGCAACCCAATAGAAGAAACACAGTCGGAAATAAGAAAATATAAATTCAAACTCAATGAAATACTCAATAAACGCACTCAATTTATGATCCATCGTTTAAGGCAAGAAAACTTCCAACATAGCAATAAATCAGGTAAATATCAAGCAAATCAAATTCGACGTAACAAAGAAAAAGCAACAATCCCATTCATAATGAACTCAGCAGGGAAGCCAACCAGCTCACCTGAAGAAATAAATCAGGTTTTTTACAATTTTTATAATAAACTATATTCCTCAGAAATAAACCCCAATCAGGAATCCATTGACTCATTTCTAAACAGCATCAAATTACCACAGCTCATTGAAAATCAAATAAACAACTTAGAGTCACCCATAACTCAACAATAATTATATGCTGCTCTTAAACATATGCCTAATAACAAGGCCCCAGGCCCGGATGGCTTCCCTGCTGAGTTCTACAAACAATTCTGGTCCATCTTGGCTCCACTTTTTATTAGGATGATTAATGAATCTAAACAAAAAGGAAGACTTCCAGCTAGTTCCACCACAGCTTCAATTACACTCCTCCTTAAGCCCAATAAGGACCCAACAATGCCATCCAGCTACCGGCCAATCTCTCTTCTCAATGTTGACAACAAAATAATCGCCAAAACTTTAGCATGCAGACTAGAAGAAGTCTCTCCATCCATTATCCATCCAGACCAAACTGGTTTCATTAAAGGTAGATTCTCATCCTCTAACACCCGCAGACTGTTCAATGTCATGTACCACTCCTCAACTCTTCAAGAAAACACCATTATAGTAACTCTGGACGCAGAAAAAGCTTTTGATAGGGTCAACTGGAGTTTCCTGTTCTCCACTTTGGGGCGGTTTGGTTTCGGGGAATCGTTCATTAATTGGATTAAACTTCTTTACACCACCGTCAGCCACAGTAATCACCAATGGACTAACATCACAAAGTTTCATTCTACACCGGGGAACTAGACAGGGATGCCCACTCTCCCCCTTCTATTTACCATCTTTATTGAACCCTTAGCAGCCGCCATCCGTCAGAACCCCCGCATTAAGGGAGTTCAGTCGGCATAGCCTCTATGCCGACGTCATCCTTCTCTTTCTTCAAGACCACACAGCATCCGTACAAGAAACCATCAAACTCATTGACATATTCTCTAATATCTCAGAATACTCAATCAATTGGAATAAGTCTGCAATTCTCCCTTTATACACTCGAATAACCGGGATGTGTCAGCCCACTCTCCACTTATCCCACTCTGCACTAACTATCACATATGGCAACTGCAGGGCGGCACAGCGCAAAACCACTTTCAGTCAGTCATCTTTCTCTGTAAAAGTGATACATTTTTGGAATGGCCTACCAACAGAAATAAAAACACAAACCAATTTGAAACCATTTCAAGAAAAGGTGAAACACTGGCTGAAACAAAACCAAATCTGTGATCACTGATTATGTCACTGTGCAGACGTACTTATAAATGGACATTGAAGGATTATAAAGTTATTAAATGTTTAATTTAGTTTTTCCACTGCAATAGTATATAAACTGATAAAGTTTAGTTTCAGATGATTATTGAGTCTCCAGCAAGAGTCTCCTTTCCTGCCAGTCCTGTTTTCTCACCTTTCAGCCTAGACGTTGAATCCTTAGGTTGATTGGATTAGCTGTAGGGGAGATTTTCACCTTTTGTTTTTAATGGCTCGGGGATGGCCCTTGGAACCGGAGCTCCTGGCCAGTATCAGCATGTGAATAGTTATGCTGATTCCTAGCTCAGACGTTGAAGCATCAGGATGATTGCATTAGCAATACAATAGAGTGTTATATGCTGATTGGTTCGGTTTCTCTGGAGCAATCTAGAGAACCTGCAATACTGGTTCTGGATAGAATCAACTCCTCCCTGCTTTCGTATGATTTGTTTGAATTTGCCTCCACCACCAGAAGTCTCCTCCTCTATGTAATCCCTCCCCTATTTGGAATGTATATAGACTTCAATGTATACTGTTTAGATTTAGACTGATTTTGGAAGAACTTGCAGCTGCGCTCAATAAAGAAGAACTTCTAATTTGAACGTGATCCAAACTGTCTCCTGGTCCCTGCTTCGATGAAAGAAAACTTTACAACAACATGTACATACGGATAGACGCGCGTGCACACACACACACTGATATATGTATATAATGTTGTGTTTTTATTATTTTTATTTTTGTTTCTGGTGTTTGTTTCTATTCTCTTGGTAATGGTGATGTATGTCGCCTAACCAGGGACAGGGGATGCAAATTAGCTTCAGCTAGAAACCCTATATGCAACACATCTGTTCAAGTTATTGTATTCTGAGTGTTTGCTGTTAGAAACACATTATTTGAGTCAGATAGATGACAAAAGCCTGCACTGATAAAAATGATTTTGTGGTGAAGTAAATACTACAGAAAAAAAACAAACAATGTAATTTACATGAAAAAGTTAGTTCAGGAAAGAATAAAAAAAAACTAAGTAAATTATATATTAGTACTCAATTCAATCGTGTAGGAATGAAAGCGTAAATATCAACGTTATAAAATTAAGTAAAATTACTGATACCGATGTTCCCATCATGCACTGGGCCTTGAATAATTAATGAGGTTGATTTTTCACTGGTTTCCATCTGTATTTACACTATTTTATCAATGCTTTTGTTGTTAGGTTTAGTCTAGTAAAGACTGAACTAGACAAAGGGAACGCCAGATGATTTTGTCAGAAATGGTATGTTTATCATTCACAAATAATTCTGCCATTAGGAATATAAAATCTGTTGATGAATTGGGTGGTCAATGATTTTTGCAGAATCTACTGATTCAACTGTTGAGGATGTGAGCATTAGGGGTAATGTATTTATATAATGCATTTTTAAATCCAGTTTCCAAATAAATATAATTCTTTACATTATGCCATGGAAATGCTTATTTTACTTTGTTGACTCTCTCTATAGGCGTGAAGCTTCCTGACTTCCCTACTGCACCAAAGAAGCTGCCGAGCATTCAGGACAGCAGCATTTTACATGCATGTGAGTACTGATGACAATTTCAGAAGCATGTTAATGTTGTGTGTACAACATGATAAATACAGACTGATTGATGTGTTTCAGACTCTGAAGATTAAGCCATGTCTGTCAGTAATTGTGCATCTTTCAATATTCTTAGTTTTTTTTCAGTCTCTCCTGCAAACACAGGACTTCAGCAAAGAGACCCATTAACACCCAGTGAGTATTCATCTCATCACACTTTAAACTATGTTTTTTATTATTATTATTATTTTATCAGGCCTAGTGAAATGTAAAAACATTAATTGCGTTTTTCAGGGTCTCGTGATGCAGCAAGAGGTTGTACCAGGGAAGACTATCGCTCCAGGTAAGGACTCCGGATAAGAATATCTTTGTATTAATCCCAAAGGAAATTGTTTTGTCACAAAAAGGATTTTCTAAAGTGTGTAAAAAGTTGTATTAAGATACAATTATTTAAAAAAAAAAAAGTAGGAAGAAAAGGGAAAAAGTTCAGACTAACAATCTGTTGCAGCAGTGTATCAGAGAAGTGAAAATTAGTGTACTTTAATGGTGTGAAGTACTTACTGTTTCTCACAGATAAACATTTTGGAGTGATTAGTCTTTCACTGAAAGTGCTCCAGTGTTCACCCAGTTTATTATTCAGGGGATGAAGATAATTATTTAGAATACTAAAAAGGCACAGTGTCAGTCATTAAATTGCCAAGTGATAAAAATAATTAAAATTTATACTAGGTCCAGTGGTGGATCCAGCGTGAGCAGAAGTGTCAGATCACGGCACAGTGATGAAGCAAGACACACGGTGAGATCCAGAAGTGGGGGGTCGCGGCACAGCGATGAAGCAAGACACACTGTGAGATCCAGAAGTGGGGGGTCGCGGCACAGCGATGAAGCAAGACACACGGTGAGATCCAGAAGTGGGGGGTCGCGGCACAGTGATGAAGCAAGACACACTGTGAGATCCAGAAGTGGGGGGTCGCGGCACAGCGATGAAGCAAGACACACTGTGAGATCCAGAAGTGGGGGGTCGCGGCACAGTGATGAAGCAAGACACACGGTGAGATCCAGAAGTGGGGGGTCGCGGCACAGTGATGAAACAAGACACACTGTGAGATCCAGAAGTGGGGGGTCGCGGCACAGTGATGAAACAAGACACACTGTGAGATCCAGAAGTGGGGGGTCGCGGCACAGCGATGAAGCAAGACACACGGTGAGATCCAGAAGTGGGGGGTCGCGGCACAGCAATGAAGCAAGACACACTGTGAGATCCAGAAGTGGGGGGGTCGCAGCACAGTGATGAAGCAAGACACACTGTGAGATCCAGAAGTGGGGGGTCGCGGCACAGCGATGAAGCAAGACACACGGTGAGATCCAGAAGTGGGGGGTCGCGGCACAGCGATGAAGCAAGACACACTGTGAGATCCAGAAGTGGGGGGTCGCAGCACAGTGATGCAGCAAGACACACTGTGAGATCCAGAAGTGGGGGGTCGCGGCACAGTGATGAAGCAAGACACACTGTGAGATCCAGAAGTGGGGGGTCGCGGCACAGTGATGAAGCAAAACACACTGTGAGATCCAGAAGTGGGGGGTCGCAGCACAGTGATGAAGCAAGACACACTGTGAGATCCAGAAGTGGGGGGTCGCGGCACAGCGATGAAGCAAGACACACGGTGAGATCCAGAAGTGGGGGGTCGCGGCACAGCGATGAAGCAAGACACACTGTGAGATCCAGAAGTGGGGGGTCGCGGCACAGTGATGAAGCAAGTCACACTGTGAGATCCAGAAGTGGGGGGTCGCGGCACAGTGATGAAGCAAGACACACAGTGAGATCCAGAAGTGGGGGGTCGCAGCACAGTGATGAAGCAAGACACACTGTGAGATCCAGAAGTGAGGGGTCGCAGCACAGTGATGAAGCAAGACACACGGTGAGATCCAGAAGTGGGGGGGTCGCGGCACAGTGATGAAGCAAGACATACGGTGAGATCCAGAAGTGGGGGGTCGCGGCACAGTGATGAAGCAAGACACACTGTGAGATCCAGAAGTGGGGGGTCGCGGCACAGTGATGAAGCAAGACACACTGAGATCCAGAAGTGGGGGTCGCGGCACAGCGATGAAGCAAGACACACTGTGAGATCCAGAAGTGGGGGGTCGCGGCACAGTGATGAAGCAAGACACACTGTGAGATCCAGAAGTGGGGGGTCGCAGCACAGTGATGAAGCAAGACACACTGTGAAATCCAGAAGTGGGGGGTCGCGGCACAGCGATGAAGCAAGACACACTGTGAGATCCAGAAGTGGGGGGTCGCGGCACAGCGATGAAGCAAGACACACGGTGAGATCCAGAAGTGGGGGGTCGCAGCACAGTGATGAAGCAAGACACACTGTGAGATCCAGAAGTGGGGGGTCGCAGCACAGTGATGAAGCAAGACACACTGTGAGATCCAGAAGTGGGGGGTCGCGGCACAGCGATGAAGCAAGACACACGGTGAGATCCAGAAGTGGGGGGTTGCAGCACAGTGATGAAGCAAGACACACTGTGAGATCCAGAAGTGGGGGGTCGCGGCACAGTGATGAAGCAAGACACACTGTGAGATCCAGAAGTGGGGGGTCGTGGCACAGCGATGAAGCAAGATACACTGTGAGATCCAGAAGTGGGGGGTCGCGGCACAGTGATGAAGCAAGACACACTGTGAGATCCAGAAGTGGGGGGTCGCGGCACAGCGATGAAGCAAGACACACTGTGAGATCCAGAAGTGGGGGGTCGCGGCACAGTGATGAAGCAAGACACACGGTGAGATCCAGAAGTGGGGGGTCGCGGCACAGTGATGAAGCAAGACACACTGTGAGATCCAGAAGTGGGGGGTCGCGGCACAGTGATGAAGCAAGACACACTGTGAGATCCAGAAGTGGGGGGTCGCGGCACAGTGATGAAGCAAGACACACTGTGAGATCCAGAAGTGGGGGGTCGCGGCACAGTGATGAAGCAAGACACACTGTGAGATCCAGAAGTGGGGGGTCGCGGCACAGTGATGAAGCAAGACACACTGTGAGATCCAGAAGTGGGGGTCGCGGCACAGCGATGAAGCAAGACACACTGTGAGATCCAGAAGTGGGGGGGTCGCGGCACAGCGATGAAGCAAGACACACTGTGAGATCCAGAAGTGGGGGGTCGCGACACAGTGATGAAGCAAGACACACTGTGAGATCCAGAAGTGGGGGGTCGCGGCACAGTGATGAAGCAAGACACACTGTGAGATCCAGAAGTGGGGGGTCGCGGCACAGTGATGAAGCAAGACACACTGAGATCCAGAAGTGGGGGTCGCGGCACAGCGATGAAGCAAGACAAACTGTGAGATCCAGAAGTGGGGGTCGCGGCACAGCGATGAAGCAAGACACACTGTGAGATCCAGAAGTGGGGGGTCGCGGCACAGTGATGAAGCAAGACACACTGTGAGATCCAGAAGTGGGGGGTCGCAGCACAGTGATGAAGCAAGACACACTGTGAGATCCAGAAGTGGGGGGTCGCGGCACAGCGATGAAGCAAGACACACTGTGAGATCCAGAAGTGGGGGGTCACGGCACAGCGATGAAGCAAGACACACGGTGAGATCCAGAAGTGGGGGGTCGCGGCACAGCGATGAAGCAAGACACACGGTGAGATCCAGAAGTGGGGGGTCGCAGCACAGTGATGAAGCAAGACACACTGTGAGATCCAGAAGTGGGGGGTCGCGGCACAGCGATGAAGCAAGACACACGGTGAGATCCAAAAGTGGGGGGTCGCAGCACAGTGATGAAGCAAGACACACTGTGAGATCCAGAAGTGGGGGGTCACGGCACAGTGATGAAGCAAGACACACTGTGAGATCCAGAAGTGGGGGGTCGCGGCACAGCGATGAAGCAAGACACACTGTGAGATCCAGAAGTGGGGGGGTCGCGGCACAGTGATGAAGCAAGACACACTGTGAGATCCAGAAGTGGGGGGTCGCGGCACAGCGATGAAGCAAGACACACGGTGAGATCCAGAAGTGGGGGGTCGCGGCACAGTGATGAAGCAAGACACACGGTGAGATCCAGAAGTGGGGGGTCGCGGCACAGCGATGAAGCAAGACACACTGTGAGATCCAGAAGTGGGGGGTCGCGGCACAGCGATGAAGCAAGACACACTGTGAGATCCAGAAGTGGGGGGTCGCGGCACAGTGATGAAGCAAGACACACGGTGAGATCCAGAAGTGGGGGGTCGCGGCACAGCGATGAAGCAAGACACACTGTGAGATCCAGAAGTGGGGGGTCGCGGCACAGTGATGAAGCAAGACACACTGTGAGATCCAGAAGTGGGGGGTCGTGGCACAGTGATGAAGCAAGACACACTGTGAGATCCAGAAGTGGGGGGTCGCAGCACAGTGATGAAGCAAGACACACTGTGAGATCCAGAAGTGGGGGGTCGCGGCACAGCGATGAAGCAAGACACACTGTGAGATCCAGAAGTGGGGGGTCGCGGCACAGCGATGAAGCAAGACACACGGTGAGATCCAGAAGTGGGGGGTCGCGGCACAGCGATGAAGCAAGACACACGGTGAGATCCAGAAGTGGGGGGTCGCAGCACAGTGATGAAGCAAGACACACTGTGAGATCCAGAAGTGGGGGGTCGCGGCACAGCGATGAAGCAAGACACACGGTGAGATCCAAAAGTGGGGAGTCGCAGCACAGTGATGAAGCAAGACACACTGTGAGATCCAGAAATGGGGGGTCGCAGCACAGTGATGAAGCAAGACACACTGTGAGATCCAGAAGTGGGGGGTCGCGGCACAGCGATGAAGCAAGACACACGGTGAGATCCAGAAGTGGGGGGTCACGGCACAGTGATGAAGCAAGACACACTGTGAGATCCAGAAGTGGGGGGTCGCGGCACAGTGATGAAGCAAGACACACTGTGAGATCCAGAAGTGGGGGGTCGCGGCACAGCGATGAAGCAAGACACACGGTGAGATCCAGAAGTGGGGGGTCGCAGCACAGCGATGAAGCAAGACACACGGTGAGATCCAGAAGTGGGGGGTCACGGCACAGTGATGAAGCAAGACACACTGTGAGATCCAGAAGTGGGCGGTCGCGGCACAGCGATGAAGCAAGACACACTGTGAGATCCAGAAGTGGGGGGTCGCGGCACAGTGATGAAGCAAGACACACTGTGAGATCCAGAAGTGGGGGGTCGCGGCACAGCGATGAAGCAAGACACACGGTGAGATCCAGAAGTGGGGGGTCGCGGCACAGTGATGAAGCAAGACACACGGTGAGATCCAGAAGTGGGGGGTCGCGGCACAGCGATGAAGCAAGACACACTGTGAGATCCAGAAGTGGGGGGTCGCGGCACAGCGATGAAGCAAGACACACTGTGAGATCCAGAAGTGGGGGGTCGCGGCACAGTGATGAAGCAAGACACACGGTGAGATCCAGAAGTGGGGGGTCGCGGCACAGCGATGAAGCAAGACACACTGTGAGATCCAGAAGTGGGGGGTCGCGGCACAGTGATGAAGCAAGACACACTGTGAGATCCAGAAGTGGGGGGTCGCGGCACAGCGATGAAGCAAGACACACTATCCCATTGCCTTGGATTGGTAGGTTATCGAAGTGTGACAGTGTCAGGACACTGAGCAAGAGTGTTGTGATTACTGGCTTCTATCATGTGAGGTCATATTAGTTTGAAACGTCTTAGGAGATATCACCTTTTTATCAGACCACCACGTTTTCAAGAACAAATCATCTTACAGTAAATAATTTAACATTTAGTTGCAAAACCCTTCCTTGCAACTAACTGTCTTATGCCAGTGACTCATTAACATCACGAAACATAATGTTGGTCATAAAAATGCAAACTGTATAGGTAAAACTCAAGGCTAAAATAAACACTAGTCATGCAGCACTATTTAATGTTCTAACAATCAACCTAAAAGTAAACATGGGCAATGAGAACCACCTGTCAGTCACATGTTCCCATACAAGGGGTGATATACGTTGTTTAACACATCTAGATGTACTGTAAATACCAGGAAATGAGAAAAAATACTCACATTTGTATTTTTATCTTAAACCCAAATGTCTTCAGTGTACAACAAAAAGAAAGAAATTTGCCTTGCTGTTCCCATAACTTTGGAGATTACTGTAATGATTGTGATCTTCATTTGTGTTTATTGATTTCAGTGTACCAGAAAAAAGTCCTAGACATACTCGCTGACCTGAGAACTTGCTTAAAGCAAAGCCAACCTGCCAGTTCACCAGTAAACATCGAAAGGATGGAGACTTTGGAGGTCGTTGACCATGAAGAGGAATGTGTCCATGATGCAGAGGCCTATAATGTCCATATAACTTATTTCATATATCTGTTATTTTATATGCTTTATTTGGCATCAATGCTATTTTTTTTAAAATCATTTTCATTCTCTCCTACAGGCATTACGGGCGATGCTGTGCCATCTGAAAATCAAATCCATGATGTTGACGAAGTATCAGACAAAACTGACACAGAAGATGAACAACAGAGTGTGTCATTGGAGAGTATAGTTCAAATGGAGGAAGCGGTCAGAGATGTTGAGGAAGTATCAGACAAAACTGACACAGAAGATGAACATCAGAGTGTGTCATTGGAGAGTATAGTTCAAGTGGAGGAAGCGGTCACAGATGTTGAGAAAGTATCAGACAAAACTGACACAGAAGATGAACATCAGAGTGTGTCATTGGACAGTATAGTTCAAGTGGAGGAAGCGGTCACAGATGTTGAGAAAGTATCAGACAAAACTGACACAGAAGATGAACAACAGATTGTGTCATTGGAGAGTATAGTTTGTAAGCCGCGCTATATTGGTCCAATGAGGGTTTCCAATTACACGGGGAAGGTTTCTTGCGCGTTCCGTCTTTCCAGTATCTCAAAGTAATTTGGGTTAAATGCAATACATTTCTCATATGTATTTACTCGTTATTTCATCTGACTCCATAAATGAAAGGTTTTAATAATATCTGTGCCTCACTAAAAGTGAGCAAATGTTTCACTATTCCTTTTAACCATTAAATGAACATTGTCAAAATCAGTTAGAATAATCACATGTAACAATTTAAAATTTCAGATATCAGAAATCAATTCCACAATCAATTCAAATATCTAGAACATGGTTATACATTGGTTACACCAAAGAATCTTACCCAGCTTGTACCTGAGATAGAGAGAAAGAGAGAGAGAGAGAGAGAGAGAGAGAGAGAGAGAGAGAGAGAGAGAGAGAGCTACCACCTATTCCGTTTCTCACCAGCCAAGAACCCCCTGATAGAGCAAGCACACCTTCCTTTATACTGTTTGCCCAGGTGATATGGGGGATGGGGAAAACCACCCTCGAATGGCTTTCCCAGTTTTCTCTAAACTTCTATAAACATTATTACCTTTTATTTTATCTATCTGGATATGAGATATCTGTACCACTCACTTTGAGACCTTTCAAATGACACCAAAAACATAAGTTATTGATAAACATTCACATTAAACCATGTTCTTGTGTGAGTTCTTCATTGTTTCTAAAAGGAAGTCAGGCTGTATGGGGGAGGTCGAATGTTAATTAGCTAGCAGGGCCATTTTGTCTCAGACCAGGGCCCCAACCAATATTTTCAGTCTTACAAGTTCAAGTGGAGGAAGCGGTCACAGATGTTGCGGAAGTATCAGACAAAACTGACACAGAAGATGAACATCAGATTGTGTCATTGGAGAGTATAGTTCAAGTGGAGGAAGCGGTCAGAGATGTTGAGGAAGTATCAGACAAAACTGACACAGAAGATGAACAACAGATTGTGTCATTGGAGAGTATAGTTCAAGTGGAGGAAGCGGTCACAGATGTTGAGGAAGTTTCAGACAAAACTGACACAGAAGATGAACAACAGAGTGTGTCATTGGAGACTAAAGTTCAAGTGGAGGAAGCGTTCAGAGATGTTGAGGAAGTATCAGACAATACTGACACAGAAGATGAACAACAGATTGTGTCATTGGAGAGTAAAGTTCAAGTGGAGGAAGCGGTCACAGATGTTGAGGAAGTATCAGACAAAACTGACACAGAAGATGAACAACAGATTATATCATTGGAGAGCAGAGTCCCATCTGAATGTGGAAAAATAGGGAACAAAAAGCAATGGAGAAAGATGACAGTGGTTTCAAAAAGGTTAATTATTACAGTGAACAGAAAGAAATGGCAAACAATTGTTCCACTGCACGGTTCAACGAAACAGAGACAACCGTGGACCCATATATTGTACAACAGTTTCAGACAGAAAAATCCCTGTTGTACCCTTGCCTTCAAGAGCCAGCAAATTAAAACTCCTCACTGCCAGAAAAATAATAGTCCATATTTAAATATTACAGCAGTTTGTACATTTCCTTCCTGCAGTGCAAAATACTTATTTAAAAAGATAAAGGAGACAACCCAGTGAGGAAAGAGGAAAAATTGCACACAAAAAAAGCGAAAGAAAATAGAGAAGAGGAACACAAGAAGAGGGAGAATTACAAGAGCCCTACACAAAGGAATTAGCCAATTCTTCAACAGAAAACTTAAAAACCACCCGTTCCTGAACTAATTTCAGGAAATATAACCCAAAGTCTGAACAAAAATGTTCTAAAAGTGATGAGTTTAGAAAGAGTCAAATAATTAACGACGACTTGGTCATTGAGATGTACCTCACTCAAAATATCATGAAGGAATGTGACATCAAATTTCACAAAATGCCTGGGTACATACAGCACTTTCAAGTGGACACCCTTCTGTGTGTGCATGTACACTGAAACAGGATTAAGCATAGTTGTGCAACACCTAAGAAAGAAGACTCCACTGACCTTATACTTAGATGCTACAGGAAATGTTGCATCAAAAGTTCCTGGTCAGACAAATAGAGTCCTTTACTACTCTATAAAATGCACCTCCCCTCTCCGTCTGTGAAATGCTGACAGATGAACACCAATCACATTCTGGATGATGCAGTTCCTCGAAAACGGTCACAGTACACAAAACTAAGAGTTCATCAGATAGAAACAGACTACAGCTGGGAACTACTCCAAAGTGTTCTTCAGCATTCAACAGGGAGGGCAACAGGGAGGGCTTGTGACATTTGTTCAAAACTGAAGACATGGAAGGATATCAGAGCATTTACATATATGTTCTGCACATGTGCTCAAAGCTGTCTCTCAGTCATTTGGGAGAAAAACGGCAGACAAAGGTCTGAAGGATTTTGCATTTACCAGGTTGCAAAACACAACCTCAATGACCACAGCCCTCAAAATCTTCCGCTCACTGTGCACTGTATTAATTGGGAAATACAACACCAGTACTGTCAGGATTAATCTGAAGGCCATCAAGGACTTAATAAAAGAAGGCAAGATTCCCGACATGGAAGAGACTGACAATTTACTGAACAGATCTCCCTTCACATACGAATTCAAGAAGGTCTTGAAGGAGGTACAGGAAGAGCTTGAAAAAGAGGATTCTGAGACTGCAAATTATGAAGAAAATGCGTCCTTCTTCCCAGGCATTGTTGATGTCCTTTTTGACAATTATCTTGGCATTTTTCCACTCTGCTAATGGGGGATTTGAAAAGGTATGCAGATGGCAAAGAAGATGACAGCTCTGTGCCAAGTAAAGCAAGGGACACAAATTGCCATGTTGAGCGATAGTTAGGAATCGTGAAACACTCAATTCTGAAAAAACAAAGGCGATTGAGACCAGGAGCATTTGTCAGTGATTTTTCTTTTTAGAGAGTATTTCAAGATGCGACGGAATAGACTTGGAAAGGAGGACTGGGTTAACATCAAGTGGCAGCCTGGAAAGATAACCCACACCTTCCAAAAATATGCTACCAGTTGTGGGTTCTTTGTGATGCAGGTAATTCTACGAAACATGTTAACATTAGGATAGATGTGATAACACGTACTGTAGTTTTACTGTATGAGACACAATACATGTTTTTATGCCATCCGTACAGATGGACAAGATGGCGGTGATGGAATTTACAAACATTCCACAGATGTTTGAGATTGACTCATCAAAGCAAGCACTTCAGAATCTAAGAAGAGACATGGCTGAAGACATTCTAAAAGGATCAGGTATCATTGTATATATTACATTTATGTATACTTCTTACCGTGCGTTCACATCGCTGCCGGCGAGAGCGGCAAAATTAGCTCTCGCCGCCCTGTCAACAACGCCGTGGAAAGATTTGTGGACGCTCTGATGTTCTGACGTAGATCGAATGGCTTGGTCTTTTTTTAAACTTTATAAAAAAAAATACATTTACAATTGTATATACAATTTAAAATATATTTCTTCACAATTTAAATATATGTGAACTGAATTTGGTGACACTATAGTGTGTGACAGTGAAGTTATTGACTGTTTTCGTAGTAACGCTTTTCGGGTTTTGGACTTTGCAGACGGTCCCTTCGGATCTTTCTCTCAGCCGCCTGCGCATAGAGAGCAATGTATTTTGTCCACTGCGAGGGAAAGCTCGTTTTGAGGAAAATTAGGTTGCAGCTGCTTGTCTACATTACTACGATTAAAAAGAGGTGTTATTTGTGTAGTAACAACGTTTAGCTCACGACTTATTGACCCGGAAAGTTAGAATCTGTGAATTTATTGCCAACTTTCCTCAACTACAGAGACTTTGCTAGTGTCCCGCTGTTATTGTTGTTGTTGCAGAGTGCTTTCATATACAAAACCACTTATACTACGTTACACTCCAAACTACTCTGCCTCGAGCCTCAATCCATTAAAGTCTACTTCATCTCTGACTGGACGACTTATGTCTGCTCAATATCCACCAGCACCACACTAGTCTACCCCACAAGTCTACCCCACAGATCTCAAGTGTCATTCTCTGGAACAGATTCTGCTAAATGCTTTACATTGAGCCTATGATGAGCCACGTACGTGAGACATTAAAGGGCACCTGTTATGGAATTTTGAAATTTACCTTTCATGTAGTGTGTAACATAGATCTAAGTGAACAAAAACATCCTGCAGAGTTTGAAATATGAAAGTGCACCGTATATAAAGTTATTGTCTTTCAAAAGTAAGAGTCGACTCGGAGTCATTTTTATGAATCGTTAGAAGACCGAAGCTTTTTCTCTGACTAGATGACGTCAACTTGTCAAGTTATTTGAATACGATACGCCCACTTATTGCGCTCCAAGGCCAGGGAAAACTTGACAACATCATGGCGACGAGATGCTGTGTTCTGAAGTGCGGCTCAAAAGACACCTTTTTCCATCTGCCCAAGGAGGAGCATTTGAAGGCTAAGTGGCTACAATTCATATAACTATACCACAGAAGTATAGTCCGAGCCTTGTGCTTTGTTCGCACCATTTTGAAGACGATTGCTTTACCAACTTAAAGGGATAGTTCACTTTAAAATTAAAATTCTGTCATCATTTACTCACCCTCAAGTTGTTTCAAACCTGTATTAATTTATTTCTTCTGCTGAACACAAAGAAAGATATTTTGAAGAATGTCAGTAACCAAACAGTAGTCTGTACCCATTGACTTCCATAGTAGGAAAAAAACATACTATGGAAGTCAATGGGCACAGACTACTGTTTGGTTACTGACATTCTTCAAAATATCTTTCTTTGTGTTCAGCAGAAGAAATAAATGAATACAGGTTTGAAACAACTTGAGGGTGAGTAAATGATGACAGAATTGTAATTTTAAAGTGAACTATCCCTTTAAATGCAATCAAACTTGGATTCGTGAGTCGGCTGATATTGAAGGAAGGTTCAGTTCCAAGTGTATTTGCATCAGCTTCCTCCTCCGTATCACAACCTGTAAGTGTTATTAATAATTGTTGCTTTTATGTTTTATGTAGCATGCTTAATAATTATTTTGTTTGTTGTGTAAGCACCGTTTAGCTTCTAGGTCTTCAATGATGATTGTATTGAGATATGTGAAGCGTTTGTCGTTTTTTTCGGAGTTGTCTAAAGAATAGAGTAATACCTCGTAACGTAACTGCATTTTTTTTTTTGTAAAAACGTTATGTTTATGCATCGGGCTAACGCAAACAAAGACTGATTGTGCTTTTACAATATGAACTCTGGGCTATATGCTCGCTAACATTAAATTCTTTATCTTATTTTTAGTTTTTTTACTACAAACTAAAGCAGTGGACTATAATCATTATTATAACACAATTGAATTGATAAAAGCATCATTGTACTCCGTGTTAAACAATAAGTATTATCTCTGTAAACACTGCTGGGTCATCTGACCAATCAACGCAGATTAGCGTCGCGCAAAGGAGGGGTTTGGAAAGATGAGTCGTTGAACGAATCATTTGGGAGTCGGTGAGCAAATCAGGTAAAAATAAATGCATATTATACGACAACAAAAGTGTTTTTTGTCATTGCATGCACGTAAAACTGTTGTTGGGGACTCCCAAAACAACATTAGGAACATTTTAAATGTCATAATAGGTGCCCTTTAAATCAATACTAATAAATATGAATAGCGTTTTACTCTTGGAACAATAGTGCTTTGTGGTGCTCTTTATTTTGTAAAGTTTTATGATAATTTTCAGTTTCTGCGCATATAAAATGTTATTATTTTAATGATCTAACTTTATAGTGATTAATGTAGATCATAAGATCAAACTAGATTAATTTGGACATATTATGCTGCTATTTATCTGTAGTGGTTGATGAAGATGAGTGTCATCATTAGAGATTGTTTTTGTTATTGATGTTTTATTCATGTCAAGTGTGAGAAATAACAGTTTTGGGTCTCATTCATGAAACACGAGCAGAACAAATTTTTGTGTAAATCGTGTGTAAAGTGGTTCTGGTGTCAATTTTCGGCTACATTAAAATGTTCGTATTTTCCAAATGTTAGTTGGTAAGAAAGAAATCTACACCTGCTCCCAGCCACGCATAAATAGTGCGTTTAACATATAGTATATAATATATAGTAATTACATTCGGTTTTTCTTTTTACTTTTATTATGAGAGTCAGTAATAGCATCTGCAAACCGAACACTTTAATCAAATAATTAATTGCTTTCAATAGGGCTGGGCTATATTTTTTCGAAGTGAACTAATTTGTTTTTTTTGCAGTCGAGCTTCACATCGAACCATTTTCTTTTCACTTCTGGGATTAACACAAGGGTTAACTAAAACATGTATACAACATGCTCATAGATGTGCGTGAATGATAGATCAAAAAAATTGCCAAATACTGTTCACAAAACAGACAATAACAATGAGTTGTTGCTAAAATGAGTAAAGAGTTAAATCAATAATATATATGAAGCAAATACAAACATAGTGAATGAGACTGATCTCTCTCTTTACTGACAGTAAAGGACTTATAGTCAGGTGTGACATATATATCAAAATTAATTCATACTGACTGAGATGAATCAAGAAAAAACATTACCGTCTACAGCCGCGGGAGGGCGCTCTAGTTAGTGGAGTTGTGTAGAAGCGACACCGAGGAAGAAATCAATGGATTCAGTGTTGTGGGATGAGATCGGGAGTTTGGTGAACTTGCTTACCGGTAACTTGTTGGACTCGCTGGCTTTTGTTAATTTAGCCTATTCAGCCTCCCGTGTATATGTTCTTTATGCTATTGTGTAGCTAAATAACGGTTCCCACAGAAAATGTGTTAGTTAAGGTGTAACTTAACATTGTGTACCTTAACTTAGTGTAAGAATTGAAATGGGAAGCTTTAAATAAAGTTAGATAGTACGCGAGATATCGCGAGTGTAAGAAAGAGAAAAAGGTGAGAAGGGGAGGAGTAAGGAAAGAGAGGGGATATGAATGGAGAAGTGCACGATGTAATCGCGTGGAACGATGTAGAGTGATAGTTAAGAGAAATGTTGAAATAAACACTGAGTTCTGAGCACAGAAGATTTGTTCTGACTCCTCTATCCAGTGACCACGACAGATCCAGGAAATAGCCAAGAACCCACGCATAATACTCGGCAAGCACGAATTCCTAAAGACCCGCAAATCCGAGTATTACATTTGTGTTAGCCTACGTGTCGCCACCATACACATCAGCATAAATGCTCCTGATAAATTATGTTATTAAAGCGTTAACATTCACAAACCACTGTTAATTTAACATAAAAGCAAGCAGGCTGCGTGCATGGTTTGCCATGACTGAATGCGCGCTCTCTTAGTAATTCCTAAAAGCTGACATCAGGAAATATCGGGCTTGGGCAGAGAATCTAAAGGCCTCATTAAACTTCTGCGTCAAACTCACGCCTTAGCTACATCGTAGGCGTCAAAGCGCTGTGATTGGTCTGCTAGAACCCCTCCCTCGGGTTTCACACGCTCCCTCTGCATGTGTAATTGCGCGTCAACGCGGACAACGACGCAGAAGTATAAACGAAAACCAACGCGTTGCCTACAGCGTAGAGGCTCCGGTATAGGTCCGACGCAGAAGTATAAATCAGCCTTAAGCTCTAAACAAGACAGAGTAACATATACATTTTGTTGACGACGTAGTTAAGGCGGCAGGAGTTTGTTGCTTAGGCGGCCGCCTTAGTTCCAAAGTGCTGCGGGAAACCCTGTGTTACGTTAACACACCGGATACCTTCAGCCTGTTGTTCTGTGTGCTATTGTGTAGCTGAATAACTCGCCTTTCCAGTTTAAATGTCTGTTCTTGGTCTTGGATTTTGTGAAATAAATTTCTAAATAAATGCGACTTATAGTCCAGTGCGACTTATGTTTTTTTCCTCTTCATGACGCATTTTTTAAATGATGCGACTTATACTTCGGAGCAACTTATAGTCCGGAAAAAACGGTTCATGTGAAGCGTTTTTAACACTGAGGACAGGAGACAGGAGATTTTTTGCCTTCTGTTTTTCTTTCTTGTTCACACCCATCAGGTCTAAAAGAAACATTCAATCAAGTGAGATTTCAAATAAGAGACAAATGTGAAATGAAAAGTGAAGCTCAAAGTCAAGATCACTGATGAGTTCAATGAGGTCAACAACTGCTGTGTTTAATGTCATGAAGATGATTTGTGTTATAAGTCACTAGTTTGGTCATGAAACTAGACGCAGGCTTGACATCTGATCTGTAAGAAATCACAGTGTCCAACATGGCACAAGCTGATTGGCATCTAAACTACGCAAAAATGTGAAAATTTGTAGACAGACGGCCCTTTCACAGCAAACGTGAAACACATGTGTTGGACTGAAGGAAAAGCAAATTCACACCTCTTCAAAAGAAGGCGATATATGCACTGAACTTTCAGCCGTCATAAAATTGCAATAAATGTAAAAAAAATTAAATGGACTATTTTACACAATTGATTAATCATGGATTACTTGTGTAGTTCAAAGTGTTCATGAAATGGTAATGTTTCATTTTAAGTCATTTTAATATTTAATGCTGGTTTCACTAGTGCCGCAAAATGCTCTTAAATGTGTGTCTGCAGCAGCTCAAAGTGTATATCTTATTGGTCAGCACATTTCTTTAAAGACCAAATATAATAACAGAAACATTCTCTGGAGAAAAAAGCAAAGCTTCATTAGTGGCAACAAAATGTCCTGATGCTCACAGTGGCTGTAAGGAAACATAAAGATGAGATTAACAAATTATTATTATTATGAACACCTTACAGTGATCTCAGACTGTGGTGATGTGGTTTCTACACTGCATGGATCTTCATGTGTCGCTTCAGGTGACTTTTAAAAGAGAAACTCGTCCCGCACTGATCACACGTGTGCGGCTTCTCTCTACTGTGGATCCTCTCATGTCTTTTCAGAGTTGATGACAGATTAAATCTCTTGTCACATTGTGAACACTTGTAAGGTTTCTCTCCAGTGTGGATCTTAATGTGTTGATCCAGACTGCGTTTAATAGCGAAACTGATCCCGCACTGATCACACGTGTGCAGCTTCTCTCCAGTGTGGATCCTCTCGTGTGTTTTCAGAGATGATGAGTGACTGAATCTCTTGTCACAGTGTGAACACTTGTAAGGTTTCTCTCCAGTGTGAATTCTCTCGTGTTTTCAGATTTGATGACACACTGAATCTCTTGTCACAGTGTGAACACTTGTAAGGTTTTTCTCCAGTGTGGATCCTCATGTGTAGCTTTAGTTGAACTTTAACAGAGAAACTCTTTCCACACTCATCACACGTGTGCGGCTTCTCTCCGCTGTGGATCATCTCATGTATTTTCAGAGTTGATGACTGAATGAATCGCTTATCACAGTGTGAACACTTGTAAGGTTTTTCTCCAGTGTGAATTATCTGATGCAGTTTTAAAAAGGCCAATGAAATAAAAGACTTCCCACACTCAAAGCACACATGATCTCTTACACCAGTATGAATTTTCTCATGTCTATGTAAATATGACAGCAGTGAAAAACTCTTTCCACACACAGTACATGAATATGGTTTCTCCTTCGTATGAACTCTCAGGTGTCTCTTCAAGGCTAATGCCCAAATAAATGTTTTCCCGCACTGATTACATGTGTAAGGCTTCTCTCCGGTGTGGATATTCCTGTGCCCTTTAAGTTGTGCCAATTGTGTGAAACTCTTCCCGCATTGATCACATGTGAACGGTCTTTCTCCGGTGTGGATCCTCATGTGAACTTTAAGATTTTCTCTGTGTGAGAAACTCTTCCCGCACTGACTGCATGTGAACGGTTTCTCTCCAGTATGAACTCGCATGTGATTCTCTAGCTGTTGTTTGCTTGAGAATCTCTTTTCACAGCAATTACAAGTGAACGGTCTTTCTCCAGTGTGTCTCCTCATGTGAACAATAAGACTTTCTCTGTATGGATACCTCTTCCCACACTGATCACATGTGAACGGCTTCTCTCCAGTATGAACTCTCATGTGTTTCTTAAGTAGGGATGATCGCAAGAAACTCTTCCCACATTGATGGCATACATGTGGTTTCTCTCCAGGATGAACACTCATGTGAAGCTCAAGACTTTGTTTGTATGGGAAACTCTTCCCGCATTGATCACATGTGAACGGCTTCTCTCCGGTGTGGATTCTCATGTGAATCACAAGACCTTGTTTATAAACAAAACTCTTTCCACACTGAGAGCAGGTTGTAGATTTCTTGTTTCTTTTCTTTAAAGATGTCTTTTTAGCCTTTGAGCGACTCAACGTTTTTTTCCAGGTGTAACATTTTCCTCCACTTCACTCAGTTCTTCACTCTCCTCCTTCACTTCACTCAGTTCTTCACTCTCCTCCTCCACTTCACTCAGTTCTTCACTCTCCTCCTTCACTTCACTCAGTTCTTCACTCTCCTCCTTCACTTCACTCAGTTCTTCACTCTCCTCCTCCACTTCACTCAGTTCTTCACTCTCCTCCTTCACTTCACTCAGTTCTTCACTCTCCTCCTTCACTTCACTCAGTTCTTCACTCTCCTCTTTCACTTCTCTCAGTTCTTCACTCTCCTCCTTCACTTCTCTCAGTTCTTCACTCTCCTCCTCCACTTCTCTCAGTTCTTCACTCTCCTCCTTCACTTCTCTCAGTTCTTCACTCTCCTCCTTCACTTCTCTCAGTTCTTCACTCTCCTCTTTCACTTCTCTCAGTTCTTCACTCTCCTCCTTCACTTCTCTCAGTTCTTCACTCTCCTCCTCCACTTCACTCAGTTCTTCACTCTCCTCCTTCACTTCACTCAGTTCTTCACTCTCCTCCTTCACTTCACTCAGTTCTTCACTCTCCTCCTTCACTTCACTCAGTTCTTCACTCTCCTCCTTCACTTCACTCAGTTCTTCACTCTCCTCCTTCACTTCACTCAGTTCTTCACTCTCCTCCTTCACTTCACTCAGTTCTTCACTCTCCTCCTTCACTTCACTCAGTTCTTCACTCTCCTCCTTCACTTCACTCAGTTCTTCACTCTCCTCCTTCACTTCACTCAGTTCTTCACTCTCCTCCTTCACTTCTCTCAGTTCTTCACTCTCCTCCTTCACTTCACTCAGTTCTTCACTCTCCTCCTTCACTTCACTCAGTTCTTCACTCTCCTCCTTCACTTCACTCAGTTCTTCACTCTCCTCCTTCACTTCACTCAGTTCTTCACTCTCCTCCTCCACTTCTCTCAGTTATTCACTCTCCTCCTTCACTTCTCTCAGTTCTTCACTCTCCTTCACTTCTCTCAGTTCTTCACTCTCCTCCTTCACTTCTCTCAGTTCTTCACTCTCCTCCTTCACTTCTCTCAGTTCTTCACTCTCCTCCTTCACTTCTCTCAGTTCTTCACTCTCCTCCTTCACTTCTCTCAGTTCTTCACTCTCCTCCTCCACTTCTCTCAGTTCTTCACTCTCCTCCTTCACTTCCATCAGCTCTGAAATAAAAGGGAAAAAAAGTAATTTTCGGTAAATCTTCCAGTTATTGAACATTATAGGCACATATCCCCAGTGTTGGGGAGTAGTTAACTACAAGTAGCGATGCTACTAACTTAACTACATTTTTCAGTAGCTTGGCAGTAACTCAGTTGCTCTTTAAATAGTGTAGCTTTTCCAGTAGCTAACTACTTTTTGCAGCAAGTAGCGGTGTAGCGCGAGCAAAAGCTACATTGCGTTTTGTCAAGCCTGCGCGAATCAGCGCGATGCCAGGATATTATTCTTCTTTTAGAGTGACGTTCGCGAACGAACCGATTCTTTTGAACGGCTCATAAACATGAACGATGGGAGCCGAGTCGCGGCTGGAGGGGAGCCGTTCTTTCTGTCGTTCTTTTTTTCCTATGCGTGTTTCACACAGATGCACACAAATTAGCTCCTCCGCGAGACAGAACAGTTATAGGGGGAGGGGCGCACCCAGCGCAGGGGTGTTGTGTGATGATAGTTGTGTTCCATTTTATTTATTCTAATTTTATCTACAGTATATATTTAAAACTTTAAATATTTTTTGTTTTCTATCAAAATGTTCTTGTGTGATAATGTTCTTGTGTGGAAGTGTTTGTAGTAAAAGCTGTTTTGCACAGAAATTCATTGCAGCCGGCTTTGTTTTTGATGTTTACTTGTGAGTAGGTGTGAATAACATAGTCAACGTAGCTTTACACATACACACACTTTGGTAAATCCAAAATAGTGATGTCACTGTCTAAGCAGAGGGATGTTGTGCGACCCTATGGCCACACATGACAAATGAGGTAATAATCAATATTTCAGAATAATTCAAACTCAGATATTGGTGTGTGATATCTGAGTTTTAATTATTTGACTACAAATCTCACCTCATCATTCCTCCCAGTGATTATTTCCAGGCTAAACTGATATGACCCCAAGCTGGCTTCTTAAAACTGACTACTGGTAAATATTTAAAAAGAGCCAAAAACAGATCGCCAAGATCCGGATCTCCTCAAAGAGCCATTTTTTGCCATTACCGCCACCTGTTGTTTAATCAGTTCACTGACGTACAGAAGTGGGTTGACACACCCATATTATCCATGATGGAGCAAGACGTGGCGGCAGATTTGGAGGATGGAGAAACAACTAATGTTAATTACCCATGGCCTTATTTGTCCAAGTTCATATTTGTTGCAATTTTGCACTTTTGACAAACAGTCTGATATATTTGAGTGTAGTGTGTAATAAAACAATACTCTTTGAAATCATAATTGTATTGCATTGTTTTAAACACTAAATATTTTACTTAAAACATTCCTCAGACACTTATTCAGTTATTTATAATATATGTTGTTAAAAAAAATCAAAGTAGTTTCAATGTAGCTAGCTACTTTTTGATAGTAACTTGTAGTGTAGCTAACTACTTTTCCAAAAGGGTAGCTTGACTGTAGTTTAACTACTTTAACTTACGAGTAGCTTGTAGCTTGTCAAACTACAGTTTCAGAGTAGCTTCCCCAACACTGCATATCCCATGTTTCTGTAGTGAGAACTACAATTTTATTTGAGAACAACACAATTACCTAATGTAATATTAACGTTAAAGAATACTGCCATAATAATGGCACCAACTTTTAGATTGCCATTTAATTTAATTTATTTTGCTAAACTTAATTTATTAAAAGCTGATCACACAAGACTTACATTTATACGCATGTGAATGTAGGACACCTGCATTTGTATCAAGTGAAGACTTGTGGCCAAGATTGATGCATCAGTTAAATTAAAAGACCACCAACTCATTGCAGTCAAGTGGAGTAGATTGATATTTTTACATATAGATTTATTCTTATTTGTTATGTTGAATTTATCAAAACAATATATATATATTTAACATTTCATTTAATATTAAACAATATTATTGATCTGCCTGTATTGACATTATTTTACAAGAAATGAACGATGACATTACGGTTTTCTCCAGAGCGGAGAATATATATATATATATATACAGTGGGGAGAACAAGTATTTGATACACTGCCGATTTTTTTAATTAATTTGCATTTTATTGCATGACATAAGTATTTGATCACCTACCAACCAGTAAGAATTCCGGCTCTCACAGACCTGTTCGTTTTTCTTTAAGAAGCCCTCCGGTTCTCCACTCATTACCTGTATTAACTGCACCTGTTTGAACTCGTTACCTGTATAAAAGACACCTGTCCACACACTCAATCAAACAGACTCCAACCTCTCCACAATGGCCAACCAAGTCCATAGAGCTGTGTAAGGACATCAGGGATACAATTGTAGACCTGCACAAGGCTGGGATTGGCTACAGGACAATAGGCGAGCAGCTTGGCGAGAGGGCAACAACTGTTGGCGCGATCATTAGAAAATGGGAAAAAAATTAGTTACGATACCCAGCCCTAAATATAACTTACTCAACATCACATATTCATCACATACCTGTGATCGCTAGCTTCAATCTAATTCATTGCTAGCACAAAATTTCGCTAGTGTAACGATTACCAGCTGGAGTGCACTCGAGAGCCACCAGAGGGCGCTCCACAATAGACTGATCACTTCCTCACAAACTACATTTCCCACACTCACTGCCCGGACTCATCAGCACTAATCAAGCTCTAAATACAGCTCGTTCTGGATCCATGGTAAGAAGTGACGTCACGGTACGAAGTGACGTACCAGCGTTTGCATATAGACCGCCTCCGGCACAAGGCAACTACGCTTAAAGCGCAAGGCAACTACGCTCATTTCGTATCGTTGTCGCGCCCGCGCGCCGCGCGCCTCACAAGTGTTCAGTCGACGGACAGCGAGTGGGTCTGTGTACAGGGAAATTACGATGCCGCAGATGTGCTCTTCCTGGCTGTGGACAAACAACATCTTTGAATACGCTGCAGAAAGATCCAGTCGTCAGGGAAAAATGGATGCACTGTATTTTTTGCGGATGTCTCAGTCACGGCAGTGTTAGTTTAAGCGTTTGTTCTATACATTTTAAGGATGACTGTTTTGAGCTTTGCCAGAAAACTGTTGCTCAAAGATAAGTCCGTGCCGACTATTCTGGGCTCAACAACGACGACGCAAACTGTAAGTAATGTATTTAAAACTTTAAACTACTTTTTGAATACGCTGAAAGATCCAGTCGTCAGGGAAAAATGGATGCACTTTATTTTTTTTGCCGTCCCAGTCACGGCAGTGTTCTATACATTTAAGGATGACTGTTTTGAGGAAAAAATCCCAATATGATGCTTGGCTTTGCCAGAAAACTGTTGCTCAAAGATAAGTCCGTGCCGACTATTCTGGGCTCGATAACGACGACGCAAACTTATTTTTTACCAAGGCTAATATAAACACATTTGTATAAGAGAATCTTGAAAATATGTCGCCTTTCTAGTAGGCCTAACGTTACATGTGATAGAAAATTAAAAATGTTGCCTTTATCAATGCTGCATCTTCAAATATGGCCTGTGCATGCATTTTTGTCCGTGGTACACCCTATCATTTCATTGGAATTAGTTAAATAATGTTAAACTGTTAGCAAATGAAGCTATAGGATAATTATGCAACAATAATCCGTTTTCAAGTGTCTCGGGTTAATTTTTTTTTATTAATTCAAAATAGTTTCACTTTCCATGTGGACACTGGCTGATCCAGTCTTCGTTGTTGTGGTGATGGTTCATGTTCCTCTGATTCCGGCTCAAACATAATAAGGTTTTATCATTGCAAGAGCCATCGCTTCGCATGCATCACCCGCTACTAAACAGTTACGCCGAATCCGCAAATGTTCTGGCTGGGGGCGTTAATAATTGATGCATAGGCACTGACGTTAGCCAATCATAACAGTGGGCGTTAACACTGAACTCTTAAAGGGGAAACACCCCCAAAACAGACTGTTTGAATCAGAGGATGAGAAACAGGGTGGGAAAAGGTCATAAATCACTACATTTTAAAAGTTTTTTGTAAAAAAAACTATAGTAATACTATAATTGCACCTAAGGGAACATAATAATAAAATAAAAAAAAACATGTCATGACCCCTTTAATAAACTCAGTCTCTGCAGATTTCAGCTCTTCCTGATGCTTTCATGCCCGTATTCACTTGCAGCTGATGGGAACTTACAACATTTATTGGAGAATTGCTGTTGGAGGAGCTGATCTGACAAAATAAAAAATAATATAAGTTCCTGAATTTGTTTTTATACTAATATCACATCTAAGCATTTATGTCTGTCTGTCTGAAGTAAAGTAACCGATGCGAATGTATAACTTATTTTATGGCTAACCAGAACACTCTCATGCTTTTTCCATTACAATATAGGCAGATATCTAGAAATAAAAAAGAATATTAACATTGTAATGTAATGTCTTCCAACTATTAACAATGGTCAGAAAAACTGAATAAAAAAGTGTCAATTTACAAGAGATCTGAAGTTGTAATAAATGATAAATATATAAATATAATAAATGAGGTGAAAACAGGAACTATTGTCATGAAATAAAGAGTGTTTTCAGCAGATCTGTTAATATTGATGAGCCTCTAACATTTATTGCACTAATCTGTTATTAGATCAAAACTGACAACGATCCTAAAAAACCTCATAAGTTCAATGTGAAGTATTTAGCAGTATCTGTTCCAGTGTATTTGAACTATGTGAAAGAAACACATTGGATTTGTTAAATATAAAATAAAACGGCAGCAGCATCAATTCCCCTCACAGATCTCAAACTTTGACTTCTGTAACACTCAGGAACAGTTTTCACTCTAAACATCGAGACAATCACACAAACGAACACAAAATCGCTCATGAATGAACAACATATTCTCCTCATGCTCGCTGCTGCTGCACTACATGTTTATTTCAGTGAGAAGACGCCAGAAAAGACGCACAAGTATCGCTTTGATCGATGAAAACAACACAGAAATGAGTTTGTCGCTTAATCAAACTGTATAAAGTGTGTTTGATGGTTGTGTGAATATGAGAAATACCGTGAACTGCTCTCCTCTCCTCACCTCAGAAGAATCTTCTTCTTCTTCTTCTTTACTGGCGGCTCAAATTAGCGCCATCTATTGTGTGTTTTGGATCAGAGACCATTTTTTTTCATGTGATGCATGATGTACAGAGATGACATTGTTTATACAACTTTGTATAGAAAGTAAGAGTTAATGGGGATTAGCTGAAAACTGAAAAATAAAAGACAAAAAAAGAAGATAGAATTTAACCTGTTAGTGATGTCTTCATGATTTAATGCAGGCAATATCTGAATGAATCAGTCAGTTAGCCATGTTTCGTTTAATATTCAGAAGCATTTAGAAACAGACATTATTTTTTTTATACTGGAGTAATTATATTTTAGGCATGTTATTAGGAAGATAATAGGCTATAATTATTTGATATAAAAACTGCTTTATACGAAATTCAAATGCTTGTACACCTCAGTTTTTTTAAGTGTTGATTATTAAATACATATTAATTAGTTGATTATAAACTTTATTTTCATGAAATAATAAAAAAGTATCAGCCTATTAGCTCAGCACAATGATAGTGTTATATTAATACAATTTTATTAACAAAGTCATGTTCGTTTTAGGTTTTCGGCCAAATTCATCTTATTTTCTTTTCTGGCCTGGTATATGGTAAGAGTTGTATGACATCACTGCCGTCTCGTGCTTTATTCCTGGTTCAAGCAGAATGAGCATAAAGTAAAATGGACAATAACAATGAGTTGTTGATCAAATGAGTAAAGTTTAATCAATAATTACATGAAGCAAATACAAACTTTAAGTAAAAGTGAATGAGACGGATCTCTCTCTTTACTGACTTATAAGAGCCAAAGCATCTCAAGAGAAGAAGAGAAGATACATGAATGTATATCTTGTCTTTGCATGGAAGAGTAGAAGTGGAAGAGAAACTAGATGTTTTGATGAAAAACTACGAAGAACTAGTAAAAAAATAATAGCAGATTCATGTCTCTCTTAAAAATGGTATGGCCTCTTCTTCAGCTCCTGAACTTAGACTTGAAATGTTTTTGTTTTTTTTTCAGTGTGAATTTTCTGGTGGTCTTTCAGTTCATCTTCTGTAGTAAAGGACTTCTGCACTGAAACACACACCGCCGTGTCTTTTCTGCTGTAATATTAAGGATGAATCTTCAGGTGTTTCTTCAGGACTGATGCCCAATGAAACTGTTTACCGCACTGATCGCAGTTAAATGGTCTTTCTTCAGAATGAGAAGATGTGATTTCAGAGAGAAAGCCTGAGCCGCTTCTTCCCAGTGTGAACTCTCATGTGAATCTTCAGACTTGTTTATAAAAATATTTTTTAGCCTCTGTTTTTCCTTTCTTGTTAACGTCCATCAGATCTAAAAGAAACATTAAATCAAGTGAGATTTCAAATCAGAGACAAACATAAAATGAAAAGTCAAGATCACTGATGAATTTAAAAGTCATTTTAATCCCATTGAATCTGGTCAACAACTGCTTTTTATCTCATTTATCCTGAAGCCTAAGCTCTCCATATGAGACATGAACACTTCTGCATCTATATCTGCCTGTTTCTGTGATGGAGCAGAGAAGTCACTTAGTCACTTAAGAACACGCGAAAGGGAATTTGTTACTCAGACGCTGTGTGGGAAGTTTAAGATCCGAAGTGCGCGACCTGAACGCCGTCTCTCAGACAATGCGCAAAGTTGAGCTCTCTTTCATGCCTTCCTGTGCTTAAATGGACAAATTTACTCAAAATTATGACAAAACCGTCTGGGCGAGTGTCCTAGTAAGCATAGTGAACATATGTCCTAGTATGCATAAGTAAACGCAAACAAGAAAGGCATGATCATGTATGCCTTCGGTCTTAACGTGGCAGAATCATTATAATCCTGCTACTGTCTGCTTTTTAAAATATTAAATCAATCAACAAAGGGCAAAGAAAAAAAAACACTGCCTAGTACCGGGCCAACTACGAGGCGGATCTCCGTGTGTCTCGCCAGGTGCGTGCAGTCTACGCACGCGCGCGCACACACACACCAGCAGTGACGCACGGATACTTCCCGGCATCCCTAACTACTGAACTTCGAAATTCAACCTACCAAGGAGGTTTCTACAATACTTCTGTTATGAGGATTAATTTGTGTCTCTGGTGGATTATTTTATGCTCCGCTGTGGAGCTATTGGGTTTGAACTCAATGAACTTCAGGACTCCACTGGCTCTGTATACATCCAGTAAGTCATCTTCTGCTATTAGTTAATTTTGGTCTAAAGTTCGTCCCGTTTCTTCCACCAGCCGTGGCGCTAATCCAAATAATTTGTATCCAGTTACCAAGGCAACGCCAAACGCTAGTTTTACAGACTCTTTTAAATGTGGACTTTTTAATGTTTGATCTCTTACAAATAAAGGTCTGCTGATAAGCGAGTTTATTAGTGATGCTAAACTGGACATAATGTGCCTCACTGAAACTTGGCAACAGCCTAATGATTATTTCCATCTTAATCAGACAGTGGTTATTCCTACATCAGCCAACCTCGCTCTAGTGGGCAAGGGGGTGGGGTTGCTGTAGTCTATCGTGACACTATCAAAGTTAAACCAGTATGCCTCAGTTTTTTTCATTTGAATGCTTGGATGTTAAACTCTCTGGCTTTCAACCACTGATAATCTTAACACTCTATAGGCCATCTAAGCCATCTGATCTGAATTTTCTGTATTAAGGACTTCACTTTCTGTCTATTCTCCTAATATATTACTTGGTGATATTAATATTCATGTCGATGCCACTACTACTTGTTCCCTCGCTGCTGATTTTATGTCATTACTTGTAAAGAATAACAGATTTTAAGAATCTATTTCAGATATGCTTTCTTACATAAACATCACGTTGAAGAATACTGATTTAAGCAATTCAGGTGTCTGACATTAGCTTTTGTCTTTATGCACTTCATGACCATTAAGCTCAAGATACAGCGGTGCCTTTGTCTCTATGATAATGTTAAGGTTTGAGCAATCAAGTCAGGTTGATTGGATTAGCAATAAAATAGAATGAATATGCTGATTTGCTCGGTTTCTCTTGAGCAATCTAGATAACCTGCCATACAGGTTTTTCGCTGGATAGAATCAACTCCTGCCTACTTTCCCATCCCAGAAGTCCCTCCTCCTTGGAATGGAGATAAAATTGCAATGAAAACTGTTACAGATCAGACTGTTTTGAAGAACTGCAGCCGCGCTCAATAAAGAATAACTTCTGCTTGAACGTGATACAAACGTCTCCTGGTCCTTGATGTCATTCAAAATTTATATTTTCCCACTCACAACAAAGGTCATACTTTAGATTTATTTTGATTTATTCAGAAGATTTATTTAGTCTTCTCAACTGGTATTGTTCCATGCAATGTAACCCATGCTGAGTTAACCATCTCCATTCACAAAGCTGTTTTATTTTATTTTATGACAGTCTCTGTCCCTGTTTCCAGGTATAAACACCAACGCACCATAGCCTTCAGAAACACAACGTCTCCTACATAATCAGGGCTCGCAAAATCGCCCGCCCGACGTCCCGGGGCTATTGTGTTTTCCAGTCGGGCTACCAAAATGCATAACCGGCCTGCCCGACGGGCTATCTGAAATCGTGTTCGCTTCAGTCTTGTTATAATCAGATTCAGCGCGTTCTTCGTCTTCAATCCGCAGTGGCGCCGAACAGAGCGCACGTCAGAAACAGAGGACAGTGTGTGTGTGTGTATGTATCTGAGCCTCATTGGTCTGTCACTGCTCGTCAATGTCAGAATATTAGAGATTACCAATCAAATCAAAGTAGGCGGGATTTATATTCACAGAAGCGGCTGAGCGCGAATTTGAGCAGAGCGACTCGACGCTTCAGTTTATGGTCAAGTGCGATAATGTAAGTAGCTAAACTAAATATTTCACATTTGACTTTTTTTTTATGTCATAAATGTTAAACAAATGACAAATTATCAGGCAAACGAATTTACTTGTCTAATTTCGCCATTTTGAACTGAAAATAGGCCTTTGTAACGTGACTCGTGGAATGTAATTCGTTTACTGTCATTGTGAGGGGACGAGAAACAAAGCCGTTTTCATCTTGTTAGGCACAATATTAATAACGAATGTGTACATGTTGAGAATTAATATAGTACAATTTGTAGCATTCAGTAAATTAAAAAAGCTCAGCTTTAGGAGGGGAAGAGACAGGGCAAGATGAGGAGACTGAGAGAAAAAGAAAGAGTGATGGATAAGAAGTGAGAGCAGGTATTGACAAATACTGCCCGCTGACATGGTTTTCAAGCTATTTCTTATCCTTTTTTTTGGCCTTCAAACGTCTTGAAATGCACATATCAGAGAAATAAAAAATTTGAACCCCCTAACAACCTTACATTTAGGACCTATTTGATTATAAAGCCCTGTCTACGGCCCTGTATTAAGATCAATAATGAATGTGTACATATTGTGAATAAATTTAATAAACTTAGTTAGGCTACCTAGCTTTCCTAGTAGCTTTCAGTAAATTAACGTGTCTGAGAAAATGATTCATAAATCAACCTATCAGCTGACCCCAAGTTTACTTTCGTCATTGACAGACAAAAATGAAAAGCCTATCAGTCAAAGCTCAGCTTTAGGATGGGAAGAGCCAGAGCAAGAGAAAAACAAAGAGAAAAAGAGTGATGCTGATGAGGAGAGAAAAATAATCAGCTGTGTGACATGGTTTTAAAGCTATTGTTGTCCAATTTTTTTGGCATTCAAAACATCTTAAAAATGCACATATATAGATTAGAGAAATCAAAATTTTCTCGGGCCCCCGAACACCCCTAACTAGTCTACCTCACATTTGGGACCTCAGTGATGATAAAACCCTGCCATCTGCATGTTAATGAAACTAGTTAATTGTGAGCGTTAGACCCTAACCCAAAGTGTTACCTTTTTTTAAATGTATTTTTTCATACCCTCATTGGGGGCTGAGCCACAGACTGATTCATGTTCCACACTGGTCACACACATTTCACTTCAGAGAACCAGATGTATATTTGTATTGATGATTCTAATTTGATTATTTTATATCCAATTGTTGATATTTGTGTTTTGAAAAAGTTTTTGATTCATGTTTTCTACATTAAAAATTGTCTTTTTATGTGGGCTAGTAAAATTAATTTCAGGCTACCAAAAACTGAAGAGTGCCTGCCCGAAGGGCTACCAGCGATTTAGAAATTCTGCGAGCCCTGATAATATATATATATATATATATATATATATATATATATATAATAACACCATCTCTGCTACTAGAACATCTTACTATTGTAACATTATAAACTCTGGGAAAAACAATTATAAGCTCCTGTTTTCCACAGTAAACCGGCTCCTTAAGCGACCTGACAACGTCTCCTCGTCTCCAACGTTCCTCAACGGAACTCTGCAACAAGTTTCTAAACTTTTTTCATGCAAAAATTCAAGACATTCATCACCATCTACTTAATATTCCTAGCACTCCAGTTCATAACTTGTCCTAAATAACTACCTTACAGGGCTCTGCCTTTACCACCTCCCTCTCAAACTTTACCTTGGCCTCTGAGAACCTGATCAAAGAACTTGTCACTAAATAAAAAACATCTACTTCCCAATTAGACCCCCCACCTACCAGTCTTCTTAAAGCATGCCTACCTTCCATCTCTCCCTTACTAGCTAGATTATTTAATTCCTCCCTCTCCACGGGCACTGTACCGCCCACTCTTAAGACTGCTGCTGACACTACCGTTCTCAAAATGCCCAATGCTGATCCTAATGATTTGAACAACTACCGTCCCATCTCCAACCTTCCATTTGTCTCCAAGATACTTGAGCGGGTCGTGGCAAATCAACTACATCAACATCTCATCTACAATGATCTGTGAACATTTCCAGTCTGGTTTCCGACAGCATTGGTAAAAATCACCAATGAACTACTCTGTGCAGCTGACTCCGGTCTACTGTCCATCCTTATTTTACTTGACTTGAGTGCTACCTTTGACACCATCTCACATCCCCTCCTCATTGAACGTCTGGCCAACATTGGTATCATAGGGGATGCAGTCTCCTGGTTCTGTTCTTACCTCACGGATTGTCAACAGTTTGTACAACTCAAACACTATAAATCAGCTTATGCGTCTGTGCCACAGGGTGTCCCCCAGGGGTCAGTGCTGGGTCCACTCCTCTTCATTATACATCTCCTTCCCCTGGGAAAGATCATGAGACATCACAAAATATATCTCAACTGCTATGCTGACGACACCCAGCTTTATATCTCAACTAAACCTTCATCTCCCCTTCCTCCCACCTCACTCAGCAACTGTCTTCAAGACATTCAAAACTGGATGAACACAAACTTTTTGAAACTTAATGGCAATACGACAGAAGTCCTACTCATCGGCTCCAAATCTACTCTTTCAAAACAGCATAACCTAAATATTACCATAGATGAGATCTCGGTCCCCCTGTCAACTCAAGTCAAAAGCCTTGTGTCATTCTGGACAGTTCCCTTTCATTCAAATCCCAGATTAAAGCACTTACCCAGACCTCGTTCTTTCACCTCCGCAATATCTCCAGGCTCTCTCAACCCTCATTGTCACAAAAAACACTAATTCATGTACTTGTCACGTCTGGATTACTGCAACTCCCTTCTCACCGGAGATTATAAATAGACTCCAACTTGTTCAGAACTCTGCTGCTCGAATCCTCACTGGTACCAGAACTTCTGAACACATCACACCTATCCTTATCATTCTACACTGGCTCCCTGTGCACTACCGTATTGAATTTAAGACCCTCGTGATCACCTACAAAGCAATCCATAATCTCACACCCAGTTACATTTCTGACCTCCTATCAGGTTATGTCCCTCCACTCTTCCTCGACTGGCCTCCTTGTCACCCCCACATTCCGCCTCTCCACCATGGGGGCCAGAGCCTTCAGTTGCACTGCACCAAGACTTTGGAATGCCCTCCCCTCCCACATTCGACAGGCAGACACAGTCAATTCATTAAAAAAAATGTTAAAGACCTATCTTTTTAAGAAAGCTTTTAATCTTTAAAACCTCTTGGTACTACATCACCATAGTAACCCTCCCAACACACTGTTTTACTGCTCTCTGACGATCTTAGATTTTTTTTTTTTGATTTGTCTCATTTGTAAAATGTATTTCTAAGTTAAATGTATTTTAATGTATTGCCTTCTTTTATGTCCTCCGAAACATGCAAGATGTCCTTGTGGATCTAGAAAGGCGTCTGCCAAATAAAACGTATTAAAAAAGTATTATGATTATTACCGTGATCTCAGATTGTGTTTAAGTGGTTTCTCCAATGCATGGATCTTCATGTGTCGCTTCAGGTAGAGTTTAATAGCGAAACTGGTCCCGCACTGATCACATGTGTGCGGCTTCTCTCAGTGTGGATCCTTTCATGTGTTTTCAGAGATGATAATCGACTGAATCTCTTGTCACAGTGTGAACAATTGTAAGGTTTCTCTCCAGTGTGGATCTTAATGTGTTGATCCAGACTGCGTTTAATAGCTAAACTGATCCCGCATTGATCACACGTGTACGGCTTTTCTCCAGTGTGGATCCTCTCGTGTGTTTTCAGAGATGATGACACACTGAATCTCTTGTCACAGTGTGAACACTTGTAAGGTTTTTCTCCAGTGTGGATCCTCATGTGTAGCTTTAGTTGAGCTTTAACAGAGAAACTCTTTCCACACTGATCACACATGTGCGGCTTCTCTCCGCTGTGGATCATCTCATGTATTTTAAGAGATGATGACTGACTGAATCTCTTATCACAGTGTGAACACAAGTAAGGTTTTTCCCCAGTGTGAATCCTCTGGTGCAGTTTTAAAAAGGCCACTGTAATAAAAGATTTCCCACACTCAAAGCACACATGATCTCTTACACCAGAATGAATTTTCTCATGTGTATGTAAATATGACAGCAGTGAAAAACTCTTTCCACACACAGTGCATGAATATGGTTTCTCCTTCGTATGAACTCTCAGGTGTCTCTTCAGGACTGATGCCCAAATAAACGTTTTCCCGCACTGATCACATGTGTAAGGCTTCTCTCCGGTGTGGATACTCCTGTGCCCTTGAAGATGTACCAATCGTGTGAAACTCTTCCCGCAGTGATCACATGTGAACGGTCTTTCTCCGGTGTGGATCCTCATGTGAACTTTAAGATTTGCTCTGAGTGAGAAACTCTTCCCACACTGACTGCATGTGAACGGTTTCTCTCCAGTATGAACTCTCATGTGGACCTTTAGTAGTTGTTTGCTTGAGAATCTCTTTTCACAGCAATTACAAGTGAACAACTTCACTCCAGTGTGTCTCTTCATGTGAACAATAAAACTTTCTCTGTATGCAAACCTTTTCCCACACTGATCACATGTGAACGGCTTCTCTCCAGTATGAACTCTCATGTGTTTCTTAAGGTGAGATGATCGCAAGAAACTCTTCTCGCATTGATGGCATGCATGTGGCTTCTCTCCAGGATGAACACTCATGTGAAGCGCAAGACTTTGTTTGTATGGGAATCTCTTCTCGCACTGATCACATGAGAACGGCTTCTCTCCGGTGTGGATTCTCATGTGAATCACAAGACTTTGTTTATATACGAAGCTCTTTCCACACTGAGTGCAGGTTGAAGATTTCTTGTCTCTTTTCTTTAAAAATGTCTTTTTAGTCTTTGAGCGACTCAAAGGTTTTTTCCCAGGTTTAACATTTTCCTCCTCCACTTCACTCAGTTCTTCACTCTCCTTCTTCACTTCTCTCAGTTCTTCACTCTCCTCCTTCACATCCATCAGCTCTGAAATTAAAGAGTAATTTTCGGTAAATCTTCCAGTTATTGAACATTATGGGCACATATTCCATGTTTCTGTAGTGAGAACTACAATTTTATTTGAACAACGACACAATTACCTAATGTAATATTAACATTAAAGAATAGAAAATACTGCCATAATTATGGCACCAACTTTTAGATTGCCATTTAGATTATTTTACTGAACTTCTTAATTTATTAAAGGCTGGTCACACTAGACTTTTTCTTCCATTGACTTCCATTTATGGCTCTTTCCACTAAGCGGTACGGTACGCAATTATTTGCGTTTCCACTGTCAAAAGTAGTGAATGGTACCAAAATGGTACTAAAGGGTGGAGCTAGACTCACTGCAGAACGTTGATTGGTTGACAGAGAATAGTCACTTGCGCGTGCTACAAGGGAAATGACTACATTAGAAGCGCCATTTTTTAATATACAGTGGAAATATAATACTACTGTTATTGTGTCATCAAATGTAGTTTTAAGAGTTTTTCAGGCGAGAATGTAGTTGTTTAAAGCTCAAATCTATGGTTTATTTTATATCAAGTTTATTTATGAAGATTTATGGAAATTGTATCCGGGTTATGAGATCCAGGTGATCGGGGCTCATGTTCCCCGCCTGAACAGCCTTTCCTCGGCTAGTCGTTCTGACGTTTGCCGCTGAATGACGTCTCTGTAGTGGTTAAACATAATTCGTATTCCGTTCGGCGTGCTATCAAGACGCATAATCGCTTTTTGGCGTGTTTTTCAATCACATGCGGGGATAATGTTTCGTTTCGGAGTAGACATACACGCAGAATCACATGCGGGGATGATGGTTCGTTTCGGCGTAGACATGCACGCGGAATCACATACGGGGATGATGGTTCGTTTCGGCGTAGACATGCACGCGGAATCACATCCGGGGATGATGGTTCGTTTTGGCGTAGACATGCACGCGGAATCACATCCGGGGATGATGGTTCGTTTCGCTCAGAACATTTGACAGATGTTGTGCCGAATTTTGACTCCCTGCCAAATGATTACCCCCCTCGTTGAAGTCAGTACCTGATTCCCTAATCCTAACCGCACTTCTAATCCTAACCCCTCACCCACAACTAATCCTAAACCTACCCATACTAGGGCGTAGACATACACGCGGATAGCTCAAAATGCGTACAGATAACAACTTGGCAGTAATAACTTGGCAGTGGCGTGTACGTTTACGCAAAGTCATGATGTCATGTTGGACTAGAGCGCCGAATTTGTATTTTTTACTGAATTGTTTGCTTTATTTCTTATTGTATAGATTCTTGTACCTTTCACTTATACTTTTATAGTGGCTATTATTGATAAAACTGAAATTTAACAAAAAGAGATAGGGTTGAGTTTTGTCATTTTTTATTTTATTACAAGATTATCGCTGTAATGTTGTTTATTGCAACATTTGTACAAATGCAAATATTGCCTGGAATAACAGGGTTGTGTTTTATATTTAGTTTAGTTATAAATAGGCTAACATTATACATGCAGTGAATATAATCAATATGCATTGCCTGAACCACATTTGTGTGCCTATAATGTTTAAAATTTATTTAAATGAAAACGAAAAGAGGCAGAGTGGTGTTTTATGACATATTTTGTTTTATTGTTGCCTAAAATGTACATATAACCGGAGTAGCAAAGCGAGCTGAGTGACGCTCTCAAGAACGCGCTGTTCCATTAGCAGAATGACCGGACTCGCGTCCTCGGACTCCTGAGACGGACTTGGCAAGTCTGAACTTTGCGTACTTGGTATTGAGAAACGCCTATTGTCGGTCCTTGTCTTGTGACAAACATGCAGAGAAGCAAGAACTAGATCTGCTGTATGTCATCCATTGTTGTTTACGAGGTCGCGTTCTTCTTCGCGCGAAAATGATGTCAATCGATTCTTTCCGGCAAACACCACGCCTATCTAGGGCGTAAAATAAATAAATAAAATAAACCTGCCTTGCCTATCAAGTAAGGGTACTGTTGGCGGTGGAAACGCTAGCCGGATCATGGTTTACCGAACTGCGCTGTACTGTACCGCTCAGTGGAAACGAGCCATTATATGCATGTGAATGTAGGGCACCTGCATTTGTATCAAGTGAAGACTTGTGGCCGAGATTAATGCATCAGTTAAATGAAAAGAAGACCAACTCATTTGCAGTCAAGTGGAGTAGATTGAGTACACCGGAGTGATCTAATTGGATGGATCTAATTGAATTGGACCATTTGTACACAAGAAGTAAAAGTTTAAAATCCACTCTGTAGCACACTGGCGACCGGTGTAGAGGAACGCAAGATAGGAGTGATATGATCCCGTTTTTGTGCACCCGTCAGAAGTCTAGCTGCCACATTTTGGACTAATTGTAATCGTGACATTGTTGAATGACTAATCCCAACATTAGAGATGCTCCGATCAGCATTTTTGGGGCCGATCACCAAAACCATGATCTGACAATTGCCGATCACAGAATGGCAGAGGAATGGGAATCTTCTATCTATAATCTAGCAGAGTTTGCACCATTTGTAGAAATGAAACTACCGGTAACTATGAGGTGGCAAGATTTTTTTTTTTTTCGGGAACAACCAATTATGAAAAAACACCCCAAAACCAGTAGGTTGTTTATCAGACAAAAATGAATGAAAGAACTTTTGTAAGTCAAATTTAAGACCGTTTTAAGACATTTTAAGATCAACATCAATTATGGCTAGATTTTAAAAGAGTGTCTTGCAACATGTTATCTACTAACATGTACAAGTGCAAATAAAGTTTTGACAAAAAAGGTTTTATAAAGAGATAAACCTCAAATTTCAGCCTTTAAATAATTTTCTTATAAAAAGAATGAGTAAAGAAAAAAGATAAATTACTGACATTTACAAAGAACATTAGCTTATCTTTTATCCCGTGGCGTCTGTTGTTGCTATGCAACCATGCACTGCGCTCTCCACAATGAGAAATAAGTTTTAGTAGCTTTTGCGGTAGTTGATATTTTTTCATCTCGCTGCGCGTTGAAAAAAACGGCCGCATTACTTCTATAACGCTTGCTGCACGCCTACATTTGAAATAAACTTGAGCGCGCAAAAAACGCGATATGTGAACGGCCCTTTGGCGAGTTACCTCCAGTCAGGCCACGAGCTACTGGCAGCACACGAGCGCCGTGTTGGAGACCCCTGCTCTCTACAGCTCCGCTTTGTAGGCTACGACTACTTTTTTGCTACTTTGTAATGACTTTCTGCAGCCAGCGTTTCTGGAAATTACTTTAAAAAAAACTTCCAGACGGGAGGAGAACTCATGTTGCCACTGGCAAGCTCCGGTCTGCTGTTGTGTCTCCGTGCGCCGCGCATGCAGGTGGAAAAAAGTTGCGCGAGTAATTTACGTCATGTGATCGGCTTTTTTGATCGCCGCTTTTGGGGTTCGCCGATCAAGCTATTTTTAGCCAATATCGGCCGATCAATCGGAGCATCTCTACCCAACATAAAGAGAATTGCAGTAATCCAGCCTTGAAGAAATAAATGCATGGATTACGATAGCAGTCGGAGCTGGAAAAAGCAGGATTTCACCACTAAATTGATCTGCCTATCAAATTTCAGAGATTCATCGAACACCACGCCCAAATTTCTCACAAAGGGCTTCACACAAGAGAACAAACCACCAAAATTTTGTTTAGGAGGAGCGATAGAGGAATCAGGGAGTCCAAATTAGGGGTGTCACGATTCTCCAAATTAAATTTTGGATTCTAAGGTCACGGTTCGATTCTTGATTTTTAAAAAACAAAACAATTTAAAGCACAGGTTGCTATGCCATTTTTAGACCAGACTTGCATAATATCTGACCTTTGTTTGCAATGTACCACACTACACTGTCAAATTCACACTGGAGAGAAACCTTACAATTGTTCACACTGTGACAAGAGATTCAGTCACTCAACTAACCTGCCATCTAGTTTCTCTTTTGTAACTGCAGTCTTCTTCACAAAAGTTGACATTCAAGTTCACAACAAAGCAAACAAACAGTTGTTGGTTTAACAGATAAATCTATGCGTCGCGCAGCACCACGTCTTTAAAATTTGAACACATTATTCGCCATGAGTGTACACACACCGGCAGCAACGGCTCACGGTACGGATCCACTTTTGCGACACAACTCAGGACCTTGTTCAAAATCCTGCCACGCCACAGAGCGTCATTACATAGTTTTATATTAAATTTACATTTATTTGTCCTAAATCGTCGCTATGACTTCACCCTGTGCTGCAATATAGGCTACAGTGTTGTCACGATACCAAAATTATGACTTCGATACGATACCAGACTAAAATACTTCGATACGATGCCAGACTAAAATACCTGGATACCGATACTGAATCAATACCATGGGGAAAAAACTAATACAGTAAAAGTAATTCGAAAAATATGACAGAACTTACAATTCTGTTTTATAAATGAATTGAAAAAAACTTAACTCTGTTTCTGCCCTGCTTTTTGACCATTCCTTCCCCTTTATAAAATGAAATAATAATAATTACATGCCAAGGTGCACGTCCTTACAAAGACGTTTGCAAATATTGACATTATTATCAATCATGTTAACATTTGCTAACCTTTCACAATTCTGAACAGGTTTGGGATGACCAAAATCTTATTTCATGAAACGAGTTATTTAATATTTTTTAAATTTAATTTTATAATTACAATATAGATATTTAATTTAATTTTATCTTTGCTATTAAAAATAAGCAAATTACAAACAATATGACATACTATAAGAGACAAATACTGTAAAATAAACAGTGCTTAATTTCTTTTTTGAATGCTACTGTTAAATAGTAGTGTACTGTAGCTGAAAAAATAAAGTCTTCACTCTATAAATGAACTATAGACTGATTCTTAATAAATAGATAAAATTTATTCAGTCAAGTATTGGGTGATTGTCTATTTTCTGTTGTTGTTTCATTAAAGGTGCATAGCGCAAGATTCTGAGTTTTTGCAGAACTATGCCACCTCTGCCGGCAAGCGAAACTGCAGCCAGAGATGTGGCTTGCACTAGACAAAAGTTTTCTTTTTTTTTATCTTACGTGGAGTTTGCGTTGGTGTTTGAAATGAACTACAAGCAGGTCTCTTACAATCCATCTTCTACGGAGAATGCCGGCGAATACACAAACCTGCCAGACATAGCTAGCTATGTGAGCGTGCCGTGAACGCGCATGACGTCACGCCCAGTCTAAGATACCGGCCCGAATCCCTCTTATTTATTTTACTTTACAGGATTACAGAGACAATCTCAGTGATCAGAGAAGGGCTCATTCAGCCCATCAGGCAATTGTTTAAGCATGTATGGGTTAGAAAACGGGTATTTTTTTACATGAAAAGTTGCTTAATGCACCTTTAACATTTATCACACAGAATATTAGGCTGCTGGTCCGGCCCTTTAAGACCTGCTACCCAATGGAACACTAACGATTAACTACTATTAACTACAAATCTGGTTTTGCTTAAGTTTCTCAAACCTCCCTTTACTCACCATTAGTTGAAAACAAACAAAACACATTTTGCACCATTTCATAGTTTAGGCTGTTTATTTAAATGTGGTGAACCTCTCTTTACTGACCATTTGTTGAAAACGCTAATATAATAATACAAGTCTGTACCCATTTTTAAAAAAGTGATGAAGTGCTTGAATGTTTCTAAAATGAATGTTGTTCAGCATCATGAATGAATGAAGAATAAACACCAACCTCTTTGTTCTCCAGGATCTTCAGTGTGTTTCATTCTGCAGGGTTCTGGATCACTCGTTCTCACTGTCCTCTTTAATAAACTCAGTCTCTGCAGATTTCAGCTCTTCCTGATGCTTTCATGCTCGTCTTCACTTGTAGCTGATGGGGATTTACAGCATTTATTGGGGAATTGCTGTGGGAGGAGCTGATCTGACAAAAAAATAATAATATCAGTTCCTGAATTTGTTTTTATACTAAATATCACATCTAAGCATTTATGTCTGATCTGTCTGTAGTAAAGTAACTGATGCGAATGTATAACTTATTTTATGGCTAACCAGAACACTCTCCTGCTTTTTCCATTACAATATAGGCAGATATCTAGAAATAAAAAAAGAATATTAACATCGTAATGTAATGTCTTCCAACTATTAACAATGGTCAGAAAAGAAAAGAAAAAACAGTTGAAAGCATGGACACAGAAAACGTATTTGTGAGCAACAAGTCTGCTGACACCAATGAAATGAGCTTTAAGTGTCAATTTGCAGGAGATCTGAAGACATCAGCATAATAAATGAGGTGAAAACAGGAACTATTGTCATGAAATAAAGAGTGTTTTCAGCAGATCTGTTAATATTGATGAGCCTCAGACTATCAACACTCATTCAACAAGCCATTCAGGATCATCAGCAGATCATCTCACTTTATTCTGAGTGTTTGCTGTTAGAAACACATTATTTGAGTCAGGATACATGATAAAAGCCTATAAAACTGCTCTACTGAAAGAAAATACTGTTGCTTCTCACAACATGACAAGGATAAAACATAAAAAACGCTAATAGCATTCATCTTAATTAACCACCTCATCTAAATAACTAGGCTACAGCAGCATAATGTCAATATCTATCATATATTTTGATTTTGTAGTAACTACATTTATTGCTATTAGATCAAAACTGACAATAATCCAAAAAACCTCATAAGTTCAATGTGAAGTATTTAGCCGTATCTTTTCCAGTGTATTTTAACAATGTGAAGTAAGAAACACATTGGATTTGTTTAAATAAAACGGCAGCAGCATCAATTCCCCTCACAGATCTCAAACTGGATCATGGTTTACCGAACTGCGCTGTACTGTACCGCTCAGTGGAAACGAGCCATTATATGCATGTGAATGTAGGGCACCTGCATTTGTATCAAGTGAAGACTTGTGGCCGAGATTAATGCATCAGTTAAATGAAAAGAAGACCAACTCATTTGCAGTCAAGTGGAGTAGATTGAGTACACCGGAGTGATCTAATTGGATGGATCTAATTGAATTGGACCATTTGTACACGAGAAGTAAAAGTTTAAAATCCACTCTGTAGCACACTGGCGACCGGTGTAGAGGAACGCAAGATAGGAGTGATATGATCCCGTTTTTGTGCACCCGTCAGAAGTCTAGCTGCCACATTTTGGACTAATTGTAATCGTGACATTGTTGAATGACTAATCCCAACATTAGAGATGCTCCGATCAGCATTTTTGGGGCCGATCACCAAAACCATGATCTGACAATTGCCGATCACAGAATGGCAGAGGAATGGGAATCTTCTATCTATAATCTAGCAGAGTTTGCACCATTTGTAAAAATGAAACTACCGGTAACTATGAGGTGGCAAGATTTTTTTTTTTTTCGGGAACAACCAATTATGAAAAAACACCCCAAAACCAGTAGGTTGTTTATCAGACAAAAATGAATGAAATAACTTTTATAAGTCAAATTTAAGACCGTTTTAAGACATTTTAAGATCAACATCAATTATGGCTAGATTTTAAAAGAGTGTCTTGCAACATGTTATCTACTAACATGTACAAGTGCAAATAAAGTTTTGACAAAAAAGGTTTTATAAAGAGATAAACCTCAAATTTCAGCCTTTAAATAATTTTCTTATAAAAAGAATGAGTAAAGAAAAAAGATAAATTACTGACATTTACAAAGAACATTAGCTTATCTTTTATCCCGTGGCGTCTGTTGTTGCTATGCAACCATGCACTGCGCTCTCCACAATGAGAAATAAGTTTTAGTAGCTTTTGCGGTAGTTGATATTTTTTCATCTCGCTGCGCGTTGAAAAAAACGGCCGCATTACTTCTATAACGCTTGCTGCACGCCTACATTTGAAATAAACTTGAGCGCGCAAAAAACGCGATATGTGAACGGCCCTTTGGCGAGTTACCTCCAGTCAGGCCACGAGCTACTGGCAGCACACGAGCGCCGTGTTGGAGACCCCTGCTCTCTACAGCTCCGCTTTGTAGGCTACGACTACTTTTTTGCTACTTTGTAATGACTTTCTGCAGCCAGCGTTTCTGGAAATTACTTTAAAAAAAACTTCCAGACGGGAGGAGAACTCATGTTGCCACTGGCAAGCTCCGGTCTGCTGTTGTGTCTCCGTGCGCCGCGCATGCAGGTGGAAAAAAGTTGCGCGAGTAATTTACGTCATGTGATCGGCTTTTTTGATCGCCGCTTTTGGGGTTCGCCGATCAAGCTATTTTTAGCCAATATCGGCCGATCAATCGGAGCATCTCTACCCAACATAAAGAGAATTGCAGTAATCCAGCCTTGAAGAAATAAATGCATGGATTACGATAGCAGTCGGAGCTGGAAAAAGCAGGATTTCACCACTAAATTGATCTGCCTATCAAATTTCAGAGATTCATCGAACACCACGCCCAAATTTCTCACAAAGGGCTTCACACAAGAGAACAAACCACCAAAATTTTGTTTAGGAGGAGCGATAGAGGAATCAGGGAGTCCAAATTAGGGGTGTCACGATTCTCCAAATTAAATTTTGGATTCTAAGGTCACGGTTCGATTCTTGATTTTTAAAAAACAAAACAATTTAAAGCACAGGTTGCTATGCCATTTTTAGACCAGACTTGCATAATATCTGACCTTTGTTTGCAATGTACCACACTACACTGTCAAATTCACACTGGAGAGAAACCTTACAATTGTTCACACTGTGACAAGAGATTCAGTCACTCAACTAACCTGCCATCTAGTTTCTCTTTTGTAACTGCAGTCTTCTTCACAAAAGTTGACATTCAAGTTCACAACAAAGCAAACAAACAGTTGTTGGTTTAACAGATAAATCTATGCGTCGCGCAGCACCACGTCTTTAAAATTTGAACACATTATTCGCCATGAGTGTACACACACCGGCAGCAACGGCTCACGGTACGGATCCACTTTTGCGACACAACTCAGGACCTTGTTCAAAATCCTGCCACGCCACAGAGCGTCATTACATAGTTTTATATTAAATTTACATTTATTTGTCCTAAATCGTCGCTATGACTTCACCCTGTGCTGCAATATAGGCTACAGTGTTGTCACGATACCAAAATTATGACTTCGATACGATACCAGACTAAAATACTTCGATACGATGCCAGACTAAAATACCTGGATACCGATACTGAATCAATACCATGGGGAAAAAACTAATACAGTAAAAGTAATTCGAAAAATATGACAGAACTTACAATTCTGTTTTATAAATGAATTGAAAAAAACTTAACTCTGTTTCTGCCCTGCTTTTTGACCATTCCTTCCCCTTTATAAAATGAAATAATAATAATTACATGCCAAGGTGCACGTCCTTACAAAGACGTTTGCAAATATTGACATTATTATCAATCATGTTAACATTTGCTAACCTTTCACAATTCTGAACAGGTTTGGGATGACCAAAATCTTATTTCATGAAACGAGTTATTTAATATTTTTTAAATTTAATTTTATAATTACAATATAGATATTTAATTTAATTTTATCTTTGCTATTAAAAATAAGCAAATTACAAACAATATGACATACTATAAGAGACAAATACTGTAAAATAAACAGTGCTTAATTTCTTTTTTGAATGCTACTGTTAAATAGTAGTGTACTGTAGCTGAAAAAATAAAGTCTTCACTCTATAAATGAACTATAGACTGATTCTTAATAAATAGATAAAATTTATTCAGTCAAGTATTGGGTGATTGTCTATTTTCTGTTGTTGTTTCATTAAAGGTGCATAGCGCAAGATTCTGAGTTTTTGCAGAACTATGCCACCTCTGCCGGCAAGCGAAACTGCAGCCAGAGATGTGGCTTGCACTAGACAAAAGTTTTCTTTTTTTTTATCTTACGTGGAGTTTGCGTTGGTGTTTGAAATGAACTACAAGCAGGTCTCTTACAATCCATCTTCTACGGAGAATGCCGGCGAATACACAAACCTGCCAGACATAGCTAGCTATGTGAGCGTGCCGTGAACGCGCATGACGTCACGCCCAGTCTAAGATACCGGCCCGAATCCCTCTTATTTATTTTACTTTACAGGATTACAGAGACAATCTCAGTGATCAGAGAAGGGCTCATTCAGCCCATCAGGCAATTGTTTAAGCATGTATGGGTTAGAAAACGGGTATTTTTTTACATGAAAAGTTGCTTAATGCACCTTTAACATTTATCACACAGAATATTAGGCTGCTGGTCCGGCCCTTTAAGACCTGCTACCCAATGGAACACTAACGATTAACTACTATTAACTACAAATCTGGTTTTGCTTAAGTTTCTCAAACCTCCCTTTACTCACCATTAGTTGAAAACAAACAAAACACATTTTGCACCATTTCATAGTTTAGGCTGTTTATTTAAATGTGGTGAACCTCTCTTTACTGACCATTTGTTGAAAACGCTAATATAATAATACAAGTCTGTACCCATTTTAAAAAAAGTGATGAAGTGCTTGAATGTTTCTAAAATGAATGTTGTTCAGCATCATGAATGAATGAAGAATAAACACCAACCTCTTTGTTCTCCAGGATCTTCAGTGTGTTTCATTCTGCAGGGTTCTGGATCACTCGTGTTCTCACTGTCCTCTTTAATAAACTCAGTCTCTGCAGATTTCAGCTCTTCCTGATGCTTTCATGCTCGTCTTCACTTGTAGCTGACGGGGATTAACAGCATTTATTGGGGAATTGCTGTGGGAGGAGCTGATCTGACAAAAAAATAATAATATCAGTTCCTGAATTTGTTTTTATACTAAATATCACATCTAAGCATTTATGTCTGTCTGATCTGTCTGTAGTAAAGTAACTGATGCGAATGTATAACTTATTTTATGGCTAACCAGAACACTCTCCTGCTTTTTCCATTACAATATAGGCAGATATCTAGAAATAAAAAAAGAATATTAACATCGTAATGTAATGTCTTCCAACTATTAACAATGGTCAGAAAAGAAAAGAAAAAACAGTTGAAAGCATGGACACAGAAAACGTATTTGTGAGCAACAAGTCTGCTGACACCAATGAAATGAGCTTTAAGTGTCAATTTGCAGGAGATCTGAAGACATCAGCATAATAAATGAGGTGAAAACAGGAACTATTGTCATGAAATAAAGAGTGTTTTCAGCAGATCTGTTAATATTGATGAGCCTCAGACTATCAACACTCATTCAACAAGCCATTCAGGATCATCAGCAGATCATCTCACTTTATTCTGAGTGTTTGCTGTTAGAAACACATTATTTGAGTCAGGATACATGATAAAAGCCTATATAACTGCTCTACTGAAAGAAAATACTGTTGCTTCTCACAACATGACAAGGATAAAACATAAAAAACGCTAATAGCATTCATCTTAATTAACCACCTCATCTAAATAACTAGGCTACAGCAGCATAATGTCAATATCTATCATATATTTTGATTTTGTAGTAACTACATTTATTGCTATTAGATCAAAACTGACAATAATCCAAAAAACCTCATAAGTTCAATGTTAAGTATTTAGCCGTATCTTTTCCAGTGTATTTTAACAATGTGAAGTAAGAAACACATTGGATTTGTTTAAATAAAACGGCAGCAGCATCAATTCCCCTCACAGATCTCAAACTTTGACTTTTGTCTTGACATTCAGGAACAGTTTTCACTCCAAACATGATCGAGACAATCACACAAACGAACACAAAATCGCTCATGAATGAACTCAACATATTCTCCTCATGCTCGCTGCTGCTGCACTACATGTTTATTTCAGTGAGAAGACGCCAGAAAAGACGCACAAGTATCGCTGTGATCGATGAAAACAACACAGAAATGAGTCTGTCGCTTAATCAAACTGTATAAAGTGTGTGTGATGGTTGTGTGAATATGAGAAATACCGCGAACTGCTCTCCTCACCTCAGAGGTTCTCTTCTTCTTCCTCCTCTTCTTCTTCTTCTTCTTCTTCTTCTTCTTCTTCTTCTTCTTCTTCTTCTTCTTCTTTATTGGCGGCTCGAATTAGCGCCATCTATTGTGTTTTGGATCAGAGACCATTTTTTTCATGTGATGCATGATAACGAGGAAGCAGGCACTTTTTAATTTCAAAAAGTACAGAGATACATGTTTATAATATTACAACTAAAATATAACAATGTGTTCAATGTCATCAGAATACAAATGAGAAAATAAGAGTTACCGGTAATTAGCTGAAAACTGAAAAATAAAAGACAAAAAAGAAGAAAGAGAGAACATGAAGGTCAGATAATAAAATATACATCAATTACATATTAAAATTCGTACAAATACTTGCTGTCATATACTGAAGATGTAGGCATAGGCTAATTGTAGTAGGTGTATTTTTTATTCTTTCAAAAACACGGAAAAAATGGTTGGTTAAAGGATAAACTTACATTTATTTGGCCAAAAAGATCAATTAAATTTATAACAAAGCGAGTCAAATATTTCTGAACTGAAGTCACAAGATCATCCGAAACAACAGTCAAATATGAAATAGTAATATTAAACCTCTGGTAAGTCTGAAATAAAAGGCAAAACAAAAGATGAACTATATTAATCTGACTGAAAATGTCCTCATAGCAATATCAATGGTTGAAGCATCAGATCTGCTCTACAATACTTGATTAACACAGACTTTATTTTTTTATTTTAGTAGAAGCTAAAATAAGTAGAAGTAGAAGCAACTTTTTCCAGTTCAACTCCTATAGCTTAATTATTATTATTAATAATACAAACACATGATTCTGAACCTCATGAGATCCATCAGTGACTTCAGACAAAATTGTCAATAAAAGACAAATATTAATTTTTATGGTAGTGCCGGTAAAACAAACGATTATCGATTATTAGGTTGGACTCGGTGTAGTGTCCTTACAACTTACCAAAGATCCAGTGATCATGGATATTGATATGCAGCAGGAATCATGTTTGCTGACATTAATGAGCCTGATGTCGACGCCGGGGAAATACATGAAGCAAATTTGCATGTGAACGCTTTATTTAAATACAATATAGCCTAAGTCTAATTCCTAGTGATCACACATTTAGTGTGACCCGGGTTCTCAGACTCGTTTAGTTTTTTCTTACCCAACCAAAACTATTTATACTTCCATACACATATTTCCAACAGTTTCCCAGTACCTTTTTAACTGGATGTCTTTCATCATGTCCTTTTACATTGATTCAGTTAATTTTTTTTAAAAGTGTTTTTATTTGCACTTTATTAAAAATATATTTTAACTGTGTGCTGGAAATGATCATTGTAACAATGCATTGAAAGACACTTTTACGTTGTCTCGGTCTTGTCACGGCCTTGACGGTCTTTGGTCTTGGTCTCGGACTTCTCGGTCTTGTCTTGGTCTCGCTGTCTCAGACCGACATAGTGGTCGGGGGATTTAGCAATACACAATACTACAATATCCACGACGACACAACGTTCGATAATGCAACATTATTATTATTTGCGCCCTTCGAATGCAACCAATCACATCCCAGCAAACATTGGTCCGACGGCAACGTCGTGTCCCTGGCCAAAAATAGTCGCGGTAGGACGGCACAAATCGGTAAAATATGTATCGCAGAACATTTCCTAAAAATTCCTTCAGATACATTTGTACATGTCTATAGTTCTCTGGGGTTGCATGTATAATTGTTTTTTTTTTCACTTTTAGCTACGTGTAGTTCAGTATATACTGTGTTGTGTATCGGTTGTGAGAGGACGTCACCTGGCGACGTCTTTTACACGTGCATTTATAGTCCATCGTGACCCTCTATGAAATAAATTGTGATAAAGCTGCGCTTAATCCTTGCATGGTTAATACTGCAATAATTAATTTAATTTGCCAAGTTTTTAAGAGGTTGTGAAGACGTCCACTGACGTCCTTTGCACGTCTTGATCAAGACGGTGAATAGTCGTCCACTGACGTCCTTTACACGTAGTCAAGCAAAACAGAAAAAAAATGAATTATCTTTATGAAATACACTTTTTTTTATACAAAGTAGCCTATGTACTTTTTCTTGTTTAAATAATTATACAAAGTGCCCAGTGTGGTTACGTGATTCCAAAGCCACTGCATTTTAGTCATTATTTCAACCTGTTGTACCTGATGTATTCATTGGTATTTTTTTTGATGGAATGTATGCATATACATGTAAAACAGAAATATATCCGTTCACCAGGCTCTGGTTGGAAACTGCTGCCAAGATGTAGTAATCTCGCGATATTACAGAATCCCGCGATAGGACAGATTATCTCACGTGATGTTAACACGTTCTCCTCATCTCCGGAACCCGGAACTTGAATATTGATCAACCACGAGGAGAGGAGGAATTGAGTTGCATCGATAATATTTAAAATCTACTGTTGGGTAAGTACATTTTGTATTATTAGATTTACGTGCTTGAGTTTTACTTGTTTGACACGAATGAACCGAAATAAATGATGCTCACATTGTCAACGGACATTTACTGAGTTTGGCTAAAATTAGCTAGTAGGCTAAAAGTTACTTTGAACTTAAACAACGGTATACCATAGTGTAAAGTATGTTTAATGATACAGTCAAAGTTATTACTGTAACTTATTAATGTAGCCTTTTGAGAATTTCTTTCAGAAAGTAAATTATCTGAAAGAGAATGAAATGTTTAGCTGGATTTGAACATGTATGTTTTCAGTAACTGCTTTAAAAATATTTTGTAATTTTAGAATGGCTAAACATGTCCTCTGAATACCAATACATTTTTTATTGGTAACCTTTATCTATTCAGGGGACATCACAGCCCACCTGTCTATCAGAAATGTCCTGTTCAAATGCTATTCCCCCCGCTCCCCAACTGATCTAACACCAATTTAAAGCAGAATTTTTTTTTGTACAATAAAATAAAATGTAATGCATGTTGATTACCTTTTTCTAATGTTTCATTCATGATTCATTAATCTTGTTCCATGTTTTTTTAAATTTAGCTGTAGACAATACAAATATTTTGAAAATGAGTGCATGTCATTTACCTCAAATTTTTTTTTTTTTTTTTTAAATACATATATTCTCCTCCCTTAGATGCTATGAAGAGGTGGAGCCCAAATGCCACAGACTCCGAAATTGATGCAGCGATGGCAGAACACCTGAAACACGCTCCAGGAAGAGCTGGTGGTGGTGGATTCAAAAAATGAGCCAAACAATGTGATAGTTCACCCAAAAATGAAAATTGTCGTCATTTACTCAACCTCATGGTGCAAACCTTTATACCTTTCTATGTTATGCTAAACACAAAGATGTTTGGAAGAATGTTTGTAACCAAGCAGATGTCACTTCCCATTAATTACCATAATAATTTTTTCTCCAATAATGGTAGTCAATGGTTGCTCTATTTGCCTGGTTACAAACATTCTTCAAAATATCTTTTTTTGTGTTTAGCAGTTTTTCATTTTTGGGTGATCATGGTAAAAAATAATATTTTCAAATATATTTCAAAATATACAAAAAATGGGCAAATTTTTTTTTTTTGCTAAAATATATTTCATAATATATTTACATAAATATATTTTCTTCAAATACATTTTTGGCCATTTTTTTTGTATATTTTTAAATATACTTGAAAATGGCCAAAAAATATATTTTAGAATATATTTACATAAATATATTTTCTACAAATACTTTGGCCATTTTTTTTTTCTAAATTTATTTTTTAAAAATATATATGCATATGAATATATATTTCAGTCTAAGAAAATACATTCACAAAGTAACATTTGAATAAAATCTTTATTTGCTGTCTAAACTGTGAACATACAACACATGAATAAAAGCAAGTAAGATAAAGGCCTTTATATAATCAGTATTTTGTAATTGGTATTTTAGTTTGGTTAACAAATGTTAAACATTGAAAAAAAATAAAGAGAAATGTTGGCTTTTCAAGAACAATAAAATGTTGTGCTAAATCAGAACATATGCTTCTTTTTTTTCCTTATGTCCACAAATAATGTGTTCTTGTTTGTGATGTACACGTGATTAAAACGTTTTATTGACGTTCAGGTCTGACTTGGACCAATTTTGGACCTTTTTAGAACCTTTGTCAAGTTTAGATGTGTAAACGTCTAGATCGCTGGTCACGATTTAACACAATGGGTGTATTATTATTTTATATGCAGACTTATATGCCTACACTTATGCAGAAACACACCTTATAAACATCCAGAAGAAGACTCATTCTGACGTCCAGGGACGCGCAGAAAAGACGTGGAATTCACGGCCAGACGACGTCAAAGACGTCGGTTCAACTTTCATTTTGGAACTATTTTTCAACCATGACGGGACGTCTCGGACGGACGTCTTTTCAACGGTCATTGAACGTCCAAATGTTTGCTAGGATGCATCTATTTTTTTGTAAAACAAACGTTTCGCCTTTTGTTTAATGTATGTCTAAATGGTCCAGTGGTAGAACTTTCGCCAGCCGTTTCTGAGGTTCTGAGTTCAAATCTGCAGCCGCAGTTTTTTTTCTCGTATAGTTTTTTCTCTCTCATCAAAACCGATTATGTTCATCAGTGGTTGTATATCAAGCACGGACACGTTTGTGTGCATTATGTTATGCGATTTCACCAGAACGAATAGAGAGTATCCGCAACGGATTGAAGCGCGCGTCCGAGTGAAGACAGTGCGGCGTGAGCGCGAGCCACACGAGAAAACACTGTATCCGCGCCACTGATCGCAGCGCAACGAGCACTTTGATCACTTGATTTAAAAAACACATATCAGTGACATGATGGGTTTTAACTTCATTCAGGAGATTTTGGGTAACTGACAGATGACTTTGAGCGCACCGCCAGGCCAACGGTGTGTGTGTGTGTGTGTGTGTTGTAACTTGTTTGATTACAGTATTGTATTTAAGATGGTGTTAAGGCCATTGCACACTGAGTCCGAAAATCGCATCCGAAATTTTCGCACGTTAAAAAATAAATACGACCTCGATCACGTTATGTGACTTTCGTCCGTCATAAAAAAAAATCGAAACGGGTTCGATTTTCTGCGTTTTTCGCATCCGTAACAAGCAGTTTGAATGGTGTTTGAATGGTGCTTTGACAATTCAGAGCCACCGAATCACGAATACGAAAAAAGGCATACGAAAATTTCGGACTCAGTGTGCAATGGCCTTTAGACTAAATAAATGGTCTTTTAAATATCATCTGCATATCTCCGTTGTGTGTTGACTAAACATTAGGCCTAATCCAAGTTTATAATTGTCTTTAATTTGATGTTACGATTTCATCTACACATTAAGAATAATTTCAATTGGTTACATATTTCTCATTCTTTAGACTGTTGTTGGAGGAGCAAGATGGTGTTGGAGGTGTTTGATGTTTTGTCAGATGAACCAGTCAGTTCCAGTCATGTCAGTCCTCAACAGTACACAAAAGTTAAGGGAGTCTCAATCCTCTAATAGTGCAGTAACAGCCGTCATGCAATTGCTACACATAGTTGATCTCACCCAGTCTGCAAAAACATTTACAGTGAGCTCACAGTCACACACACGACATGGTCTGTCTCTGTATTGTTCTGTCTGTGTAGTTGAAGTAATACCGTCTAATATGTATTGAATGTAAACTGCGTCTGAACCCTATGCTGCTGTTCTTGAATTCATACAAGTTATTGCTTAGCTTCAACACAAGTCTGTTTTTTCCCCCCTCCGGTCTCGACTTGGTCTTGGTCTTGGTTTTGACTTGGTCTTGGTCTTGACTTGGTCTGTCTTGGTCTTGGCCTCGATACCCTCTGGTCTTGGTAGTGTCTTGGTCTCGGTTTAGGCGGTCTTGACTACAAGTCTAGCATTTAGTCGCACGATGGCCTCTTGGACAAGTGCAAGTACATCAGTGATGCGCGGGTTGATCCAAAATGAGCGGGTGCCTGCGGTCATCTGCGGTTACGAGTCATCCAAAAATATTTGTAATGATATTCGGGTCGCGGTCGGTCGGGTCGTTTGAAATAAAGATGCCAATTAAACCCTTGTAATTTATATAGTAGCCTAGACATAATTTTCAATGAAATACATAGGTCTAGTATCTAGCCTACACTTTATTGGCTGAATAACTGGCGCGAGGATGACGCACGAGCTCAGTCTGCAGATGAAAGTGGGAAATCCTTATTTACCTTTTGAATGTTGAGCGCGTTATTAACTTTTAAATAAAAGCTGACGCGGGACAAAATGCCCGATTTCCCAACACGTTGAACTGAGCAATTGCTTTGTGCCATTTTAACAGGCTATAGTCTACTTTTAAACGCATATAGCTCAGTAATGTCAGTTTTATGTAGCTATTTTCTGAGAGGGGGGCAGGGGGATTTTTGTTGGGAAAGTCGGGGGAGAGATTCACACTTCGATTAGACTGGATAAACACATGCAGCATCTTAATTGTTAAGAAAATGAAACGAAATAAAATAATAAATTAAGCCTTTATTACAAAACTCAAGGCTATATCATACAGCATTCAGAAAAATGCCCACCTCTAGTTCCTCCGTCTATGGCCCAATGACGCTACGATGAGCATTTAGTTACTTTAAAAAAATGCGGGTCAGGAAGCGGGTCGGGTACAATAGTTTCTTTTCTTTTTTTTGCGGTCCGAGTTGCGGGCGGGTTAGTTGAAAACGTTGGTCGGGTGCGGGTTGTTTATTCATTGACCAGCGCATCACTGAAGTACATGTAGCGCCAGTACATGTAGTTATTGGCAAGTTATTGAACTAATATTCATTTTCATAGTATCCCACGGGCAAAAAGAAAAAGAATGTGGCAGCAAACATAAATTTAACAATAAAACCATAATTCAATAAGTTAAATCTTTAAGCATAAAAGGTTCATGGCTGTAGGCTACATGACTTCACAAATATTTGACATATTCCATTAATATATTTCAGGGTCTATTTCGATGTGCCTCCACTCTTTCCATGTGGTATACTGCTCTTTTCACATAATTAAAGGTTCTCTAATCCAACCTTTTACATTTTTTAATTAAGCTAATGAAATTAACATTTAACTTCTCCTCCGCCAGCAGAGGCTGGTCCTGCACCACCGCTGATAGATGAAGAGCAGATCCACAATACTGGAAGAATATTAAAATCCAACAGAAAAATAATTAATGTTGCTTTTGTTTTTGTAGGAAATAAAAATGACCAAATAAATTGTGAATAAGTTGTGTGTATTTAACAGCTGTGGTGGTTACGCCACATCTCTCTACCCTTCCATCTGGCATCCTCCCATACAGTAATCTCTAGTTCATTTCCGGAAGATGCGATGATGGGAATATGTGTCTCATCAATGCATCCAACCACACTGGAAATCATAAAGAAAATTCTAAGTATTTGGTTACTTTTCAGAGGTCACAGCGAGATGTTATCAAGTGAACATAATTGATCAAATTAGCCACTTGCACCACAATACAGCGGCCTTACTTCTGTGCTCTGCATCTCCAATGTTATATAGAGACATGCACAATAAATGAATATACTGCACTGCAAAATATGCTTTCTTAGCCTTTTTGTCATGTTGTTTTCAGTCAAAATATCTAAAGATTTTAAAATCCAGATGCATCTACTACATTATAAGAAACACTCTGGGTTTACCGAAGAAAACCTGCTCCGGACCAGGTTAGGAACAGGTCCCTGGTTTGACACACATCTTAAACACACGTTCACACACATCTTAAAGATAAAATTTATTCCACAAAAGCAATGCATCAGATTGTGTATGATATTGAGTTGTTTGATGGTGTTCGCTGTAGAATCTGAAGTTCAGCTGGATTCAGTAAAACTGGAGGAAGAATAGCAGAAGAGACGAGAGCAGGAGGAAGCTTTCCTTATACACTCCATCTAAACAAGACAGTAACGAAATTAGCATTAATTAATAATACTACTATACTGCTAAAAAATTGCATGTTCATTGTTGGTCACTTTTATCACACATTTTTAAAAACAACAAAAACTCTCTGAAAGTGTCACACACACTAAAAAGAGATGTGCTAAAAATGACACATGTTGTCAGTTAACACATATAGAGAGTGTGCTCAGGGACAGCACATGTGTCAAATTTAACACAATAAAAGTGTAAGTCATTTTAACACAAATTGTGTCAGGTAATGAAGTACTCACGATGTGTAATTTTAACAATAAAGCGAAAAGGGTAGATGTAAAAATATTAACCATTTAATCAATAGTCGAGTACAGAATGCATGTGCACACAAAGTACAAGACAATGTTTCAAGCTCAATGACTGACAGACTCACTGTACTGTACATTATTCAGTTATTTACACTTCAACCTCTAATTAATAATGCTGCTTTTGAGAAAAGCTCATGAAGAGATAACAGTTAACCGAGTTTGCACTTTGAATTAAATTAAAAGGTAGCTACTGACAAAACATTGCATATAAATAACTTTTATTTACTCAGGCCTGTTTGTTTGAGAACATTAGCACTGCATAACATGCACATTGATGGAGAGTTTCTGCATAAAATCCATTTTCACAGTCAATCAGGGATGTTTTTAAGAAATAACCACATCCTCTTTATTCCAATCTGGGTTTATATTTTAGTAAAAAAAAATGTCTAATGTCTGAATTGCAAGGTGTCAGGTCTGATGATAAAAAGCAACGCATGGGCGAATGCAAATGTTATGGAAATGTCAGATGAGGGATGAAAGTAGGGGTGTGAACCTACACTGGTCTAACGGTTCGGTTCAATTCGATGTCACAATACACTGCATCCTCAATTTTCAGTGCATCCTTTATATGCATCCTTTTTACTTCAAAAGTGATATATTTAAATAAATGTTCATTTAACCCTCTGGGGTCGGCAAACGCGCGGGGGTGCGTTTTGCTGTTTTTTTTTTTTTACATAGCAGCAACATAGACTAAAAATACTCTGTCATGTATGGTCATACAGACTTAAGAAATATGAAAAAAGAATCTGTGAGATGTCTACTTTTGTATGTGTCCACTTACAATCTAAACAAAACGTGCTTTTGTAAAATAAAGAAAATTAACAGGGTGTGCTTTCTGCCTCTCGTCTCGTAAACTTTTTTTTTCTTGAGCACGTCCCTAAACATAAACAAAACTCAGCGAATACTTGTCACATATTTATGAGCTCTATATATTTATAATCATTTAAGTGTGTAGTTTTAAATGATCTGATTCAAAAGAAAACAAATATACTCTGTTTAAGTAATTTGTATAAAACCAACAAGATATCCAATTTCTCAAACCCTCGCTCATTATTTTTTATGTGACCACACCCACACACGCAAAATATATAGACATGCAAATCGCGCTCATTACCTCAGAAACAATGCACCTAACCTCCTCAGTCCTCTGCTGTTTGCCGAGTTTGAAAGACGCGCGTGAGCTTATTTTATTTACATCCGCAGAAGAACGCGATTTGAAGACAAAGATTTTAAGGTAAGAAATAATTCTGAATGACATTAGTTAGTGTTATTGTTGCATAAACTTCACATTAAGCGGCTCTATCGCTTCAGTAAATGTTCTCTTGCACGCGCTGTCTGTTTGAGTCAAACATCCTGCTTGGACAACTTCTGCCCCCTTTCCTCCAGGCTAGCCCGCGCCACTCCCTCTGCCCCCTGGTTATCTGATGTTCTCCGTGAACATCGTGCTAAACTCAGGGGTGCAGAGAGGAAGTGGCGCAAATCCAAAGATCATTCTGACCTTGATCTTTATCAATCCCTCCTCTCTTCCTTCTCAGCTAACATATCTACTGCTAAAATTACTTACTATCACAGCAAAATTAACAATTCTTCTGACTCTCGCATGCTTTTTCTCGCATGCAAAACCTTCTCCTCCCTTCTTAACCCTTCTCCTCCTCCTCCTTCATCAACCCAAACAACTGATGATTTTGCAACATTATTCATAAACAAAACTACCACCATCAGCGGCTGATTTACTAATCCAAAAACTAACACACACATTTTACCAGCTAACACACACATTCTACCCTCTTTCTCCTTGCTTTCAGAGACAGAAGTCTCCAAACTCCTCCTTTCCAATCGCCCTACTACCTGTCCACTTGATCCTATTCCCACTAACCTGTCAGGGTTCTGCCCTGGCAGCTTTGTCTTTGTTTCATGCATCTATGTTTGTGTTGTGCTTAAACATGTGGTTTTGTCTTTGTTTGTGTTGGCCATGTGCTCCTCTGTCCCTGCCTCCTTGTTTCCCTGTACCACACCCCCTTGTCTAGTTGTGTCCTCGTTTGTCTGAGTATTGTCACCTGTTCCTCATGTTCTCTGCTCCCTTGTTTGGATTCTCGTTTAGCTGAGTGTGTTCACCTGTCCCTTGTCTGAGTGTGCTCTCCTGTTCCTCTTGTTCTCTGCTCCCTTTATGTGTTTTGTGTTTTCTGTCTTGTGCTGCAACTTACCCAGCTAGTGTCTCTTTAGTTGCATGTTCATGTCATGTGCTTGTGTGTTATTTTCATGTTTGATGTGAGCACATGGCTTGTCTCGTTATGCTGCCATGTGCTAATCTAATGTCTGACCCCGCCCATCTTGTTATCTTATTATTGGTTCAGTTTCCCCACCTGTCCTCCCTCGTTACCTGCCTTGTTTGCTGTCCCATTTATTCCCCTTGTGTTTGCTGTCCTTTGCCAGATCGTTATCGCACATCGTCGCATGCTGTTGTTACCCTGCCTGTCTGATGAGTCCTGTCGTATGTTTGTCCAACCAAGTCTAGTCTGTAGTGTTTTCCCCCACGGGGTTGTTTCTGTTTTGTTTTACTTTACTTTAATAAAGCTCATATTTCTCTGCATCCTTGAGTCCTCCCTTCAACCCTACCTCATCCGTGACACTAACCTACTTCAAGCTATTTCTTCCTCTGTTATACCCACACTCACACACATCATAAACACATCTCTTTACACTGGTACATTTCCCACAGCATTCAAGCAGGCTCGGGTAACCCCACTGCTTAAGAAACCCACTCTAAATCCAGCACATCTAGAGAATTACAGACCGGTATCCCTTCTTCCATTCGTCGCAAAAACACTTGAACGAGTTGTTTTCAACCAGATCTCCTCCTTTCTTACGCAGAACAACCTCTTGGACAACAATCAGTCTGGCTTCAAAAGCGGACACTCAACTGAGACTGCTCTGCTCTCAGTAATTGAAGCCCTGAGACTGGCAAGAGCAGCTTCCAAGTCCTCAGTTCTCATTCCTGCTGGATCTGTCTGCTGCCTTTAACACAGTTAACCACCAGATCCTCCTGTCAATCCTAAAGATGAAGGGGATCTCGGGAACTGCACTCCAGTGGTTCAAGTCTTATCTCTCGGGTAGGTCCTTTAGGGTGTCGTGGAGGGGTGAGGTGTCTAAGACCCAACATCTAGCCACTGGTGTGCCTCAGGGCTCAGTGCTTGGACCACTTCTCTTCTCAATCTACATGACATCACTAGGATCTGTGATTCAGAAACATGGCTTTTCCTATCACTGCTACGCTGATGACACACAACTCTACCTCTCATTCCAGCCGGATGATCCGATGGTAGCCGCTCGCATCTCAGCCTGCCTGACAGACATTTCTAGCTGGATGAAGGACCACCACCTTCATCTCAACCTTGCGAAGACAGAGCTACTTGTAATCCCGGCTAACCAGGCACTTAATCACAACTTCACCATCCAGCTAGGCTCGTCATCCATAACTCCATCAAGATCAGCCAGGAACCTTGGAGTTGTAATTGATGACCAATTGAATTTCACAGACCACATTGCTGGCACTGCCCGGTCATGCAGATTTGCCTTGTACAACATCAGAAGAATCCGGCCCTTCCTATCAGAGCATGCTACACAACTCCTTGTTCAGGCGCTTGTTCTATCCAGACTGGACTATTGTAATGCTCTCCTGGCTGGTCTCCCAGCTTGCACTGTCAAACCTCTGCAACTGATCCAGAATGCTGCAGCTAGAGTGGTCTTCAACGAGCCGAAGAGAGCACACGTCACTCCTCTCCTCACGAAATTGCACTGGTTTCTGGTTTCGCTCGCATCAAATTCAAGTCACTGACATTTGCCTACAGAACAACCACTGGCACTGCTCCCCTGTACCTGAACTCATTACTTCAGACTTATGTGCCATCCAGAAACTTGCGCTCTGCAAGTGAGCGGCGTCTGGTGGTGCCATCTCAAAGAGGCACGAAATCTCTCTCTCGGACTTTCACCATGACTGTTCCCTGCTGGTGGAATGATCTGCCTAACTTAGCCAGAGCTGCTGAGTCTGTAGCCATCTTTAAGAAACTGCTGAAGACGTATCTTTTTCGGCAGCACTTGAGCACTTGATCCAGTACTACTAACACTTTCTGATCAATTCCCCCCAAAAAAAGAAGTGCGTTGGATTGTACTGTGAAGGGTCATAGCACTTACATACTGTTGTCCTACTGCTAGTTTAATTGCTTCTATTGTTTCTCATTTGTAAGTCGCTTTGGATAAAAGCGTCTGCTAAATGAATAAATGTAAATGTGTAATGTACTTTGTTACGTTGAGCGACGTTCCTCTCGTTACTTTATTTTAATGCAATAGCCTACGTGTTGTTAAATGCGTAGTTTATTCCAAGCGGGCGGTGTCTTTTTTTCTGGGCATGAGCGATGCTCAATTCACAAGTGAATCACTCTTTTGAGTCGATTCTGTTCAAAGACTTCATCAAACAAGTTGGCAGATCTGTCTAAATCGGTTCGCGAATCAGTTTGTATGATCTGTTCAGTTTCCTGCATGCACTGAATCGTCTGAAGCGGTTTCAATTCACACTAGACTCGGAGTCGTAACAGGAAGATTTAAGAACATCAAGAGAGTTGGATGAAGTGGCCGTGGACCTACAGTACAGTCAAGTGAAAGCAAATCTGCAAATGCATCATATTTTTCCCAGGAATGAAGATCTTTATTAGTTGAACATCTTCGTAAGCTGTCTGTGAATGAATGATTCCACAGGACGATATTCGATTTAATTTCATTCAGGTAATAGCCTACATTTTACAACCAAACAGATTATTACGCCACGATAGCACTACTTCAAAGTATGACATTTCCCGTTTTTTTAGACAAATACATTACTTTATACAATAAATAAAGCTACCATTCTCCACATATGAAATGAACACCCGCCATCCTGCGGGAATGTGTGTGTATTGCGCAGTGGCGTGCAAACTCAACTTGAAAACGAATGCCTTTGCCTGCCTTAGACACTGTTAACCAGTTTAAACATGCTTGCAGAAATATACATTTGATTACATTTTTGGAGAACAGACAGAAGAGGATCCGTCGATGTGCGTTTGATCGTCGTTTGTGTTCAGATGTTCAGTAGCGGTCATGAGCACGAGCACATGTGAAGAATTTTAACTCTTTCTTCTCAGTGTCAATCTTTCCCTTTACATGCCTTTGAATGCAAAACTCTGCAGATTCACTTTATTTTGACATTGTCTAATAATCAAAATGTAGTTGTATAAGTTACTATTATACAAACCAAAGGACAGGCAATGATTTTCGGGCTACAGATGGCAGAAATAATGCTTGTCTCTTCTGTTTTTGTTGCAAAGATAGCCTATCTAATTATGGTAATAGTATAACAATATCTAAATAATATAAAAATATCATGGTTTATATATATATGGTATTCCTCACACCATCATGGACTCCGTATATGATGGTGAGAGGAATCTGTATGGTTCGCTAAAGCTCTACCTTTTGGATATCAAGGTTTGCTAATCAAGAGAATGTTTTCGATTAATCAAAAAAAAAGATGGCGCCAGCGTGTGCGGCCAGCCGTCTTTCACTGACAAACTTGTTTTTACTTATTTTGTTTTGCTCATTGTTTATACAACATATTGACTCTCTGCTGGTATATGATCGTCAAACGCTGTTTGATCTTCGACTCTCTGTGGGATCATTGATCAAATATGATCAGAGTGGACACAAAACCTTTCTACCTCCCTTGTTGTCAGAGATACCTGCTCACCTCCTGTACAATCTGCCGTCTCGGCCCCGGAAAAGTCGCTTCAAACGGAGGGGGAAGCGCAGCGGTCAGCTGGTTAAGCTTAAAGCACACCTGGTCAGACTGGGTCGGACTTTTGGCGGCTCCCCGGCGGAATGCGGATTAAGTTATCGCAACGTTTCCCTTCGAGTTTTGGACTCCGTGGATACCTGGCTGGTACCTGTTGTCGGCGCGGACGTGGTCGCTTGGATTCCCCGCCGTGGTTCTTCTCGGCCCCATGGAGGTGGCGTCAACCATGAAAATCTTCGGCCGCTGGGTCGGACTCGGGTGCCTCAGACGGCCAGTCCAGTGACTCAGGCTGCTCCTGCCAGAGCTGCTTTGGTTAATGCAAGATCGTTGGCGAATAAGACCTTCATTTTTAATGACTTCTTCACCCGTCATGAGTTGGATTTTTTATTCGTGACTGAAACCTGGCTGAATGTGGGTGAGTCGAGCGCTTTTTCTGAACTTTTACCGACTGGCTGCTCCTATTTTAATTCTCAGAGGACTACAGGTCGAGGAGGTGGCCTTGCTACTATCTTTAAAAACGAACACAACTGCTGCCTGTCTCCTTCTCAAGTTTTGAACTGACAATGTTTGAATTGAGTCAGGTTCAAACGATACTATGTGCAGTTATATATCGACCTCCTAAGTATAACAAGGATTTCATTAGCGACTTTTCTGATTTCCTGTCTGAAATTATGCCGAAATATGATCGGATTTTAATGGTAGGCGATTTAAATATTCATGTGTGTTGTCCTTCAAAGCCGTTGGCAAAATACTTTTTAAATCTTATTGATGCTTTTAACTTTACACAGTTTGTTTTTGGACCTACACAGGTCCATGGCCATATATTAGACCTTGTTTTGTCATACGGTGTACCTATTTGCAATGTGGACGTATTGGAAGCTGTCTTCTCTTATCACGCGCCTGTGTTATTTGATGTTCCTCTTCCATATCGAACCGCTAAGCAATATGTTCCACCTCGTATGTGCAGGATGATAAAACCTACCACTGCTGCAAAATTCTCTGGTGCTTTCATTATAACTAAAGAGGATATGGAGTCCTCTGCTCTTAATAATACAGCTGAGTTAACCTCTTCTTTTTTATCTACTTGTTCCAATATTCTTGACACTATTGCTCCATTTAAATCTATGTTGTCAAAACCTAAATCTGACCCTTGGATAAATGCCTCTACTCGGGCTGCTAGACAAGAGTGTAGAAAGGCTGAGCGTAAGTGGAAGAAAGATCATTTGCAAGTCTCCTATGAGATGCTTAGGGAAAGTTTACACAGCTATCAGAGAACTGTTAAAGCTGAGAAGACTAAGTACCTCTCAGATATTATTTCAAATAATTGCCACAAACCTCATGTTCTTTTTAAAACAATTAACTCTGTTCTAAATACTCCTCAAACTGGCTATAATGTAGCATCGTCTGAGGCCTGTGGAAATTTCCTTCATTATTTTGTTGATAAGGTGGCCTCAATTAGAGCAAGCATCTCGCGTCCTGTATTTGACCCCTCCATATCTATACAGTGTGCAGCTGTTTTTTCCCGATTCGAACCTGTATCTATTACTACTCTTACAAGGATTGTTGCACAGTTAAAACCCACATTTTGTCCTTCGGATATTATCTCACCTCGTCTTTTTAAAGAGGTGTGGGACTTTATTGGATCTAGCATCCAAGAAATTATTAACAGCAGCCTTGTTTCAGGTTTTGTACCAGTTTATTTTAAACAGGCAGTGGTGCAGCCACTTATTAAAAAAACAAATCTGGAAACATCAGTACTATCAAATTATCGCCCTATCTCTAAACTTCCTTTTGTCTCGAAGATTTTAGAGAAGGCAGTCCTTATTCAGTTACAGTCCTTTTTAGATACACATAGTGTTCTTGAAGTGTTCCAATCGGGGTTTAAGACATGTCATAGTACTGAATCCGCACTTCTGAGAGTCTTTAATGATCTTTTAATTTCGACTGACAATGGAGATTGTGCAATTCTTATGCTTTTGGACCTCACAGCAGCATTCGACACAGTCGATCACAGCATCCTTATTTCTCGCCTTGAACATGACGTAGGGATAAGGGGCACTGCGCTAGAATGGTTTCGGTCATACTTGTCAGAAAGAGATTTTAGAGTCAGTTTTGGTGGTTTTACTTCACATTCTGTGCCTCTCACATGTGGAGTTCCCCAGGGTTCGATTCTCGGGCCGATTCTTTTTTCACTCTATCTGCTCCCCCTTGGATCCATATTAAAAAGACACAATATCAGCTTCCATCTCTATGCAGATGATTTGCAAATCTACCTGCCCATCAAAAGAAATGATGCTACTTTTTTAATAAGGTTAGTTGACTGTTTTAATGATATAAAAACCTGGATGGCCCTAAATTTTTTAAACTTTAACGAGAATAAAACTGTAGTCATGATTCTTAGACCCAGTGGCACATCTGATGTTTCCAAAATAGATCTGGCCACTTTTCAACCTTATGTAAGGTCGATTGTAACAAACTTAGGAGTGAAAATGGATTATGTTTTTAAAATGGAGAAGCAGATAAATTCTGTGGTGAAAGCCAGTTTCTTTCAACTTAGGCTACTTACAAAAATTAAACCACTCTTATCCTTCACAGACTTCGAAAGGGTTATACATGCGCTTATCACAACTCGCCTTGATTATTGCAATGCTCTGTATGCAGGTGCCAGCCAGGCCTCCCTATCTCGTCTTCAATTAGTTCAAAATGCTGCCGCTCGCCTCCTCACTGGAACTCGTAAGCGCGAACATATCACCCCTATTTTAGCTTCTCTTCACTGGCTAGCTGTTAGTTCTAGAATCGATTTTAAGATTTTGTTGTTTGTTTTTAAAGCTCTTCATGGACTTGCTCCTGTTTATATTACTGAGCTGTTAAAGCCACATGCTCCGTCAAGGTCCTTGAGGTCCGCAAACCAGTTTCTCCTTGTTGTTCCTAAAACACGGCTAAAGAGCAGAGGGGATCGAGCTTTTTCAGTTGCAGCACCTAAACTGTGGAATGCATTACCTCTTCATGTCAGACTGGCCCCCAGCCTCGCAGTTTTTAAAGCGCAACTTAAAACTCATCTTTATTCCTTAGCTTTTAATCCAGCATGATAGGCGTTGAAATTGTCTGTTGTAGTTTATTTATTTACTGTTTAAATGTCAATGTACAGCACTTTGGTCAACTTGCTTGTGTTTAAATGTGCTTTATAAATAAAGTTTGTATTGTATTGTATTGTAATCCCTATGGATTAACAAATGTCCTGAGTACAAGGATTTGACTATGTGGAGTTTATTGTTGTGGACTATTTGGGCACTTTAAGTTCTATTTTTCTAGCCATTGTGAAACTAAAATCATTGACAAACTTTCAATGTAGTGAATCCATACTTACTCTCAGGGCCGTTTGAAGGAATTTGGGGGCCCCAAGCAAAATGGACATGGAGCCCCCCCACCCCCCCATTATTATATAATGTTTAATAATTATTAATAGTGCTGTAAATTAACAGTTTATTGTAACACACATTATGTCTATCATATAATATATTGGGTATCGGGTAATGATTAAAAAATGTTTGTAAACCTTTAAGGAACCATTTTTTTAAACATCTATAAACATTACATAGATAGACGGACCAGATATTCCTAACACTTTGTTAAGGGTTACTAGTTGGTTTGTAAACTGTCTATAAACATTATCTGGAAGGTTATTATAAAGTTGCGACAGATGACTATCTATAATACCTTGTTAAATAGTTAATAAACAGTACCAGTAAAACACGTGGGTTGTCCTGATACTGTACTTCAAAACAGTGTAAAAATTGCCACACAGAATAAAGTAACTGTTCAAGGTCCATTGGTAGCTTATAAAAATAATGTCATATTTGCGTAAACTGTTACTACCGTATATCACACGACACTAAGCTATGAAAAAATTATGTTCCTCTGCGTCTTTCTGGTTAAATACTGTTTATAGATGGGTAAAAAGACTGTTTGCTAACTGTTAAATGACAATTAACTAAAGATTAAATAACAATTTACCATCTATTAAGGATGGTTATTATAAAGTGTTACCGAAAAGATATGTTAGCATTTCCATATTTTGATATTAGAAGGGAAGGGATGCAGCTGCTTTCACAACTAGCCTACCAATGCTTAAAATCATCCCAAGCTAATGTTTGATGCACAGAATGTATTGTGTAGTTTTCCTAACCCCCATAAATAGATTATCACGGTGGAATAGTTAGGCTATAGCATGCTATGCCACTTTCATCAAAACCTATTACAAGCTATAGCAATGTCATGTCATTAAATACGATAAACAGTGATTCTGGAACAGGTCTGCGTCTTCCTTATCCCGTTAAAAAAACATATTACAGCAAAAGAAAAGTTGCACTAACTGTTCGTTACCAGCAGCATTTGCCGTCAGGCAGGTATAGCTAACATAAACATATTTTTGCTAGCCTACCTGCTGCAAAATTACACCATTTGTACAAGACAAGTAGAGCTATTTTATCCAGTGTAATTTATCACTTACCACTATCTTGTTTTTCTTTTTCTTTTCTGGCTTCCTGAAGCATAATTCCGCTTCATTATGACTACCGAGGAGGTTTTGTATTTTGCCGGCCGCAGAGATCGCGTGGTTGGCTGGCTGCTGTCAGCGAGAGGGGCCCTCTTGAGGGGTATCCCGATAACAGTGTCATTGCACTTTACTGCATTGACTATCAAAGGGGCGCTCACGCAGTTTGTCGTTGCATTTTATTCTTAACCAGTCGTTGTCTTGGGGCCCCAGGCCAGCTCGGGGCCCCAAGCAATTGCTTGGTTTGCTTGCCTTGTCGCGACGGGCCTGCTTACTCTAGGAATCTACAACCCTGAACTGGTCATATAGGCTTCTTTAATTTTATTGTAATTTCATTACTTTTTGTTTAAAGATTTACTTTGCAGATTTGCTATATAACTTTGACTTACTGTACTGGTTTATTTCAATTTATTTTTATTTTCATGCGTTGTTTTGTTTATGATTTATGATCTACCGAAAACAAACAATTGATATAAATATATAAACATTTCATTCTGGTTTTTATTGTTTGTGACAACACACTTGGAAATATACTTGGATAGTATTTCCCTCCTTTATTTCATATATAAATAGCTCTGGTCGGTTCCGTGGGCCGTGGTTATAAGAGTAAGCACCATACATCAGATACATTTGAATTATAAGACAAGTGACCATAATATGAAACTAATAAGCATGCACAACAAAATAATTTATGTCATGAAGCAAAATGATATTCAAAAATAAACCTTTTGACATTGTTCTTTGGGGAGTACCTTTGAGTTGATCTAAATCCCACAGATGAATCTGCTGGTTTTAAAGATGAACTTTATTCACTGTGAAAACTTCAGATAAAGTTTCTTTGTCATGTCGGTTGTTATGGCTGGTTAGGACAAATTTATCCAGATGATATTTTATTGCTTGATGCATTATTGTCTCACATTTGGCGAAGACACAACATCAAACCTGAAAGTGCTGGATCTGAAGAGGATCTACTTACAGTGAATGTGTTTTGTATGTTTGAATAGAGAAAATGGATGATTGAAATGCTCCACACATGGAGAGAAAAAAAAGTGTGAAGGACTTAAAAGTCCTTGAATTTTACTCTCTAAAGGATGTACGAATCCTGAAATGAATAATGTAAAAACATTTGACTATTTCTGCCACAATACCATGGTTACAGTTCGCATTACTACATTAAATCCATAGGGAATGTTGGGGATTTGTGGACTTAAAAGCCTTATAACTTAAAACTTCATGAACTTGTTCGTTCAAGGCACAATGTTTCTCCTGTCTTCCAAGTCAGTACCCATGATTTACTCACTCTCAAGTCATCCTAGGTGTGTATGACATTTTTCTTTTAGACGAATATCACTATTGTGAACATCATAACTAAAAGATCTGGCACCCATTGTGGTAAGTCGAATCCGAGGTACCACAAGAGAAATTGAAGAAGAAGATCTGAGTGCACGTGAAGGAGTGTAAACATGGAGAAATTGAGTAAGGTATTGTGGTGCAAGATTATGAAGTGCCTTATAAGTGAGTAGCAAGATTTTAAATTCAACTCTATATTTTACTGGAAGCCAGTGCAACTGCTGGAGAACTGGAGAAATGTGGTCAGTATAGGGCGTTCTAGAAAGAACACAAGCTGCAGAATTCTGGACCAACTGAAGCTTATGCAGCTATTTGGAGGGAATACCTGTAAAAAGAGCATTGCAGTAGTCTATACGTGAAGTGACTAGTGCGTGGATAAGAGCTGCAGTATTACTATTTGAGAGAAAGGGACGGAGACGGTTAATATTGCGCAAATGGAAGTATGCAATTCGCGTGATATTATTAATTTGAGCTTGAAAGGATAGTGCGCCATCCATGATGACACCCAAACTTTTAACCTGAGAGGAAGGACAGATTGCAGTATTGTCAATGCATAGAGAGAAACAATTTGATTTAGACACAACAGATTTAGTGCCAACAAGCAGAGTCTCGGTTTTATTGCCATTTAACTTCAAGAAGTTTGCTGAAAGCCAAACTTTAATTTTAGCTAAACAGCTTGACAAAGATGTCGGAGGAAAATAACCAGTGGGTTTAGCAGACAGGTGTCATCCGCATAACAGTGAAAATTAATACCATATTTTCTTAAAATATCACCAAGGGAGAGCATATAGATAATGAAAAGAAGCGGGCCCAAAACAGAACCCTGGGGAACACCAGTGGTGACTATCGATATTCTAGAACTAAAACTTTTTAATTGAATACACTGACTGCGTCCAGAGAGATATGACCTAAACCAAGACAGAGCAGTGCCAGTAATACCAATGGAAGCTAACCTGTCATTAAGTATCTCATGTGAGACAGTATCAAAGGCAGCGCTCAAGTCTAGAAGGACAAGTATGGTTAAAAGCCCAGAGTCAGCTGCCAACAGTAGATCATAAGTTATTCTGACAAGAGCAGTCTAGAAATCCAGATTGGAATTGTTCATACAAATTATTATTGGAGAGATGTTCATGAATTTGAATTGGAATACACTTGCAGATTTGGCTATAGGGTGATGTGTGGCTAACTTACACAGAAGAGATTTTGTTGCCCAGTACATAAGGATGAACTACTTACCGTCATTTCAGACTGTGGTGATGTGGTTTCTACACTGAATGGATCTTCATGTGCAGCTTCAGGTGACTTTTCAAAGAGAAACTCGTCCCGCACTGATCACACGTGTGCGGCTTCTCTCTGCTGTGGATCCTCTCATGTCTATTCAGAATCTCATGTCAAAGTGTGAACACTTGTAAGGTTTTTCTCCAGTGTGAATTATCTGGTGCCGTTTTAAACTTTGCGCTGTAGTAAAAGTCTTCTCACACTCAAAGCACATGTACTCTCTCACACCAGTATGAATTTTCTCATGTCTATGTAAAGTTTTCAGCAGTGAAAAACTCTTTCCACACACAGAACATGAATGCGGCTTCTCCTTCGTATGAACTGTCAGGTGTGCCTTCAGGACTGATGCCGAAATAAATGTTTTGCCACAATGATCACATGTGAACGGCTTCTCTCCAGTGTGGATCCTCATGTGTTGATTATGATTTGTTATGTGTGTGAAACTCTTCCCACATTGATTACATGTGAACGGCTTCTCTCCGGTGTGGATCTTCATGTGTTCTTTAAGGGATGAAGATTGACTAAAACTATTCCCGCACTGATCACATGTGAACGGCTTCTCTCCAGTGTGGATCCTCATGTGTTGATTATGATTTGTTATGTGTGTGAAACTCTTCCCACATTGATCACATGTGAACGGCTTCTCTCCGGTGTGGATCCTCATGTGAAGATTAAGGGATGATGATCGACTGAAACTCTTCCCACATTGATCACATGTGAACGGCTTCTCTCCGGTGTGGATCCTCATGTGACGCTCAAGACATTGATTGGTTGTGAAACTGTTTCCACACTGAGTGCAGGTGAAAGATTTCTTGGCTCTTCTTTTCTTTAAAATCGTCTTTTTAGTCTTTGAGCGACTCAAAGGTTTTCCTCCAGGTTGGACATGATGTTCCTCCTTCACTTCTCTCAGTTCTTCACTCTCCTCCTCCACTTCTCTCAGTTCTTCACTCTCCTCCTCCACTTCTCTCAGTTCTTCACTCTCCTCCTCCACTTCTCTCAGTTCTTCACTCTCCTCCTCCACTTCTCTCAGTTCTTCACTGTCCTCCTTCACTTCTCTCAGTTCTTCACTCTCCTCCTCCACTTCTCTCAGTTCTTCACTGTCCTCCTTCACTTCTCTCAGTTCTTCACTCTCCTCCTTCACTTCTCTCAATTCTTCACTCTCCTCCACTTCTCTCAGTTCTTCACTGTCCTCCTTCACTTCTCTCAGTTCTTCACTCTCCTCCTTCACTTCTCTCAGTTTTTCACTCTCCTCCTTCACTTCTCTCAGTTCTTCACTCTCCTCCTTCACTTCTCTCAGTTCTTCACTCTCCTCCTCCACTTCTCTCAGTTCCTCACTCTCCTCCTCCACTTCTCTCAGTTCTTCACTCTCCTCCTCCACTTCTCTCAGTTCTTCACTCTCCTCCTTCACTTCTCTCAGTTCTTCACTCTCCTCCTTCACTTCTCTCAGTTCTTCACTCTCCTCCTTCACTTCTCTCAGTTCTTCACTCTCCTCCTTCACTTCTCTCAGTTCTTCACTCTCCTCCTCCACTTCTCTCAGTTCTTCACTCTCCTCCTCCACTTCTCTCAGTTCTTCACTCTCCTCCTTCACTTCACTCAGTTCTTCACTCTCCTCCTTCACTTCTCTCAGTTCTTCACTCTCCTCCTTCACTTCACTCAGTTCTTCACTCTCCTCCTTCACTTCTCTCAGTTCTTCACTCTCCTCCTCCACTTCTCTCAGTTCTTCACTCTCCTCCTCCACTTCTCTCAGTTCTTCACTCTCCTCCTTCACTTCTCTCAGTTCTTCACTCTCCTCCTCCACTTCTCTCAGTTCTTCACTCTCCTCCTCCACTTCTCTCAGTTCTTCACTCTCCTCCTTCACTTCTCTCAGTTCTTCACTCTCCTCCTTCACTTCTCTCAGTTCTTCACTCTCCTCCTTCACTTCCATCAGGTCTGACATGATAGAAAAAATGATTAAATAACATTTTCAGTACATCAAAAAAATTCAAAGAAATATAAAGTGAAAGGACATGAAAGTGAGCCCTGATGTAATGGTAGAAAGTAGACAACTGCTATAAAATAGTATGATCATTTGATGCCTTTTTATAAATTGATTGTATGTCCTTGAAACTTTCCAAGAATGAGGTACATTTATCTTCCAATTATTATTTTTTAAAACATTATAGGCACGAATCCCATGTTTCTTTAGCAATAACTATTAAATATATTTGATAAATGACACAATTATCTAACATGATATTAACATTTAAATATACAATACTGACATATTTTGACACCAACTTTGAGATTTAGTAAAAATGTATTATTTACTATTATTTTCTGCTGTAGAGTTTGACGTCATTTCATGACCGTTGCAGTGTCTGTAGAAACTTCACATGCTCAAAGTCTAGAGTGGCTTTAACTAGATTTAAATTAACCATTTGTATTAGCATCATCTGTGTCCTACATGTTTCACTCAACACTGTTACTCCTGACATGATTTTTCTTTATTTTTTAAACAGAGCATTTCTAAAAACTGTGACACTCAGGAAGTGACATCATCTGGGCTCTTTCTACTTTCAAACTGTAGCATTGACTGTATTCATCAACCCTGTTACCAAAGTCACTGTAAGAAGAATCTCTATAACTATGGATAACTTGTATGATATTTGACAAATACAACTTTATCAGTAACTTGGTTTTAACTGATTATTCCTAAAAATATATAATTTTGTAAACTGTTGAAAATGACTAAAATGATGTTAACTTTGTTGCAAATTGGGAACCAGATATAAAATAACTTTAAAATAAAACAGTTAAAATAGTATTTAGCTTGATCTGATGTTGACAATCAATATAAAAATGTCTCAAATCTCCCTTTACTGACTATTTGTTGAAAAAAAAAAGAACATTCTGTACCATTTCATAGTTTAACTGTTTATCTAAATGTGATGAAGTGCTTGAATGTTTCTAACATGAATGTTGTCCAGCATCATGAATGAATGAAGAATAAACACCAACCTCTTTGTTCTTCAGGATCTTCAGTGTGTTTCATTCTGCAGGGTTCTGGATCACTCGTGTTCTCACTGTCCTCTTTAATAAACTCAGTCTCTGCAGGGATTTATTGCTGAACTCCAGTGGGAGGAGCTTCACTGACCATGTGACTACTGTGGGAGGAGCTTTGCCGATGATGTGATTGCAGTGGGAGGAGCTTCACTGATGATGAATTCATGTGTGGGAGGAGCTGATCTGCCAAAATCAAAAATATAAATTACTGAGTTTGTTTTTATAATAAATGACACTTCTAAGCATTCATGTCTGTCTATCTATTCATCGTACAGTAACTGATGCTAATTCATTCATTATTTGTAATGCTAATCCTAACATTATTCTGCTTCTTCATTCAAATACAGGTAGCCTATCTATAAATAAAGAAAATAATATAAAACATTTAAATTCTTCCAAATATAAATAATGGTAAGAAAAACAGTTAAAATAAACAGAAATAAACGTACAGTATAGTAGCCAACAAATACCCTCAGTCTGCTGACACCAATGAAATGAGCTTTAAGTGACAATTTACAGGAGATCTGAAGTCATCAGCATAATAAATTAGGTGAAAACAGGAACTATTGTCATGAAATAAAGAGTGTTTTCAGCAGATCTGTTAATATTGATGAGCCTCAGACTATCAACACTCATTCAACAAGCCATTCAGGATCATCAGCAGATCATCTCACTGTATTCTGTTAGAGTTTTAGAGTTAGAGTAGTGTTTGCTGTTAGAAACACATTATTTGAGTCAGGATACATGATAAAAGCCTATAAAACTGCTCTATCAAAGACAACACTGTTATTACTCACAATCAGGCCCAGCGCTGACCAATTTGCTGCCCTATGCAATTGAAACTTAGAAAAGTAGATCTTCTTTAAAGTGAATTTGACATGAAATGTTGCCATTTTAAATAAACCCATATATAAATACCATTACTAATTTTGGCCACATATATTCCCCCAAATCTGCACAGCGGAGCAAAAACATTAATAAAATTACATACGTTTAAAAGACTGACATGATTTTTACAAAATCACATTGTCCGGGGCCTCTGGAGAACTCAGAACAGCTGTTTGCATAAAGTTTAAGGTAAAAAAAATAACTGCCATAAATTAGTGAACATTATCTTTGTGATAATTGGATTTGGCGAGAGGTGACTTGACACAACAAATTCCCAACGATAAACTGAACGCATGGGAGATTGATGCGGTGGACCGGGATGAGGTTTGAAAATGATTTTTTTTTCCTCTTTTCCAGGCTTGCATGCAAGTGTTTAAATCCACTTGCTTTGTTTTTGTTTAGTCTGCAATTCTCACCATCAAAAGGCAGCAGATGCATAAATACACTTAAGTTGTTTTTGTTTACTCCATGTAGTTCTGAGAGCTGAGGTGCATATTTTGATTTTCTCAGACGCATCAAGGTGAGTTCTCTCTCTCTCACACACTCTCACTCACACACACACTTTATTATGCTATTATACTCCATATAACTCCATGTAAAAGCCAGAAACTAAGCTTTTTTTTGCACAGGTTATAATGGAAGTCAATGGGGCAAAAACAGCCACGAACAGTAAATTAGGGAGAAAAAGTTAAAATCTGATGCTGCACAAAAACTAACAATGCATTAAAACCAATTTTGTTTCTAATCTTTGACATGTCCAAGACTGTGATAAAAGGTTAAAAAAAAAATTCAATCCACAATCACATTTTATATTGAAAATAAGTCATTTTGTTTCGTTTAGTTTCTGATGAAATAGAACGGTTAAGATTGAAATTTGGACACGTTGCTGGCCCGAGAATTGTCGGTTTCTGTGGTAGCAAGAAATTAAATAAAGTTGTTGTTATTATAATGATAGGGCTCTCTGTGTTTACAGCATTAGGTGAGGTTTTTTTTTTATTTCTTCAGAAAAATTAACGCCTATCTTGTGTACCTAATATGTATTCAAATGAGTCAATATTGAATCAAATAACAATAATTGAATTGAAATCATGGTATTTCTGGTAAGCTACGTTTTTTATTATAGCTTGACACAAATTTCATGTAAACATTGTAACATGTTGTCACTAAACCTAATAAAATTCTGTTTAGTTACTAAACTTTGTTTTTTAATACCGTCTAGATATTTGTAAAGGTTTTGAAATTAAAGTTGGTTTAATTTCTTTAGATCGGGTTGATCATGGTTATCTTTCTACTGTATTAAAAAGCTTTTGGTATTGGTGAAAATATTTTAAACTTGGTCAAAATGCTGTATTCTGGTGCTTCTTGCATTGTTAAAGGAACACTCCACTTTTTTTGGAAATAGGCTCATTCTCCCCTAGAGTTAGACAGTTGAGTTTTACCGTTCTTGAATCCATTCAGCCGATCTCCGGGTCTGGCGGTAGCACTTTTAGCATAGCTTAGCATAGATCATTGAATCTGATTAGACCGTTAGCATCGCTCTCAAAAAAAAATGACCAAAGAGTTTAGATATTTTTCCTATTTAAAACTTGACTCTTCCGTAGTTACATCTTGTACTAAGACCGACGGAAAATTAAAAGTTGAGATTTTCAAGGCCAATATGACTAGGACCTATACTCTCATTCCTGCGTAATAATCAAGGAACTGTGTTGCCCTGTGTACAACAATGCGTGTTGGAGAAGCGTGTGCAGATAAGAGGAGCAGTAAATGAAGACTTGGCTTTTAGAACCAAAAATTATGGAATTACTCCTGAAGAAAGATGAATCAGCAGAAAATAAAATTGGACAATAACAACAAGCCGTTGATAAAATGATAATGAGTTTAATCAATCAGTACTTGAAGTACCAAAATGTATAAAAATGTAAATAATGAGACAGATCTCTGAAAAACAATGAATGAGTTAAAATTAATATCAGATTCATGTCTCTGGTAAAAGTGTTACGGACTCTTCTTCAGCTCCCTGAACAGTAAAAGTCTTTTCCGGTGTAACTTTTCTGGTGCTCTTCTTCAAAATGAGAAGTCAGACGTGATTCCAGAACGAAGGCCCGATTGAAACTCTTCCCGCATTGATCACACGTGTAAAGTTTCTCTCCGCTGTGGATCCTCATGTGAACCTTCAGACTTTTTTATGCTTCTGTTTCTCCTTTCTCGTTGTCCATCAGGTCTAAAAGAAAGATTAAACCATGTGAGATTTCAAATGAAGCTCAAAGTCAAGATCACTGATGAGTTTAATAGCAATCCCATCAAATCTGGTCAACAACTGCTGTGCACGATTATGATCTATTTTAATGTCATGAAGATGATTAATGTTATAAATCACTAGTTTGGTCATGAAACAATGTAAATCTGGTGAGCATCAGCATGTTCTCTTTCAGTCATTCATGTTCGACGTGTCATCTTCGAGTACTATTGAAACTATCACACACTCCGCCCCCCGCGGCGCGGGTATAAATAAGGAAGTGGATGCACGCCGCTTTGGAGTCGATCGTTTGATGTCTCTGAAGAGTGCTGTTGTTTACAATGAGCGAGTGTGTCGTGTTTGCTTTCGTTTGCTGTGTGATGTTTCTCGTATGCTGCAGAAATGGCAACTGGCTGGAAATAAGGTCGCAAAATGTGACCATTTAGTCGCAGTCTAGAGCCCTGTATAGTGCTTTATTTCTGCTATACATGAGCGCCACCTACTGTCAGAGAGGGATTTACTCACCACGCACCAGCTATAGGTGCAGAGGAGAGATTTGGATATTACACAGAAGATATTGTTACGGATCTGTCGGCTCCTCCTCTGTAATTATGTCTCCCCTACAGGTGAGCGGAGCACAGGTGTGGCATATCGCGTGTGATTTGCCTCCAGCATCTTGGGCTTTAAAAAGTTCTCCAGACCGGATTGAGGGGTCGCCGATTTCTCCTTCTCTCCCGCACCGTTTTGCTGATTTTGTTTCCTTTTGGCATTACTCTTCATATACCCTGATTGCATACGTTTTTATTTCTCCTGACTAACACATATACTGACTTTATTTACTTTACGTTGTTCATTCTTTATCTTTAATAAACATATTTTCTTTAAATCAAACTAATCCGCGTGGTCTCCCCTCTCTGTTGCACGGCCCGGCACAGGCCAGGTGTAACAGATTGGTGGCTCGTCAAGGGATTTGAACGATCGGGATCGGAAACGACAAACAGATTGTGGGGGCTCGTTAAAGAAAAATAAGGATTCGAAACGACATCGGTAAATATTTATATATATTTTTTGCTTATAACTAGGTTAAGCCTAAGTATTAGAAGCTGTAAGTATTTAGACCGTTTCGTTTAAGTGCGTTTGATTTGGAAAGTGCTTTGATAGTTCATTGAGTTGAACGGTTAGTTTTGAATCATTGGGAAGATGCGGATTAGTTTGTAGATAAATTGCGTTTGAAATCAGTTACATTTATTTATTTTTCTTTCGTTGTTGGTGCGTGAGAGGAGGAGAACATTTTGTTAATTTGTGCCTGGGTGTTAAAGTGAGCCAGGTTGAAGAATCGGCGGTGAGCTATTGTTTAGGTGTGGGTCAGCACTGCGCGTTTAGGATTGAGTTTGTTGGTAAAGTACTCGATAAAATAATTATCGGAGCTTTAGGAGAGCCCGTAAAGCATTAATGTTTGTTATTTTGTTTTGTTATTTTAGTTTGTTATTTTTGTGCTATCCTGGGCAGAGGGCACAGTCGTGGAAGCCTGCTTTAACGGCATTTTGTCGGGGGAGTTAAGGCTCCGCTGATATCGTGTAATAAAAATCTCTGTCCTTGGGATATGCATGAAGAGGATCGCTGTTTTTCTAGTTTTACAGGGCAGCTCCGTTTTTTCTCTCTCGTCCTATACGCGCTGTTGTGGCCACACTTGCATTTGAAAAGGTGAGCTCATTTTTCTTTATTTTCTGTAAAAGGAAAAAATTGTATGCTGTAGTTTTTTTTCCATTTGTATGGCTAGTTTGGAAGATTTTTTCGTAGCTCCATCTGTGGAGGTTTTGAATACTTTGACAAAGGATCAGTTGCGTCAAGTTTGTGAACATTATAACTTTGATTTGGGTTTACCCAGAACAGCGAAATTAGCCCAGATTAAAGTGTCAGTACAGGCGGAATTGGTGGTTAGGAATATTCTGTCATCACCTGCATCTCTAATTATGGAAGAGTTAGAATTAGGAGAAGCAACGTCGACACCTCTTTCGACAGAGTTTTCTAAAATGTCACTTACATTTGAGCAACAAAAAGTGTTAATAGAAATGCAACAGAAAGAGAGAGAAGCTCAACGTGAGGCAGACCGTAAGGAAAGAGATGCTCAACGTGAGGCAGACCGGAATGAAAGAGAAGCTGAGCGTCAATTGGAAATGGAAAGAATAAGAAGTGAACGTGATGTGGCTTTAGAACGGCTGAGACTGGTTGCTGAAGGTAGGCTTTCAGCAGATGGGGGTGAGGATACTGCTCCTAGGGGGTTTGTGCGTCCCCCTGATATATGTAACATGGTTAGGTTGCTGCCGAAATTTAATGAGAGAGATCCAGAGGTTTTCTTTTCTTTATTTGAGAGTGTGGCTGATGACCGTGGCTGGTCTGACTCCGAGAGAACGTTGTTACTCCAAAGTGTTCTTGTAGGTAGAGCACAAGAAGCGTTTATTGCGTTGTCTGTACCAGATAGGAAAAAATATGTTAAAGTAAAAGAAGCAGTGCTTAAAATTTATGAATTAGTTCCTGAAGCTTATCGTTTGCGATTCCGCAGTTGGAGAAAGGGGGATAAACAGACATATACAGAGGTAGCGAGGGAATTGAACAGTCACTTTAATCGTTGGTGCTCTGCAGTGGGAGTCACTACTTTTGAAGAATTGTCTAACCTGATTGTTTTAGAACAGTTCAGAAATATTCTTCCTGAGCGTGTTGCTACCTATGTATTTGAGCATAAGATGAAAACTGCAGCGGAAGCCGCAGTAATGGCTGACGATTTTGCTTTGACACACAAGTATAGTTTAAAAGAAAACCATACAGGTAAGGTCTATCAGGAACAACGTTTTGGACGTTCTCATAGAGTTTTGGGGTCTTCGTTAGGTTCAATCGAGTCACCTACTCAGAGTAGAATAGATTTACACTCTAATCAGTCACACAGAGGTGCTGTAAGTTTCCGCAGAGATTCTAGGTTTTCTGCATCTACACCTGCTAGTCAGGCTAAGAATGATGCTGATGTGTGTCGATATTGCTTGGAAAGGGGGCATTGGAAGAAAGACTGTCCGGTGTTAAAGGGGAAAAGTCAGAGAAAGGGTACTGAGGTTGTTAGAGGTGTTACTCTTGCCGTATCTGAGTCAGTTATACCTGCTAAAGTTTTGGTGGGTGAGACTGAGGTTAAACCTGAAGGCGTTGTGACGTCATCTCAGCTATCAGGCCTGAGCGCTGCTGGGGCTGGTGGGAGAAACTGTGGAGCTGATTCAGTGGTAACGGGTGGAAGTGGTTACTTTCCTTTCGTTACAGATGGTTTAGTTTCACTGGTGGGTAGTTCCAACCGGGTGCCAGTTAAGATACTTAGGGACACAGGGGCATCAGAGTCTTTTATCTTGGAGTCCGTTTTGCCTTTTTCGGGGGACTCGAGTACTGGGAACAATGTTTTAGTCCGGGGGATTGGGTTACAGGTTGTCTCTGTTCCATTGCACAGGATTAATCTGCAGTCTGAATTGGTGCAGGGGGAGGTAACCATAGCAGTCCGTCCTTCCTTACCTGTAGAGGGCGTCCATCTTCTTTTGGGAAATAACCTGGCTGGAGAGCGTGTCTGGCGTGATGTACCACCCCCTGTAATTGTTAAGAATTTTCCCTCTATTCCAGCTGATAGTGATGTTAGTCGTCAGAATTTGTCTGTCTTTACAGCTTGTGCAGTGACACGGGCTATGAGCCGTGCCTCTAATGATGATGTTTCTCAGACCGGGGAGTTAAAGTCTGTTGTTTTGCCTAATCTACCATCTTCTCTCTCCTATAGTGATTTTGTTGCTGCTCAAAAGGAGGATGTGACATTAAAAGATCTGTTCGGTGGGGTGTTACCACCTGAGGAGTTGCGCAATGCAGCAAGTGGTTATTTGGTTCAGGAGGGGTTGTTGATTCGGAAGTGGTCTTCTCACACTGACGAAGGAGTCGAGGATCCAGTGTTTCAAGTGATAGTGCCAGTTAAGTTTAGAGACTTGGTCCTACAAACAGCTCATGGGGATGTAGCTGGACACTTGGGGGTAAGAAAGACCTATGACCGTCTTATGAAGTACTTCTATTGGCCCCGCCTAAAGAAGGATGTGGCATCCTTCATTAAGACGTGTCATGTATGCCAGTTAACGGGGAAGCCTAATCAGGTGTTAAAGCCAGCTCCCCTTTACCCTATTCCAGCTATAGGAAAACCATTTGAACATTTGTTAATTGATTGTGTAGGACCATTGCCTTCATCTAAGTCAGGGTGTGTTTACATGCTGACGGTGATGTGTCAGGCTACCCGATATCCTGCTGCTTATGCTTTGCGTACAATCACAACTAGATCTGTGGTGAAGGCTCTTTCACAGTTTATTTCCATCTTCGGTATCCCTCACACTATACAGTGATAGAGGCTCTAACTTTACGTCACGCATGTTCAGAGAGGTGCTCGAGCAGTTGCGTGTAAAACATCAGCGTAGTAGTGCTTATCACGCCCAGAGCCAAGGTGCTCTGGAGCGTTTTCATCAGACATTGAAGTCGCTTCTCAGGGGTTATTGTGTTGAGCTTAACCGAGACTGGGAGGAAGGGCTCCCGTGGCTAATGTTGGCGGCACGAGAGGTAACTCAGGAGAGTACAGGGTTCTCGCCTAATGATTTGGTCTTTGGCCATAGAGTTCGTGGGCCTCTAGCCGTTTTGCAGGCGGAGCTGAAGTGTCCTGAGTCTCCTCTTAACTTGTTGGACTATGTAAATGGTTTTCGTCGTAGGCTGTTTTTAGCCTGTGAGATGGCGACTGACAACCTAACTAAAGCCCAACAGAAAATGAAGAGTTGGTATGACCGTCGAGCTGAGAAAAGGGTGTTTAGTCCTGGTGATCAGGTGTTGGCTTTATTGCCGATAGCAAATTCTCCTTTCCTTGCCAAATACACAGGTCCTTATAGGGTTGTTCGACAGGTGTCAGACCTGAATTATTTACTTTCTACACCAAATCGGAGGCGTTCCACTCAGCTCTGTCACATAAATCTGTTGAAGTCCTATTATAGCAGGTTTTCAGTCTCTGGGGCTGCAGAGTCTGGTGACCTGGCTGTGAGTGTTTCTTTAGCCGCAGCTGTTGAGGCTCCTAGGGCCTTTGAGACTCCCTACATGGTGGCAGCAAGTACTGGTGAGGATGTGGTAGGTCCTGATGACTGTGTGCTGAAACCTCGTTTGAGGAACTCTGAAAAACTGGCGGAGTTGAATACATTGTTTGGACATTTGCCAGAGGAGCGTGCATCAGAACTGTCATCTTTGTTGTCTGATTTTCCTTCTTTATTTTCAGATACACCATCACGTACTCATTTAATTGAGCATGATATTGATGTTGGTGATGCAGAACCAATAAGACAGCGGTTCTATCGGGTGTCACAAGACAAACAGCAACATCTAGAGGCAGAGGTGAAGTACCTGTTGGAAAATGGGTTGGCTAAGCCTTCCTATTCGAGTTGGGCTTCACCCTGTATATTGGTCAGTAAACCTGATGGGACACATAGGTTCTGTACTGATTATCGTAAATTGAATAACATCACGAAATCAGATTCTTTTCCACTCCCAAGGGTTGAAGATTGTGTTGACCGGGTAGGATCCGCAAGGTTTGTGAGTAAATTTGACTTGTTGAAAGGATATTACCAAGTCCCTTTGTCACTTCGAGCTCAGGAAGTTTCAGCCTTTATAACACCATCTGGGCTATATTCTTACTCTGTTATGAGTTTCGGGTTACGAAACGCTCCAGCCACATTTCAACGACTTATGAACCGTGTTGTTTCCGGTTTGCAGGGGTGCGCTGTGTATCTCGATGATGTGGTTGTGTATAGCGAGGAGTGGTCAGAATATCTGGATCGTATTCGAGCTCTTTTTACTAGGCTTGTTGATGCTCGCCTCACTGTAAACCTAGCCAAGTGTGAGTTTGCCCAGGCTACAGTTGTATACTTGGGGAAGATCGTAGGGCAGGGGCAAGTGAAGCCGGTTCATGCTAAGGTGGTGGCTATTGATAAGTTTTCTGTTCCTACCACCAAAACCGAGTTGCGGCGCTTTTTGGGGATGGTAGGGTATTACCGTAGCTTTTGTTCCAACTTTTCTACGGTAGTAGCCCCTTTGACTAACCTGTTAAAAGCTAAAGTGAAGTTTGAATGGACTGTGACCTCTCAGACTGCTTTTGATAATGTCAAGTTGTTGTTGACTTCTGCCCCAGTGTTGATGGCACCCCGTTTAGATCAGCCTTTCCAGATGCAGGTTGACGCAAGCCAGGTGGGTGCTGGTGCAGTGCTCCTGCAGAGTGATGAGCAGGGGGTGTATAGGCCGACATGTTACTTCTCAAGAAAGTTTAATTGTCATCAGTTGAATTATTCAACTATTGAGAAGGAAACATTGGCGTTAGTTTGGGGTCTACAGCAGTTTGATGTGTACTTAGCTGGGGGCGCTGTTCCTATCACTGTTTATTCGGATCATAATCCATTGACATTCCTCCACTCTTTAAAGAGTCCTAGTCAGCGCCTGATGCGCTGGGCTTTATTTTTGCAGCCATACAATTTGCAGATACGGCACATTCGGGGCGTGGACAATGTCATGGCTGACGCTTTGTCCCGTGCTCCGGGTGGGCTTGAGTGAATGTTTTGTTTGGTCCTATATCTTTCTTTCTGCCTTTTTCTTCTCCACTCTCTTCTTCTGCCTAATCTCCTTAAATGTAGCTTTCCAGGTACCGGGATTTGCTGGAGTTCTTGGTATGGGGGAGGGCGGTTGGAGCTGCTGGAGGGTAGAGGGGTTGGGCCTGTGGACAAAAGGGTTCGTCCTGTGGACAAAAGGGTTCGTCCTGTGGACAAAAGGGTTCGTCCTGTGGACAAAAGGGTTCGTCTGGCTTGTCCATGTATATGGGCTGTCAACATCCCTGAACCAAAGTTAAGTGCTCACTTTTAGTTTATAGAAATTATTTTAAAAATTAAGAAATGTTTGTCATTTTGTTGTTGTGTGTGGGTTTTTTTTGCAGAGGCCTTTTAGGGGCCTCTGTCTTAAGGGAGGGGGTGTTACGGATCTGTCGGCTCCTCCTCTGTAATTATGTCTCCCCTACAGGTGAGCGGAGCACAGGTGTGGCATATCGCGTGTGATTTGCCTCCAGCATCTTGGGCTTTAAAAAGTTCTCCAGACCGGATTGAGGGGTCGCCGATTTCTCCTTCTCTCCCGCACCGTTTTGCTGATTTTGTTTCCTTTTGGCATTACTCTTCATATACCCTGATTGCATACGTTTTTATTTCTCCTGACTAACACATATACTGACTTTATTTACTTTACGTTGTTCATTCTTTATCTTTAATAAACATATTTTCTTTAAATCAAACTAATCCGCGTGGTCTCCCCTCTCTGTTGCACGGCCCGGCACAGGCCAGGTGTAACAATATTTTGTTGCTCAGCACATGAAAATAAACTACTTACCGTGAACTCAACCTGTGTTCAAGTGGTTTCTCCACTGCATGGATCTTCATGTGTAGCTTCAGGTGACTTTTAAAAGAGAAACTCGTCCCGCACTGATCACACGTGGGCAGCTTCTCTCTGCTGTGGATCCTCTCATGTGTTTTCAGATGTGGAGACTGACTGAATCTCTTGTCGCAGTGTGAACACTTGTAAGGTTTTTCTCCAGTGTGGATCCTCTCATGTGTTTTCAGATTTGATGACTCACTGAATCTCTTGTGACAGTGTGAACACTTGTAAGTTTTTTCTCCAGTGTGGATCCTCTCATGTGTTTTCAGATGTGCTGAGCGACTGAATCTCATGTCACAGTGTGAACACTTGTAAGGTTTTTCTCCAGTGTGGATCCTCTCATGTGTTTTCTTATATGCTGACAGACTGAATCTCTTGTCACAGTGTGAACACTTGTAAGGTGTTTCTCCAGTGTGAATCCTCTCATGCGTTTTCAGATTTTCGAACTGACTGAATCTCTTGTCACAGTGTGAACACTTGTAAGGTTTTTCTCCAGTGTGAATTCTCTGGTGCAGTTTTAAACTTTGTGCTGTAGTAAAAGTCTTCTCACACTCAAAGCACATGTACTCTCTCACACCAGTGTGAGTTTTCTCATGACTATGTAAATATTGCAGCAGTGAAAAACTCTTTCCACACACAGAACATGAATGCGGCTTCTCCTTCGTATGAACTGTCAGGTGTGTCTTCAGCTCTGATGCCCTAAGAAATGTTTTGCCGCACTGATCACATGCGAACGGCTTCACTCCGGTGTGGATCCTCATGTGACTCTTAAGATTGCTTTGCCATGAGAATCTCTTTTCACACTGATCACACATGAATGGCTTCTCTCCTGTGTGGATCCTCATGTGTAATTTAAGCTTTTGTGATTGGGAGAAACTCTTTCCACATTGACGGCATACATGCGGCTTCTCTCCAGTATGGACTCTCATGTGACTCTTAGGGCCAATCCCAATTCTACCCCTTACCCCTTCACTTTCCCCTTCCCCTCTGTTTTGAGCGTGCACGTGAAGGGCTAGGGCTGTCTCGATTCTCTTTTGGTTGGAGGGGGAGGGCTAAGGGGAAGGGCCAGATAGCCCTTCAAACGAAGATTTTTCAGGACCACACTTCAAACGAAGGGGTATGAGAAGTGTCACTGCATACACCGGCTACAGACGCAAAATGGCTGCCCAAGCAAAAAAGGAGACCCATAAATGTAATAATTGTTGGCTTTAATAAGTATTTTAACGACAAATAATGATTTGCTTTGTTACATTCAAGCTTGTATACATATTTACGGTCAGTTCCTTCAAAGAAACGTTTGTAAAAAAATCTCGTCTCCCCCGAACAAAGCACACAAGCTATTGGTGCGTTCAAGTCATCTCGTAAAGATCGTATTTATGAGTTGAACGCACATGAACGCCACACAATGTCGTATTTCACACAGTAAATAAATAAATAGGTCAAAATATTACAAACATAGGTCTGTACCTCCAACGTGTTAATACAACACCACAGAGTAAGTCCTGTGTACAACTCCTGTGCATCTTGGAAGTTTGTGATAAACATCGGCGCATCTCCTGTGACGTAGGCGACGACGTATAATGACATGTAACGGTGTAGTAGTGGTGTCCCATTTCTTAGGGGAATATTTTCACCCCTACGCCTTGCCACTCTGTTTCAAGGGTCAAGGGGAAGGGGAAGGTGAAGGGTTAGGGGTAGACGAAGGGGAAAGGGGTAGAATTGGGATTGGGCCTTAAGATTTTGTTTGTTTGAGAAACTCTTCCCACACTGATCACAAGGGAATGGCTTCACTCCGGTGTGGATCTTCATGTGTTCTTTAAGGTGTGAAGATTGACTGAAATCTTTCCCACATCGATCACACTTAAACGGCTTCTCTCCGGTGTGAACTCTCATGTGAACATCAAGAGTATGTTTGTTTGTGAAATTGTTTCCACATTGATGGCATACATGCGGCTTCTCTCCAGTGTGGATCCTCATGTGTATCTTAAGCTGATTTATAAAAGCAAAACTCTTTCCACATTGATCACACGTGGGCAGCTTCTCTCCAGTGTGGATTATCTCATGTTTTCTCAGATGTGCTAACTGACTGAATCTCATGTCACAGTGTGAACACTTGTAAGTTTTTTCTCCAGTGTGGATCCTCTCATGTGTTTTCTTATATGCTAACTGACTGAATCTCTTGTCACAGTGTGAACACTTGTAAGGTTTTTCTCCAGTGTGAATTCCTTCATGCGTTTTCAGATTTGATGACCGACTGAATCTCTTATCACAGTGTGAACACTTGTAAGGTTTTTCTCCAGTGTGAATTCTCTGGTGCACTTTTAAATTGTTTGCTGTAGTAAAAGTCTTCTCACACTCAAAGCACATGTACTCTCTTACACCAGTGTGTATTTTCTCATGTTTATGTAAAGATTCCAGCAGTGAAAAACTCTTTCCACACACAGAACATGAATGCGGCTTCTCCTTCGTATGAACTGTCAGGTGTGCCTTCAGGTATGATGCCCTAAGAAATGTTTTGCCACACTGATCACATGTGAACGGCTTCTCTCCGGTGTGGATCCTCATGTGACGTGCAAGAGTATGTTTGCATGCAAAACTCTTTTCACACTGATCACACATGAATGGCTTCTCTCCCGTGTGGATCATCATGTGTAATTTAATCTGAACTGATCGGGTGAAACTCTTCCCACATTGCCGGCATACATGTGGCTTCTCTCCAGTGTGGATCATCATGTGACTCTTAAGTGTACTTTTGCATGAGAATCTCTTTTCACACTGATCACATGAGAACGGCTTCTCACCTGTGTGAATTCTCATGTGACAGTCAAGACTTTGTTTGGTTGTGAGGCTCTTTCCACACTGAGTGCAGGTGAAAGATTTCTTGGCTCTTGTTTTCCTTATAATATTTTTTTTAGTCTTTGAGCGACTCAAGGGTTTTCCTCCAGGTTTGACATGATGTTCCTCCTCCACTTCACTCAGTTCTTCACTCTCCTCGCTCTCTTCCATCAGGTCTGACATGAAAGAAATAATTATTACATTTAATTTTCAGTACATCAAAATAATTAAAAGAGAGAAATATAAAGTGAAAGGACATGAAAATGAGCCCTGATGTAATAGTAGAAATTAGGGTAACACTATTTTGATGGTCCCTTTTGAACATTCTGTTAACTATAAGTAACTGTGCAACTACATGTCAACTAACTCTCGAGTATTAGTAGACTGTCTGCTTAATATCTGCAAACTCTTTATTGTGATGCTCCTCAACAGATACTCTACTGACTATAAGTAACTTTGCAACTACATGTCAACTTATTCTAACCCTAACCCTACCAGTCTACTAATGCTCTACTAACACTCTAATGATAGTTAGTAGACATGAAGGGGCAATGTTACTTATAGACAACAGAATGTGTTAAAGGGACCATCCAAATAAAGTGAAAGCGAAATTAGACAACTGTTATACAATATTATGATAATTTGATGCCTTTTTATAAATTGATATGTCCTTGAAACTTTCCATGAATGAGGTAAATTTATCTTTCAATTATTATTTTTAAAACATTATAGGCACGAATCCCATGTTTCTTTAGCAAGAACTATTAAATATATTTGATCAATGACAATTATCTAACACGATATTAATATTAAAGTATACAATACTGCCATTTTTTGACGCCAACTTTGAGACTGATATTTATTTTACTAAAAACTTTAATAATTAATGGTAGTTCACTTTAACATAACGCAAACTTTTTTTTCACTTTAATTTAATTTAAATTTAATTTCAACTTGAAATGAAGAGATGTCTTATCAATCACAAGTTCAGTATGGCGTACCACAAGGCTCAGTACTAGGACCGCTGCTGTTCACTCTGTACATGCTACCATTAGGAGATATCATTAGGAAACATGGAATTAGCTTTTCACTGTTATGCTGATGATACTCAGCTCTATATTACTTCACGCCCTGGTAAAACTTACCAATTCACAAAATTAACAAATGCATAGCAGATATAAAAAAACTGGATGACTAGAAATTTCCTACTACTTAATTCTGAAAAAACAAAGATTCTAATTATTGGACAAACAATCTTTGATGATAATCTTTCATTTGAAAGTCACGTGTCTAGTATCTGTAAAACCGCATTTTTCATCTAAAAAGTATATCTAAATTACGACATATGCTCTCAATGAAAAATGCAGAACAATTAGTTAATGCGTTCATGACCTCAAGGCTAGATTATTGTAATGCTCTACTGGGTGGTTGCCCTGCACACTTAATAAACAAACTACAGCTAGCTAGTTCAAAACGCAGAAGCTCGAGTTCTTACCAGAACCAGGAAGTATGGTTGCCATTGGCTGCCTATTAAACATCATATACATTTTTTAATATTGCTGATTACTTACAAAGGACTAAATGGTTTAGCTCCGCAGTACTTGAGCGAGCTCTTAGTGCATTATAGTCCTTCACGTCTATTGCGATCTCACAATTCCGGCCAGAGTTTGCACCATTTGTAGAAATTAAAGTAACTGAGGTGGCAATAACAATTTCTTTCTGGAACAACCAATTATGCACAACATCCCAAAACTAGTAGTTTATTTATCAGACAGATATTCATGAAAGACCTTTTGTAAGTCAAATTTAAGACCGTTTTAAGACATTTTAAGACCTTAAAGATTGAAATGTAAGACCTACACACCGCATTAACCAGCATCAACCAGCAGAATTTTTAACATAATCGGCATCGGCCAATATCCACCTATATCAAGCCGATTATTAGCCAGGCGCACACGTGTACGACGCACGCAAGAATTTTGCAATTACAGACAGTAAATTTGAGACTTATTTTTTCTGTTTGTGTGTCTTATATTTGAGAGGGTTGTCACTCAGAGAAATAAGTAATAAAAAAGAGACACGCACTATAAGCTAGTGAAGGACTGGCTTTGCTTTACTAGCGTCGTCGCGGCACTGGTGCCTTAACGACCGTTATCTACCGGACCGAATATCAACACGGATTTCTGTGCTTCATTCCTGTGCTACTGTTATGCATTTGTTTCTCTTGGATGCTCTTGGAAAAACGGCCGCATCACTTCTATAATGAGCGTGCTTGCTGCACGCCTACATTTGAAATAACGAACTTGAGCGCGCAAAAGGCGCGATATGTGAACAGCCCCTTGGCGAGCTACCTCCAGTCAGGCCACGAGCTACTGGCAGCTCGCGAGCGACGTGTTGGAGACCCCTGCTCTCTACAGCTCCGCTTTGTAGGCTACGACTACTTTTTTGCTACGTTGTAATGACATTCTGCGGCCAGCGTTTCTGGAAATGAACAAGGGTAAAATCTTTTTTAGACCTGACTTAATGAAATGTAAGACCTCGGATGAAAATCCGTTCAAAGATGCCTAATCATGTTAGTGGTATTAAAATGCTGTTGGTGGCTTCCACCTCGAGGGATTTCAGCACGACATACATTGCAAATAGCAACTTTTACGTCTTTGTCCAACACTTTGAAAAACTTCCAGACGGGAGAAGGAGAACTCATCACAGTGTTATTCACTTGCCACTGTTATTCACTATGCCACTGGTAAGCTCCGGTCTGCTGTTGTGTGCCCGTGCGCCGCGCATGCAGGTGGAAAAAAGGCATGCGAGTAATTTACGTCACGTGATCGGCTTTTTTGATCAGCGCTTTTGGGGTTCGCAGATCAAGCTATTTTTAACCAATGTCGGCCGATCATGATCGGCGGCCAATTAATCGGTGCATCACTACTTCCATTCATGCGCATGTGAAAGTGAGACACCAGAAACACAAGCTCAAGTGAATAACACTGTGAAAAATAACACAAACGTTTAGCATTCGAGTGGAGTGGATTGTTTATTTAAAAATTTTGAATTATTATTTGTCATATGCTGAATTAATGTTTGTAAAAAAGCTGCCACAGAATGTGACGTCATTTCACGGCCGTTGCAGTGTCTGTAGAAACTTCAAACGCTCAAAGTGTAGAGTGGCCAGGGCTTTAACTAGTTTTAAATTAACAATTTGTATTAGCATCATCTGTGTCCTACATGTTTCATTCAACCCTGTTACTCCTGACATGATTTTCCTCCTTTCAAAAACAGAGCATTTCTTAAAACTGTGACACCCAGGAAGTGACATCATCTGGGATCTTTCTACAGCATGATGGGAAGACAAGAGAATAATCTCAATCCAGTGTCTCAGTTTTTACACAAACTGTAGCATTGGCTGCATTCATCAACCCTGTTACCAAAGCTGCTGTAAGAAAAATCTCTATAAATATGAATAACTTATAAAATATTTGACAAATACATCATCAGGTTCTCTCCGTTCTGCTAACTCTCTTTTAATAAATCAGCCTTCATGTAAGCTCAAGACCATGGGGGGGAAAGAGCCTTTTCATACAAATCCGCCAAGCTATCTTACCATCAGAAATGCAACAACGTTGGGACACTTTAAAAAGTTGATTAAGACATTTATTTAAGGCTGTTTTTCTTTAATTAATTGTTATATTGTTATTTCTGTTTATTTTACTGTAGCGCTTTGGGTTTAAGAGCATAACATTTGTAAGAACTGATTTTCCTGTTAAAATAAAACTCACCCTGCAATAAAGCCATAAAACACACCCTGGACAGAAGATCGCAAAGACAGAGCATAAAACATTGTCCTATCCAAACACTTTTCCCTTATCTCTGCATCCCCCTCTCCCCCTGAGTCAAGTCACCAAAAGTTCACGAAGAATGCCTATATATCACATATGATGTACCTTGTGAATCTATAGTTTTTCCTTTTCATGTTTGGTATCATTTTAGATGTCTCAGTGCGATTGGTAAAATGGTCTTAATTTCATTGCAGTCATTGGTAATATTAGAAAGATTAAGAACTTAGGAGAATCCTGTGTTCCTCTTTGGGTGATTTCTCTTCAAGATATCTCCCCACTCCCCCGAGACCAGGTGCTACCCCCTGGGGTACAGGAACTGACCCAAAACAAACTCTGAAAATATTGGCACAACCCTTTTGTTCTGGTCTGGGTATTTAAGGCTAGGTAACAGAGCTGTCTTTGGGATCCTGTAACCAGGAAAACCCCCATACAGTGCTGTGCCAGTGTTGTCCCGCTGGAAAACACTCACACACCGCTGTGTGTCTCTGTCAGGAATGCATTGCTTACTTTTAGAGTCATCTTTGAGTAATTTATGTCATGTACTTATTATTTCTGAATTGGCTTTTAATTACTTGTGTAATTGGCATGAATGATAAATTTTTACCTTAAAAATAAATGTTACATCTTGATTTATTCTGAAGTTTACTTCACTGGAGCGCTGGAAAGATATACACGCATTATCCCTTCGCCCACACCGTTGGATTCCGTCGTTGGGCCAATGTGTGGTCCTTACACATTTTTTTTCAAAAAACTTTATCATTAACTATCAAAAATATTAAAATAGTATTTAGCTTGGTCTGATGTTGACAATACATATAAAATTCTCAAACCTTCCTTTACTGACTATTTGTTGAAACAAACCCAGAACATTCTGTATCATTTCATAGTTTAACTGTTTATCTAAATGTGATGAAGTGCTTGAATGTTTCTAACATGAATGTTCTCCAGCATCATGAATGAATGAAGAATAAACACCAACCTCTTTGTTCTTCAGGATCTTCAGTGTGTTTCATTCTGCAGGGTTCTGGATCACTCGTGTTCTCACTGTCCTCTTTAATAAACTCAGTCTCTGCAGATTTCAGCTCTTCCTGATGCTTTCATGCTCGTCTTCACTTGCAGCTGATGGGGATTTACAGCATTTATTGGAGAAGTACAGTGGGAGGAGCTTCACTGACCATGTGACTGCTGTGGGAGGAGCTTCACTGATGATGTGACTGAGGTGGGAGGATCCGATCTGCCCAAAATAAAAAATATATCAATTACTGAGTTTTTTTTTTTAAATAATAATTTACACTTCTAAGTAGGGCAGCACGATATTGGGGAAAAAAATACATTGCGATATGAAATCTAATCACATTTTTTCTTACAAACAAAAATGGGGTAAGCAATGTTTCTTTAGCAAGAACTATTAAACATATTTGATCAATGACTAAATTATCTACCATGATATTACTATTAAAATATACAACACTGCCATTTGTTGACACCAACTTTGAGATTGATATTTATTTGACTAAAAATATTATGGCCGTTCACTGACTTCCATTGATACGCATGTGAAAGTGGGACACCAGAAACACAAGCTCAAGTAAATAACCCTGTGAGAAATAACAAATCTTTAGCATTTGAGTGGATTGTTTATTTTATTATTATTATTATAATTATTATTTGTTATATGTTGAACTTCTGTTTGTATTTATGTCTGTCTATCTATTCATCGTACAGTAACTGATGCCAATTCATTAATTATTTTCATTGCTAATCCTAACATTATTCTGCTTCTTTAAGTACAGGTATCTAGAAATAAAGAAAATAATATAGGCCTAAATAATTGTAATTCTTTCAAATATAAATAATGGTAAGAAAACCAGTTAAAATCATAAACACAGAAATAAAAGTACATATAGCCTAGTATCCAACAAATACGCTCAGTCTGCTGACACCAATGAAATTAGCTTTAAGTGTCAATTTACAGGAGATCTGAAGACATCAGCATAATAAATGAGGTGAAAACAGGAACTATTGTCATGAAATAAAGAGTGTTTTCAGCAGATCTGTTAATATTGATGAGCCTCAGACTATCAACACTCATTCAACAAGCCATTCAGGATCATCAGCAGATCATCTCACTTTATTCTGAGTGTTTGCTGTTAGAAACACATTATTTGAGTCAGGATACATTCCAGATTTACAAAAATAAGAGTTTATGAAATGAAGCCTTGGTACTTAACATACTATTGTACAATTCAGAAACATGGACACTATAAGCAGACAAGAATAAACAGAGAGTTTGAAATGAATTGCTTACGGAAAATCCGAGGGGTGACAAGAAGAGACCGAATAAGAAACGCCAACATTGAAGCGAATTGGGGATGGAAATCGATGTGGTGCAGCGAATCCTGAAAAAGAGGCTTGGATACTGGACACGTGGTCCGAATGAAACCAGAACGACTTCCAAATGTCGCTCTATTCGGTCACATGCACGGACGAGGAGGAGAGGGCGACCAAATAAAAGATGGTTCAACAACTTGGAAGAGGATCTGAAGACCCGCAGACTTGCAGCCTCTGACCGATATGGATGGAGGGACTATTTTATATCCAGAAAATTTTTAAATTAATAAGAAATTAATTTAATGTTGGGGCTGTCGGAGCGTGGGCTATACCATCGCCATGACACACACACACATGACAAAAGCCTGCAAAACTGCTCTATTAAAAGATGATACTGTTATTTCTCACCATTGCTGGATTTAAAAAAAAAAAAATCAGTAACACAAAAACAAACACTGATGTCACTCATCTTCATAAACCACTACAGAAGCATATGTCCATATGAATCTAAATACAGTCTGATTTTATGATAACGGTTCATTGCAATAAATTAGATCATTAACATGTTAAAGTTTTCTATGTGCAGAAACTGACAAAGATCATCAAAACCTTAAAAAAAAAGAGCACCCCAACATATTATTTAATGTTTCCAGTATCACATTTTATTCACATGTATCTATAATAATAACATTGATGTATAGATTTTTAAAAACTTCACATGGCTCATTATAAGCTCAATGTAAAGTATTTATCATATGTTTGAAATAATGTAAAGTAAACAAATCTGAACCCCTAAAACCCCCATTGAAGGTTAAAGTTGTGTTAGATACACAAACTTATGTTTTGCTTGATAAAAGACTATTAAACGGATCTATTGAAACAATACTGTTATTTCTCACTATGACATGGATAAAACATCAATAACACAAAAACAATCACTAATGACACTAGTCTTAATCAACCACAGATAACTACAGTAGCATAATATGTCCCAATGAATATAATATTAAATATAAAAATATATAAATATAGCTAGTTTGATCTTATGATAACTAACTACATTAATCGTTAGATCATTATAATAATAACATTATGCGCAGAAATTGAAAATGATAAAACTTTGTTTGGTTCCAAATAGTTGCACTATTGTTCCAAGAGTAAAATGCTATATTCATATTTATTAGTATTAATTTAATGTCTCACGTGGCTCATTGTGCTCAATGTAAAGGATTTAGCAGTAGCCTATCTGTTCCAGTATGAAACTTGTTTTTGTTTTTTGTGTTTATAGATCGATTCCCATCAATTCCCCTCACATTCAAACTTTGACTTGAAGAAACGAACACAAACTCGCTCAGGTCTGAATGAACTCAACATATTCTCCTCATGCTCGCTGCTGCTGCACTACATGTTTATTTCAGTGAGAAGACGCCAGAAAAGACGCTCAAGTCTCGCTGTGATCGATGAAAACAACACAGAAATGAGTCTGTCACGTAATCAAACAGTATAAAGTGTGTTTATGGTTGTATAAAGATGAGAAATACCGTGAACTGCTCTCCTCTCCTCAGAAGACGCGACGCTGAGCCTGAAACTCAATGACGGAAGAGGCGGTGCGAGCGAGCGGTGACGTCATCGGCAGACAGCCAACGGTAGATGATCGAAGACGCGCTAAATACTACCAAAAAACACTACAATCCAAAATATTATTTAAGACCACCCTTTTCACTAATATTCATTACAACAGATTTTCTAATATAATGATTTGAGTTTTTCCACAAAAACTTAAAGAGTATCTGGTCAATATTTTTACCGGGCTTTGACTCCGAATGAACAGATTGAGCAGCATAAAATAAGCCTTGAGAGGCCTTCAGCCTTCGTAAGAAGTACCCTGCCTCTCAAAGAGAGATCTCTTTGTAGCCACTGGTTAAATCTGTTCTGAATTTTATCCGTAAGGGGTTGAAAATTAAAAGTGCATCTTTCTTTTTGGTCCTTCACCAGGGGCGTCACTAGGCACTATATAGACTCCTAAATAACAAACCTTCTCTTTCACAGGAATACCGTGAATAAATGAGTCATTGCAGTTTTTTATGGCCGAAAGCTCACATTTTTGAACATTTAAACGCAGGCCAGAGGCCTGTTTCCCTGTTTGTAACTATTTTCCTTTTTTCTGTGTCATGTAGTTCTCATAATTTGTTAATGTTTAATCTTTTATTATTTCCCCCATTGTTTTGTTTTGGTTGTTGTTTTGTATTCTGTTGTTTTCTGTTATTATTTGTGTATTGTTTTAAAGGGGCTATATGGAACTTTTTCCCCAAAATAAACGAAACAATAGCCTTTTTATTTTACCATTTATGACTCAAACATCTCCTGATGAGCATACTGACACCTTGTCTGCTCACAGTGGGTGCACCTAAGCCTGTATCCTATTTTTCCTATTTTCTGTCGGGTCGGATTTTTCCCGCGCTGTCTGCGGATGTGACGTCAAGCGCGTTCATGTTAAACGTTTCAGAACACTCAGAACACTTATCTCAAACAATATATGTATTTGACTGTTCTTACCTCTGTAAACATAATGTTGACCTGACCTCCTTGCAGCAGATGACTTGTGAAGTGTGCACGTACGAGCGAGCAGAAAGGAAGAGCAGTTATGTTTTTTGGCCACAGGTGTCAGTCGCGAGTTTAAATTTCAGAAAAACGCATATAGCCTCTTTAAACAAAAAAAAAACAAAAAACATGCGGCGGCTCCGTTCCTATTTCTTCGAGACTGCCCTCGCTACTATGGCAAGCCGTTTTAGCATTAAATACCAGGGTTGCCAACTCTCACGCATCTGGCGTGACTCTCACGCTTTCAGCGTCAATCTCACGCTCTCACGCACAGGCAAGAAATGTCACGCCAAAATCCATTTTTCTCCCCTCTCAATCCGTTAATTTTCTATTGATGACTATATTGACTAGACCACAGTGTATTAATGACAGGAGAGGAGTTTAGCTGAGACCACAGCTGTAACATCTGCCAACAACGTTCTCACGGCAGTATTTTCTGATCGTTGATTCGCTGAAAACCTTTGCACGTGATAGGTCAGTTGCGTGTGAGAAGTTCAGAGAGAGTTCGGAGCATAGGTTCGGAGTCGGAGCCGCTGATGCGCGTTTGAAAGTTTGGATGACAATCAAGGTAAGCAGATAATAAAATAATGTGCCTTGTCACTACAGACGTAGCCTTACCTAATCAGTCTGTGTGCCGAGAGAAGGCTACCGTTGTCCGAGAGCGCACTCGACAGTGCGCAAATGAGATCGAGTGTGTCCGAGCATAATATAGTTTGTTTATAAATTAAATATACATTTCCGCATTAGGATGATCTCTGTAGCCTATTGGTATAATCTGCAGCGTTGTAATTAGTTTACATGGTTATAAAATAAAACTCCAAAATAACCTGCAGGGAACGTTCAAAGAAAACATCTTTGTTTGACCGGTTGTGAACACATGCGGCAAACACAACTAGAATTTGGCTTAAATAACCTCTGATGATGACCTGTAGGTTATAAAAATAAAACCCCAAGATATTATATTTTATTATTATTATTTATGTTGGTACATTGTTCACTATTATATTGAGAGCACTTTTTGTTAGTGTATACAATGTTTTATAATAATAATTTGTTCTATTTAGTGTCCATTGCATTCATTTAACATATTTAATATTGGGGGTATTTTTTTTTAAGTAACGAAATGACTTTCCCTGGTAATTAGTTACTTTTGTAACGATGTAACTCAATTACTAACTCAGTTACTTTTTGTGAGAAGTAACTCTAATTACTTTTTTAAAGTAACTTACCCAACATTGCTCAAATGCGGATGCTGAGCGAACCTTTTCAGTTATTGGCCTAAACAAGACTGACACCAGGAACAGACTGTCACTTGATCGCACCCTGTCATCAATGACAATGAAAATGAGCAGCCTTGAACCCTGCTTCAGATACGAGCTCCTGCAGAGGTAGTGAAGCAGGCCAAACTGCCACTGTGGCACAACATCACCTCTATCTTTTTTTTTAAATAGTGCAATCAATAAATTAATTGTACATTTTGTAAAAGCGTTCCCATTCTATTTTATTTTTATTTATTTTTTGTTGCATAAATATGGGTTTATATTAAGTAAACAAGGACTGATATTTATAAAATTAGGGTTACCAAAAATTGTCTCCCCTCGCGCACACTGAAATTTTACAGAGTCTCACTCCAGCCAAAGTCCCGAAGTTGGCAACCCTGAAATACTACTAGTCATAATTTAGTTTTGAATTTAGTCAAATTCCTTATATCTTAATTCCAATTTTGACTCGTCGTAATTGGAATTGATATCTACCCGCAAGTAAATTTGAAACAAGTGTAAGATCAATAGCTGATTCTGTGCCTGTTCTGACATTAATCCTTGTACCCCTTCCATCAATTTAAACATACTAGATCTTTAATCTCCATTAACTCTTTAATCACTGTTCCATTCTCATCATTGAAATTATCCCACAAAGTGCTATGGGCATTCAAATCTCCACACCATATAATTTTTCCTTATAAATGTACGGTAAGTTCATCCATTAACTCTAGTGATAATCTTTTACATGGATTATAAAAAAATATATAATTTTAACATTTCCTTCTTTAATCAAAACTTATATTACTATAAATTCCAACTCCTTTCCCAATAACCCTATATTGTATTCCGTTTTTTACAAATATTATACACACTCCCCCAATATCCTCCTCTCTATCTCTACGTATACCATCATACCCTTTAATACTAAAATATAATACTGGCTTAAGCCATGGTTTCCTGAATACATATGATTTCGGGTTTCTTTCTAAGCCCTTTTATAAATCCTTTAAACTCTTGACCAATCAGGACCAACTAGGGTTGCCACCCGTCCCTTAAAATACGGAATCGTCCCGTATTTACAAGTAAGATGATGCGTCCCGTATCAAATCAATAAGGGACGCGATTTGTCCCGTATTTCACATTAGGCCCACATATAGTTGAATAAAAACATAAGGATTTTGCAGTATGGATAATACTAATAGTAAATATAAAAAAATCAATTTCGTAGTAGAGAAGCTCATTGCGTGATTGCATTTTAGCGTCTTTGTTTCTATAGCGACTGAGTCTTGTGAACATGCGCTGTAAACCTGCACGTTTTTAACCCCTTGTAGTATGGTTTAACCCCTCGTGCGCTGTTCGGGTCTTTTCGACCCCAAATGACATTTGCTGAAATAAATAAAACATTATATTTGTCCAAATGATGTGAGACTTTGCACGGTTGACAACACTTTCTACATCTACAAAAAAAAAATAATAAATTTGAATAATATCTGTTTTTTATGTTAGTGTGGGGGGAAAAACAAAATGTCATTTTGAAACATAATAGTTTTTTTTTTTTTTTTGGATTTATAGTTTTAGGAGGATTTATTATATATTTTTTTACTTTAGGCTATATAAATAAATATTTTTTAAACAAAAACAGAAAAAAAAAAAGTTAAATTCACTTTATAAAAGACCCACATTTCTAACGTTCATGGATATAGATAATTTGACAATAATTTGGTTTAGTGTAAGATTTTTGCACATCTTTTGGAAAATGCTGTTTTAAAAGTAAAGAAATGATCACTTTAGTAGATGGCTGCAGAGCTACACCATTTATAATTTGACTAAAATACACATTTTCAATAGCTTTTAGTTGGATTCATATCTACATATTATGAAATCACAATTATAACAATAAAAATGACTTTGTCAAAGTTGAGCATTTGGGGGGGGGGGGGGGGGGGATGGGTGTTTGTGTCCAACAAACTTATTGCATTCCATTGTACAATATCCAAGTTGACTTATCACTTGCACCTTCTGTCTTCCCATCATCTTCCAGTCTTTTTTTTAATATTTTCCCCAGATATATTGTTCCAAAAACATTTCAGGCCTTTTCACAAATTTTCTCTGTTTTTGTTTGACTTGATCTGTACAATTAATTACATAACCAATGAACAAAACCAGTTTGTCCACTGTCAGTGCTGTGCTGCTTTCTTCTGCTTAACCAACCTCGTCTCGAGATATGTTTAAATTTGACCGTATCATCACTTCTCCTTTGCTCTAGGACCTTCTTCACTGCTTCTGAGTAACTTATGTTTTTTACCACTTTAACTTGTTAAATTTCCACTGCTCTCTTCCATACATCACATCCACTGTATGTTACCGTATGTTGCCCACACTGTTAGACTTTTCTGTCATTTCTACAGTGATTTACTTTAAAACACTCAGTATTATACTGCTATTTCTCTTTACAGTAAATATCTGTGATTCCCATTGCATCATGGGAATTTTCTGTGACGTCAAACACCACATACAGAGACTTAGTGTATTTTTTAAATTTGCTGTATACTACTGTATTTGACATAACGGCCTCTCTGGCACCATTCCATCATGCTTGCTTTTTATTTCCTAATGTTTGCATTACACCGCGTGTCTACAACGCTGTCTGTATTGCACACATTGAAGCGACCGGACCGTTGTGCGCTTAGTTTACATTAACATTAAATTAACTAATGTAATACGTTAGACAACGCTATTGGACTCAGATTCTCATCTTCCTTTCTGAATTAAAGAATTATTTTAAATTCCTCTCTTACAATCTTTTTGCGAACAACCCTAATGGTGCGTTCACACCGGACGCAAATAGCGCGTCAAATTCACGCCTGCCGCGTCTAGTTATACGCTTGACCACTTTGCGTTAATTTGCGCGTCAAGAGTGAAATAGACGCGCGTAAAAAGCTAGAGTTTGAACCGAAATTGACGCTTACGCCGAGGTGAAATCCGCTTGTTGTGGAAAGGGCAAGTGCTACAGTAGGCGGTCTGTTTGCAATAAATACTGTTATTGTGTCACGAAATGTAGTTTTAAGACTTTTTCAGTCGAGAATGTAGTTGTTTAAAGCTCAAATCTGTGGTTTATTTATAAAGATAGCGCCTATTTCAAAATTTTATCTGACGTTTTCGGAGTTGTGAGATCCAGGCGATCACCGGGCGCTCACGCTCATGTAACCCGCCTCGAACAGCCTTACCTCGGCTAGTCCTCCTGGCGTTTGCCGCTGGTAAACGAGAAATGTTTAAATTCACAATCTATAGCTTCGGTTCTATTATATTAAACGTATAATTAAAAGACATTAATGACTCGTTATAACGTAGGTCAAACGACTTCTTTAATTATGTGAGTTTAATTCTCATTCAGAAATGTATGACTGCAAGTGTTCAGTGTCACATTCATAGTTAACATAACTGAACAATGTCATTCCTTCTTTCACGCAGGCATTTAGTCATAAATGGCCAAACATATAAAATGACATTATAAACTGAAAAGCGGGCCTGCCCCCGTTTACATGTCACTTCACCACGTGACAGCAGCAAGCAGGCTCCTGATTGGTTAACGTGGCGCGAATTGACGCAGAAGTTTCGATTTTTCAACTCGGGCGAATTTGCATCAAACGCGCGAATGCACAAAAAGCACTACATGAAATAATTTGCGCTTAACACGCCAGATGCTCAATTCACGCCATTCGCGCGAACTTGACGTGCGAATGAGGCGTATTCGCGTCTACCGCGCCACAGGAATTTTTTACGCGCGCAACACGTCTTTCCATTGACTTAACATTGAAATCACTCGCGTCTGACGCGCTATCGCATGCGGTGTGAATCCACCATTACATCTCCATCTGAGCTGTCCTTCTAATCCCCATTTACTGGATTGGCTTGCTACCAGATTCCCTTCATTTTGTCCATTTTTCTCTTTTCTTGTCCTTCCCCACTACCTACTAAATTCCAATCATCAAACTCCATATTATCTTCATTAACTACCACAGAAGTAATCTCAATCCAGTCACAAACCAGTTTATGTCTGCCAGCCCGATCTCATCCGAAGGCGTCATATACTTACGCTGTTGACATTTCGTTCACATACGTGCATGGTACCCTTTCGCGTAAATATGAGACGCATATAAAAATGGCCAAACGGCGCCTCCTAGCGGTCTAACCCTAACTCTACCCCATACCTAAACCTACCCATAACCGAACGCGTCTTATATTGACGATAAAGGGTACCATGCGCGTCGTATGTGAACGAAATGTCCACAGCGTCAGTATATGACGCCCTAGGATGAGAATGCGTTGGTCTGCCGTAGACGTAGAGAAACTCCATGCTGCTCCCCAACTTCGATCCTGACAGGAATGAATCGTTTTTTCACCAAACTCTTCTTCGTATACTTCTTCTTTTTGGCCATTGGCAAACAGCTTTTAGGTGCATTGCGGCCACCTTCTGAAAAGGAGTGTGGGTCTGAATTCTACATGGCTAAATTCTATGGAATAATCCTGTTGCTTTCAAGTAAAAATACATAAACACAGAGACATAAGATTGTTTGTAATTCTGGGCATATAGAGTTTGGTTTTCATCCTGCACACCTCAGAGCTACTTGTACATACATTTAACCACAAAAGTGATACATTTCATACATTTAAAAAGTAGGCTAGTTTTTAGTGAGAAAAGTCCGTGAATGAACTCGTGTGTGTGTGTGTCTTGGTATGTGTGTGTGTACGCGCAGACATTCCTGTTGCGCTGTGTTCCCTCCTCCCCTTGGGTGAGGAGAGCGTTCTGGGGCTTTGAAGCTCGGTTATCAAGATCTGGGGGTGTCTGTCTTGTGTTGAGTGGTCATTCACGAGTCGTAAAGGTGTCAAGAGACACTCGGAATCCAGCAGCGGCGGAGCCAATGGCGGTAATTTAGGTTATTTGAGTCTTGTTTTACATATCTGAGTCAAAGGGGGTGGCAGCACAAAGGAATGTGGATTTTTGCAAAGAGAAATAGAATCATGATTCTGGCCCATTCGTAACAGCTGGTACGACAGTATCTTATTGTCAGATCATGCCTTTATTACATTTACTGTCCAAATGGAAAATATCATATTTTCCCCATTTCGATTTCAAGCAAGATGGCATTGTAAAATTTATGGATAAAAAAATATACCTATAATTTCTAATTAACACAAATCAGATGAGTGCTTCAGTCAAATGGGAGGCCTTCAAAGCCTTTATCAGAAGGGAGATATTAAGTTATACAACATAGATCAAAAACATATCAGGCACAATTAGAAAATCTGGAGAAAAACATTAAAGTATTAGAGCAACACCTCTTTAGCAACAACGACCCTGTAAAGCAAAAATAACTTGTGGCTAAAAAAATCCTACTACAATTAGGACGAGAGCGGAGCGTCCTCACCAGAGGTGGGTAGAGTATCCAAAAACTGTACTCGAGTAAAAGTACAAGTACTTATAGAAATATTTACTCAAAGTAAAAGTAAAAGTAATAATCTTAATAGTTACTTGAGTAAGACTACTCTTTTTTTTACTTTTTTGAGTAAAAAACTACTCAAGTAGCTAGTTACTAGTTACTTCGGATCATATAGGCCTATATATAGGCTATATATATATATATATATATATATATATATATGAAAGACTTCATGATGCAAAAGCCTCTGAGTGCCATCTGAAATTTTCTTAAGCATTTTTATCAAGCTTGTATATTTAAGTTCAGTAATTTCACTTTAATGGCAATTAATTGGTACTTTTCATTGTCATTTAACTGAAATAACTGAACATAAACATACAAGCTGGATAAAAATGCTCTTTTAGAAGAAAATTTCAGATGGTACTTGGAGGCTTTTGGATCTGAAGTAGTCATATATATAAAATTATATTTTTATTTAAATTACTATTACTATTAATATATAATACTATTAATTAGGCTATCTTTGCAACAAAAACAGAAGAGACAAGCATTATTTCTGCCATCTCTATAGCCCGAAAAACATTGCCTGTCCTTTGGTTTGTATAATAGTAACTTATACAACTACATTTGGATTATTAGACAATGTCGAAATAAAGTGAATCTGCAGAGTGTTGCATTCAAAGGCATGTAATTGATACAGAGAAGAAAGATTTAAAACTCTTCACATGTGCTCACGCTCATGACTTCTGCTTAACATCTGAACACAGAAAAACAAACAAATGCACATCGACGGATCTTCTTCTGTCTGTTCTCCAAAATATAATCAAATGTATATTTCTACAAGCATGTTGTAATCTATATGCCTTATGCTTCGGACTCTGGGTCCGGATGAATTAGCTCAAATGATTCATAGGGAATTTTAATAACTAATCATGAATATGATTCATATTTTGCATATAACAGTTACTTTAAGTTGTCGAAAGTGAAAGTGGATTATATGAATATATGAATAATCAATCACAACGAATTATAATTCCTCATTCATATATCAATAATCTTACTTAACTTCGATTATGAGATAATCTTTAAGGGAAATTAATGTAATTATCAAATCGTTGTTCGTCCAGCGACCAACTGTCAGATTAAGTGATTAATTTCTCAATAAAGCTATCCTTTCTTATAAACTCCAAGAAATATTAACCTTCTGGCCTTGAATATTAATTTTCCTGTGTTTATAAAATTAAACTACTTAATGTAGTTAATATTGAGCGCGCTGGCAGCTCTTGGATCTTATCTCATTGACTCGTTTTACAAGCATTTCCGGGAAACTGTTGAATATATTGTTTTATTAAATGCAAAACTAGAGAATATACAGACTACACCATACTGATTATATGTTTATACATATCTTACATGTGACGAACAAGACAACGAATAACAGATGATAGAGAGAAGGTGAGAGAGATAAAGTTTGGAGGAGGGGCGCGCTGTACCGAAGCACGCGCTAAGGTTGTAGGATGAGAGAAAGAGAAAGTAAATCACAAATGATCATAGGAATAGCAACATCACAGACCTTTGAGAGAGCCATCAATCGAAACAAACCTTAAAACATTAAAACTCGTTAGAGTTTGATACTTGCAAAGTTCGTTTGTGTGGAGCTGTGTCCAGCCTGCGCGTGTTCTCGGAGCAGAGTGCGCGCGCTCGTGCTGAGGCGCGCGTGCTTGTTGCCAGAGCAAGCTGTTCGCGGGAGTTTTGAAGAAGGCCTCTTTGGAAGGGAAGTTGCTGAAGGAATTCAGGCTTCGTTCGTTTGACTCGTAGGTGGAAACGAACCAAGTGGAATTTGAAAATTAAACAAAAGACTGAGATAAAGCAAATAAAAGAAGACGGACTCCAGAGGAGTCGGTATCGCAGACTGTTCACATGACTGCAGACGAGGAGAGCAGGGGACGAGAGAGGGAGCAGGAAGAGCGTTTGGGTCTTAAGGAATGTGTGGCTCACGCCTTCTTCTGGGACAAGAGCGAATCGGATCCTCTGATCTAGAGCGCGAAAATGTTCCTTTGTTTGTAAAGACACGCCCACTTTGACTGTCATGTGAGAGGTCGAATTTAACATTCATATTTAGAAGTATGGTATTTCCTAGAATAAATGCATATTATTGTACCTTGCAGTCAAGATTCGACTCCGTTAGATTTAGAGAATTACAGCGACAAACACTTCCGATTTAGATTATTAGATACAAAGTTACATAAAATATACAGATTAGAAGCATTTAGATTTTGATTAGCACACATTAAAACTTACATTAAATCCCAAAACCTGTCATGACATATAAATGGCAACACAGAATGCATTTGGTAATGGTAAAAGTCTCTTGTGTGTGTGTGTGTGTGTGCTCCTAATGCAAAGGAATGTTTGGTGTCATATTACATGTCTCTTTGTGTGAGCCATGTTGGTGTGTGTGTGAGAATCACGGATTCACCAATCTGACCAGATGTCAATGTTGCTACAATGTTTAAACTGATTAACTGTGTCTACGGCAGGCAAAGGCATTAGTTTTCAAGTCGAGCTCGCACAGCAATGCGCAGCAATACACAAACTACCGCGGGATGGCGGGTGTTCATAAACTGTGAACAATGGTAGCTTATTTAATGTATAAATTAATGTATATGTCCAAAAAACGGGTAATGTCATACTTTCTATCGTGGAGTAATAATCTGTTTGGTTGTAAAATCTATTAACTGAGTGAAATGAAATCGATCATATCGTCCTGTGGAATCATTCATTCACAGACAGTTTACGAAGATGTTCAACTAATAAAGATCTTCATCGCTGGCAAAAATATGATGCATTTGAAGATTTGCTTTCACTTGACTGTACTGTAGGTCCACGGCCACTTCATCCAACTCTCTTGATGTTCTTAAATCTTCCAGTTACGACCCTGAGTGTGTATTGAAAGCGCTTCAGACGATTCAGTGCGTGCAGGAACTGAACAGATCATTTAAACTGATTCGCGAACCGATTTAGACATATCTGCCAACTTGTTTGATGAAGTCTTTGAACAGAATCGACTCAAAAGGGTGATTCAACGCTTGTTTGCTCTCTTTTGCCATAATATATATATATAGGCTACTGTATATTGCAACTTGACAGACAACAATAAATATGACAAGGACAGAGTGCACAGATCGCTTGCTGAAGGCTCAGAAGCTGACACAGGGGTGCTTTATAGTTTCCTGGTCTATGACGTCACCCGCCTATGACGTCTCGCTCTTTCATTGGACTGATTATACAAGTGCTTCACGACGCAATCACACAGAGGTGTTCCCACAGCGGGAGTTCCCTTGATAGGGACCTAAGTATAGAAGAGTTGGGCATGAGTAGTGAAAAAGCCCCTGGGCCTGATGGCCTCCCTATGGAAATTTATAAAACATTTGCAGGGAAACTTTTACCACTCTTACTTGAAATGTTTAGTTAATAATTTGAAAAGGGAATATTACCTCCTTCATTAAGATCAGCACTTATTACTCTTATATCAAAGCCAGTCAAACTAGTCTTCTTCTGAAATGAAAATAAAAATTAATCTAGGCCCATATATGTCATGTCTTTCGATACCAAAATTATTTGTAAGGCCCTAGCTAAGATAATTGAAATGGATTAGGTTAATTTTATAATGTACCACAGGCAGAAATAATAACAAATAGTCAAATTTCAAAAACCTTAAATTTAAGTAGAGGAACTATGTTATTTGTATTTGCTGTAGAACCCCTTACAAATACAATCCGAAGTAGTCCTGAAATAAAAGGGATAACAATAGGAAATAAAAGGGATAACAATAGGTGAGAGGGAACATATCTGAGAAGGAGCTTATCTTTGTTTGCAGATGATATTATGGCATTTCTTAGACCCTTTTATTAAAGACAGTATTTGGAGAATGTTCAGGTTACAAAGTTAATAATAATAAAAGTGGATTGCTATTATTGAATGGGGGTGAAAGGAGAAACTCACTGACCCTTAGGCAACTCGCCAGCTTCCTTAAAGGTTTCACATATTTAGGCATTAAGATAACCCCAAATATAAAAGAAATGATTCAATTTAATTACGACCCACTAGTAAATAAAGGCATTGACTCACTCGAGATGGAATGCATTGCCAATCTCGATTACTGGACGTATAAGCAGTAAATCCCCACTTCCACTTCCAGCGACCTTCATTGCTAGTTTCATTTCAAGTCCTCGGTTACGTCTGCCCTTACTCTATCTACTGTACCATACGAACGGCGAGGGCTTAAAGTACCAAATATAAATTATACATTTATATTTATAAACATAAATGTACTATTGGGCAGCTCAATTTTGTTCTGCTATGTATTGTTTCATAGATCCCCCCCCCCCACACACACACACACACAAACAAAAGTTTGTGTATTTCAGTAATTCAAATTAAAAGGTGAAAGTAATATTATTTGGTATAACTATATATATATGCATGATTATACTTTTTAGAGGGCTGATATTTCTGTATTTAAAATCCTTTTTTTATTGATTTCATGTAATATTAAAATTTTATGAGATTTTGAATTTGGGGTTTTCATAAACTGTAATCCATCAAAATTATAACTTTTGCACAATATTCAAATTTTTCGAGTTTCACCTGTATAGAAAAAAAATCATAATTATAATTCTATTACAGATGTATCTTTACTCTTCTTCAATTAAAATTCTCAAAAAAACTACCTGGAAAAAACTGGAGAAAATGTTGTGCCTAGTGATAAGGGATTTAAAAATTGGATATAATGGGTTAAGTCAAGTAAAATATTTATATGAGGAAGGTATAATATTGTCATTCCAACAGCTGATGAGAAAATGTGATATTTTTGTATGACCATTACTTTTTGTATATATATTTACAAATATATATTATATAATAATATGTTCTTAAGATTGGTAAATTGAAGAAAGAAAGAAAATCTCCCTCTTGTGCCCAAATTTTGGCTATTTCATATTTACATTTGGAGGTCAATGTAATTGATTTTAGTTTGGTTCAGGCCAAGCGTGCTTTTGCTTTAAAATGGAAGGAGACTCAAGGACCTTTCCCTAATCAATGGTTTAAAGAAATGACCTGACATAGTTAAAGGGAAACTCAAAGACTTTTAGATAATTTGGACTCCCTTTTTGCAATACTGTAACCAAGCGGATCAGACAACATGGGATGATTGATCTATACCCTCTGGGACTCTGGTAAAAGTAAAGTAGCAAGGTTACCGATCACCTCTTTTTTGTTGGAAATAACTAATAACTCTAAAGTAGCAAGGTTAAATCACACAATGAAAGGCTGTGAACTGTGATGTATCAAAATGTATATTTCGTATTGTATTTTATGTTATAGATGTCCTGTAATGTGTTTATTATTATTATTTATTTTTTTCATATTCATTAATTTGTTTGCTTTATTTGATTTGGTTTAATGTTCAAACAAATGTCAATAAATATATTTAGAAAAAAATATTTATTCATTATTTCTAGCACATACATAGTTTGTAAAGAACTAGCACAGAGTGCAAAGAGAAGCGTTGTAGAGAATAAATGGATGGATGGATGTAACTTCACATACCGTAGCATCAAAATGGTAATTTACTGGAAATGTGTGCAACTTCTCATGCCAGAAAATTTCAATGACTGATTAAAACTGCTGTTTACTGGTACATTTCCAGAAATCCTCTACTGACGCAGAGAGACTAAACATCCATACAATAAATAAAAGCAAAGCTGAAGATTCGAGATGAACGGGCCCTTCAGGTCCACTTCTGCAAACACACACTAAAAATAAAGCTTCCAAATAGTGGGGCTTTTCTTTTAAACTTACTGTAGGACTTCTCACTTCTGGGATTCACTTTCAGTTGCTCTACCCACAATTACATAAATATGGAGTAGCGTTACTGAGCGAGACACAACAACACTCCACCAAAGAGACTGAGATTGAGAACTTGTGGCACACAAACATGTCTGGAAAACTACAACTAAGCCACCACAGACACGATGAAAGCGGTAAGGGCTTTTTAATATAAAGCTTGTTGTTTTTCTAAATATCTGTGTCTGTTTGCACTGCATAAAGCTAATTTATTTTATTTTGCAGATGAAGACTGTGACATGCCCAATAACAAACATGAACATAGTGAAAATGGTAAGTGTATTGCAATAGTGGTCTATATTTACTTACATTTACAATATTTATTTGTTAATTTGTGTATTTTATTTTGTGTATTTATTTACTTCTTAATTTTCTCAATGTAGTTTGTTATATGCGTTTCTGAATATTCCTAAACACTCAATGAAACAGGCCATTGCTGTCATATTTAGAAAAAATCTGAAATATGCGTCTGAAAAATGTATTATCTAAAAATATATTATTACTAACACAGTATGAAGATGCAGGCAAACCAAATCTCAAACTGAATCACACCAAATCAGGGCTCGCAAAATTTCTAAATCGCTGGTAGCCCTTCGGGCAGGCACTCTTCAGATTTTGGTAGCCCGAAATGAATTTTACTAGCCCACATAAAAAGACAAATTTTAATGTAGAAAATTGGTTAGGAGTCAAAACATGAATCAAAAACTTTTTCAAAACACAAATATCAACAATTGGATATAAAATAATCAAATTAGAATCATCAATACAAATATACATCTGGTTCTCTGAATTGAAATGTGTGTGACCAGTATGGAACATGAATCTGTCTGTGGCTCAGACCCCAATGAGGGTATGATAAAAAATAAATAAAAAAGTAACACTTTGGGTTAGGGTCTAACGCTCACAATTAACTAGTTTCATACATGCAGATGGCAGGGTTTTATCATCACTGAGGTCCCAAATGTGAGGTAGACTAGTTAGGGGTGTTCGGGGGCCAATCTGCAATAATCTTCTCGGGGGCCCGAGAAAATTTAGATTTCTCTGATCTACATATGTGCATTTTAAGATGTTTTGAATGCCAAAAAAATTGGACAACAATAGCTTTAAAACCATGTCACACAGCTGATTATTTTTCTCTCCTCATCAGCATCACTCTTTTTCTCTTTGTTTTTCTCTTGCTCTGGCTCTTCCCGTCCTAAAGCTGAGCTTTGACTGATAGGCAGGCTTTTCTTTTTTGTCTGTCAATGACGAAAGTAAACTTGGGGTCAGTTGATAGGTTGATTTATGAATCATTTTCTCAGACAAGTTTTTGACATTTACTGAAAGCTACTAGGAAAGCTAGGTAGCCTAACTAAGTTTATTAAATTTATTCACAATATGTACACATTCATTATTGATCTTAAAACAGGGCCGTAGACAGGGCTTTATAATCAAATAAGTCCTAAATGTAAGGTTAGGGGGTTCAAATTTTTTATTTCTCTGATATGTGCATTTCAAGACGTTTGAAGGCCAAAAAAAGGATAAGAAATAGCTTGAAAACCATGTCAGCGGGCAGTATTTGTCAATACCTGCTCTCACTTCTTATCCATCACTCTTTCTTTTTCTCTCAGTCTCCTCATCTTGCCCTGTCTCTTCCCCTCCTAAAGCTAAACTTTTTAAATTTACTGAAGGCTACAAATTGTACTATATTAATTCTCAACATGTACACATTCGTTATTAATATTGTGCCTAACAAGATGAAAACGGCTTTGTTTCTCGTCCCCTAACAATGACAGTAAACTAATTACATTCCACGAGTCACGTTACAAAGGCCTATTTTCAGTTCAAAATGGCGAAATTAGACAAGTAAATTCGTTTGCCTGATAATTTGTCATTTGTTTAACATTCATGACCTAAAAAAAAAAAATGAAATATTTAGTTTAGCTACTTACATCTTATCGCACTTGACCGTAAACTGAAGCGTCGAGTCGCTCTGCTCAAATTCGCGCTCAGCCGCTTCTTTGAATATAAATCCCGCCTACTTTGATTTGATTGGTAATCTCTAATATTCTGACATTGACGAGCAGTGACAGACCAATGAGGCTCAGATCCATACACACACACACACACACACACACACACACACACCCTGTCCTCTGTTTCTGACGTGCGCTCTGTTCGGCGCCACTGCGGATTGAAGATGAAGAACGCGCTGAATCTGATTATAACAAGACTGAAGCGAACACTATTTCAGATAGCCCGTCGGGCAGGCCGGTTATGCATTTTGGTAGCCCGACTGGAAAACACAATAGCCCCGGGACGTCGGGCGGGCGATTTTGCGAGCCCTGCAAATATATAAATATATAGCTTGCAAGGTTGAGTAAAACCAACTTGCCACACTCAATGTTCTAATGTTCAGTGTAAAATGGCGTACATTTATATAAGAGCTTGTAGGTTTTTTAAACATATGTGTCTATTTGCACTGCGGTAAAGCTCATCTGTTTCATTTGCAGATTTTGAACATGAAATACCTTCTACCAAACAGCGGCAGAACAGAGGCATAAATGAAATCGATGAGATTACTATAAAAAGGTCAAGAGCACAAGAAACATCTTTAAGTGGAGTCATTGGCATGATTGACACATATGACAGACCAGCAGGGGCCAAAGCAGAAGGCTTTTATGCTGGACAAGGAGCATATTCGTCATCTTTTGAGAACAAACCAGGAAAGAGAATCCCCAAGGCTGGATACAGTGCAGAGGCAGGAGTTGGACGAGCTAGTGCAGAAATCAGTGTACTTGAGGTAGAAGCCAAAGGCCCCAACGCTGGTTTTAAGGCTGAAGCCAGTGTGATTAAAACTGGAGTAATGGCTCGAGCTGAAGTCGCCAGTGCATCAGCTAAAGCCGGTCCACTTGCTGTGAAAGCGGGACTTGGATTTGACACGGGTGCATCTGTGGGTGTGGACGGGGTGGAGGTCAAATTCCTGGGAACTGGAATCACATTTGGTCCAAAAATGGGTGTATCTGTTCTGGGTTCAGAAGCGTCCGTGACATGTTCAGTCATGTAGTCAAAGAGGTATTAATTACCTTTTGTAACATTTTACTACTAAATCATGAAGACCAAAAAAAAAAAAAAAAAATAGTTTAAACTTAAACCTATAAATACATTATGCTTTATTTTAGACTTTATTAATTCAACAAATGTTGTGATTTTTATTTTCATTTAAGATTCAATATTTGTTTTTGGTTATGCATGGGTTTTCTTATTGCCTTTCTCTTCAGTGCTGTCATTCTAAGCTTTTAAGTTAAAATATGTAAATCCACTGACGGCAAGTTTGAAGAACCCAAGTGCCGTTTTATTGACATGAAAAGAACTTAAACAAAACGTCAAGTTAAAGAACTAAACTTGAATATGGCTTGGCTTGGCTGGTACACAGGAAAGGAGAGCAAAGGCCGTTTTTAATGAATGTATGTCAATGGAGAAGAGGCTTTACTACACCGAATAAACCACTTTGTGAGGAAACACCTGATCATTTAATGAATCAACAGCCTGTACGCTAATCTTCAACATGCTTTACACTAAACAATACTTTTCTTTCTTTGACTTTCAGGTTTTACCAATTATTATAAGACTTGAATTGTAATGACTATTTTAACTGCATGTATGCATATATGTGAAGCGGATATTATGCATTTTAATGAATAAATCATTTTATTATACATATTGTGTTGTTTAATTAAAATAAAAAATGAAGTGTTGTCAACTTATGTGTTCATAATTATGATGATATTATGCTTTTTAACCCCTTAAGCGACACCCCCTTTTTTTAATAGACATGAAAATGCACATTTCGAACTTAAATGGTTGTAATTCAAGAATGCTTTGGAATATAGATGTAAGATTGATCTTTTTTTAAAGAAGACATTTGGCAGATTGTAGCAGAAGTGAAATAAATTAAGAAAGTTAAACAGAAAAGTTTGAGTTTATGAAAATGTACAATGTTAAATATTTAATTATTCATATTTTATATAAAATATATATTTTCAAAACCTAGTGGACTCTAAAAATGCAAAAAACCCAAAGCCAAAAATCTGAACAAGTTGTGTTTCAAATTTTAGGTTGATATCTCCAAAAATAAGCTTTCAGTGAGATTGTGTTTGGGCGCAGTACCAAACTTTTCCACTAGTTGACATTACTGCCCATATAAGGGCACCTCCATTTCCATATGTTGTTTGAGTGATCTGAACCATTATTTTTACAATTTTCATACAATTTATGAAGTAGACATCCTATTCAGAAGTAGTATTGGAAGTTTGGCAGATTTTGAAATGAATTCAGCCTCTAAGAAACTCAAAAAGAACACTTATGTGCATTATAGCTCGCTGACACATCACAAATAGTGAATCTATTATTTTTTTCTTTATATTTAAAAAAATGTCAGACCTTTTTTTCTAAAACAATTGAATGGATGCTATCTTTTGAGGTTTCTACCATTCTTTTATGATTTTTCATGTTCATCACATTTCAAAATAAATTTCAATCAATCAAATTAAATAAACATGTTAATAATACATTTATCCCAAAAACAGCACAACAATGATCACACCCTTCATTCATTCCACAACATTTACAAATACAATCTCACATACATATCAATTACAATACATTATGTAAACATGTTTGTTTTAAAAGAAGCCATTTTTTGACCCGATGTGAATTTTTTTTTAAATTTACACATGTGGTCAGCTCTGTTGGCAATTTATTATTTTTGTTGCAAATTGATAAATTACGGCTCCTCTGTGATGTATTTTAAAAATCAGTCACCGAATATCACCAAACTAGAGATTGTAAGCTTTCAAATGACATATAGTCAAGATTAGTTTAGGTTTAGTGTAGGATATTACTGTTTTAAATAATATGTAATGGCTATGCCAATATAAGTGGTTAATGAATGATGGTAGAATAATACATATTATTTTAACAAATTAAATCTATTATTATGTATTAAATTACAATTAAGTTTTTATTGTTTTTTTTTTTTTGTTTTTTTTTTCACCCTGCAGGGACTAGTACTTTTCAGCTAATAGAGATATCCAGGCTTTTTCCCGCAGTAAAGGACATTCCACAAAGAATGCATTCCACTTCCACATTCCACATTCCAAATTCCACTTCCCCTTTCAGCGACCTTCGTTGTTACACTCAAGAATGCATTTACAAGATGGAATAACAAGCGTCCTCGGTTACATCTGCCCTTACTGTCACAGTGTCTGGTTGGTGTTCCCTGGGTGTCCACTAGATGTCTCTTCCCCATACCGTCACCACCTCATCATGAACTGCATTTCCCATATCCTTTGTCTGAACTCATCACTGATCATTGCACACAGCTGTTCTCACTCACATTGTTTGTACCTGTCTATGTATACCGTCTATATCTGTGATTGTCATGGAGTCCTTGCTTAAAGGGACAATGTGTAGTTTTTTAAGGAATTTTATTATCTAAAATCAATATTTTTATTCATAACTATGTCCTCAATGGTGTACAAATACCTCTGCCAGTGATTTGACTTATCCTCGTAAAACGAAGAATGTATTATCTTTATATACATGGGACAGGTAGGTCCATGGGGGCTTCCATGTAGTTCCGCCATCTTGAAAAACTATAATAGCAGAGAGGGACAAAAAGTACTAGGCCAACGCGTTTCCACAACGCGTTTTCGTTCAGAGCCAGCGTCACGTGATTGAAACCAGCAGAAACGGAGGAGCAGAGCAATGAGAGGCGCTTGAAACTGCCCCGGCAAGTTTAAAAGGCTGCATTGCACTGTTATTTATAATGGAGGACCATACATATGCCAAGCCACAGGAGAAGAAATCCTCATCGCCAAAAAAGTCCAAAATAGACCGTAAAAGGAAACGTGACCGGAGATAAAAAAAAAACAAGAGTTAATGTCGGGATAGCTTTTTCCAGGTGGAAAGAGCTAATGCAGGAGAAAGATTTCAAAAGAGACACTGAAGTTGCCTGCTTTCTTCTCGACAGGTAAGTCAATGTTACAGTCTTAAAAGGTATAGTGGAAGATTTTCCCGAATTTTAGAAAAGAAACGCCCTCTCCACTTTTTGAAAAAAATGCACATGCGCAACACCTGCTCCCGAGAGTGAACGCCTATTAGGCTAAACGTGTGCACGAGAGAGCATGCACGAGCCCAGTTCTCCTCGTGCAAGTCATACAAGCCTACTTTCAAAAAGATTTGCACTTTTTCAAAATGTCAAATGCCCTTCCGTGTTTTATTTACTTACTATACTGATCGATTGAGTGAGGACTCAAGACATGATCTGCAATGGAGAAGTAGCTTGTTGCATTTGTGTAATAAATACTATGGTGAACACATTGGAATTATCAAAAATGAACACAAAAGGTTTTATAACATTTTAGCGTGATACCTTTTACCATTTGGTCATAAGGCTACTTCAGACAAATTGAGATGTTTACCGTGTCTGCGCGGTGCGTGACTTGTGCCAGGGCTAGCATCGCTAATCATAGCTTACATTAACTTTTACTAGCAGTGATTTTAAATGGATTTCTCCAAATAGCATGCCAAACTTTACCTGTCGAGTAGAAACTTTGCGACTGAGGCATCAGTGGGAAGCCCAACCTGTGCTTTTAGCACAAGCCAGCGTGTGAAATATTCTCCCAAAAACACTCTGGTCTTGTTTCTTTCTTCAGAGGCCTTTCTCTTCCTGTCATACAATTCGTAGACACTTTTTCTCTTGCGACCCTCCGACATTTTGAAAGGGACGAGCACGTACGACGGCCTTACGTAAACATCACCAGAATGATTGACAACCAGGAGGACCAATAGTCTTGATGATCCACCCGGAAAAATAAAATCTTCCACTATACCTTTAATTACAAGCTTTTTTTTCATTGCTTGGTTGTATACTTTATTATATAGACAGTTGAACATTTATAGTTTAAAGTTAAACAGGCTCTTTGATGAATAGCAGCTATTTAGTAAAGTATAGTAGGCGCTAAAAATAAGGTTGTACATTTTACTTTTTGTAACCTAGAAATTCGATAAAGAATCTAACATTTGTTTTGTTCGTTGTGTCAAGTTGCAGTTTATTTGAAATAACAAACCTGTTCACCCGAAGGAAAACTCGATGAAGTGCTTTTAGAAGACCGAAATTGAATGGCCCTATGCAGTGGTGTAGTCTACGTGATACGCAGGTATACGCCGTATACCCACTAGGAAATGCCAAGTATTTCCGTATACCCACTAAAAAAAGCGCGAGGAAACGTAACAACTTCGTTTTGTGACAGAACTTTCACACTTTCATTCATAAATTCACCGCGTCTGTGTTTGCAATGGACACAGATCAAATCGCGTGAATATTAAAAACTCAAAGAGACTGCAGTTGTTCAACGCGTCTCTGGGAATGAGCGCTCAATGTGTGCTCTACTAACGTTACACACACACACTGAAGCAAGCGCGTGCTTGTGTCAGCGCTTCACTGTAGCTATGTAGCCTATGAGGACATGATGTAGGCTACACGTGAACTTCATCACAGAGCTGCTATGAGAGTCACTTCATGAGAATTTCACCATTTCATTTGATAAAACTATCGCCATTCATTCGTATCATACACACTAACACACAGAAACTGTAATGTCTTTACGACAACCTGTCAAAATAAAAGTTTGGTATAAACTCAAAGAAATTATGAAAGAAATTGCTCAGTAAAATGTACTGTAAAATAATAATAATAATAATGAAATCTATTAACTTATTTTAAAAAGGAATATCACACAAGTTTTCATACATGTTTTAATTTAAACAGTAAACTTGCCAAAACAATAACACAATTTTCTTTCAAAAGCACCATTTCTAAAAGTAAATTTGTATTTGTGCCTATAATGTTTATTTTTTTATTTTTTTTATTGTCAGCTGATAAAACCTGTGCTTCAGGGACCATATTCATATAACATCTAAGGCTAAATGTAGAAAATCAGTCCAGTCTCCTCAGCTGTAAATGTCATTGGCTGTTAAAGTCTTGTGTTGCTTATAATAAACTGACATGTTGATAACACTTAGTCTCATAATGCTCTCAATTACATGTCGTTGCTACTGTATGCATTAGTGAGTGTGGTGGTGCTTATGGGGTGATGAGGGGGGGGGGGGGTCACAGTATACTCACTACAAAAAACTAGACTACACCACTGGCCCTATGTCAGCAGGGCCAGAGTGGGTTGTCTGCGCCAGACATTTTTCTCTCTCTCAACGGGCATGGGTTATAATGATGCAACACTCAAGGATCTTTTCAATAATTGCCTTGATGACCCTTTGCCTCGGTGGGAGATGAAGGGGCTTGAAATCCTGGATTTTTTTTTTTTAATAAATATTTACATCATCGTAGCCAATGGGCAACACCAGCGACGTCCGTCTCTCCAGGCAAGATGGCTGCCGTGCCCTTGCAAGAGACTGTAGCCCCCCGAGAGGTGGCCGAAGACGCTGCAGCGCCCCCAGAGGCGGTAAGCTGGACGTCACCTCCTCACCATCACAAATGGAGGGAGAGGAGGGCCGGTGTCTCCTGTCAGGATGGCCGCCATGCCCTTACAAGAGACGGTAGCACCCCCAGAGGTGGTAAGCTCGATACCACCACCTTACCACGCTAAACGGAGAAAGAGGAGGAAGGAGGCGTCCACCGTCCCTCGCACAGCCTGCTGTCTTCCCGGAGGCCAACAAGATGCCTCCGGGAAGATGCATTTAACAAGATGCATTTACACTTGTCCAGTTTTGTCTGGAATGTGGCCCAGACCTCCTCCTGAAGTGTTTTGACCGATCGGATTTAAAGCAGCACTCAGTAGGTTTGGAAATTTCTTCGCTGTTTTCTCGCAGGTTTCTTTTTAGAGCTCCCCCTACAGTTTCGGAATAGATATTTGAGAAAACTGTCGTAAAACCATTGGCAACTTTCCCCCTCCCATCTTCTCCCTCTGGTCACGTGCATTTGTTTTCAGAGAAGCCGCCGGCGAACGCACAGAGCCATGTCCACTGAGGTATGTATGATACTTAGAATGATATCATATAAATGTTGAGTTACTGTATATTTGTATTGTGTTACATTTACATTTAGTCATTTAGCAGACGCTTTTATCCAAAGCGACTTACAACTGAGGACTACAGCAAGCGAGTCATCGTGAAGAGGCAAAAATAAAGCAAGAAGTTCTCAAAATACAAAGTTCTGACATTGCTCAGAGTAGCATAAGCCAAAAACAAGGGAGGGTTAAAGAGAGGTTTTTTTTTGTTTGTTTTTTGTTTTTATGTCAAGTGCTCACGGAAGAGATGAGTTTTCAGTTGTCTTTTGAATGTGGTCAGGGATTCTGCATCCCGGACGAGGGTAGGGAGATCATTCCACCAGCAAGGAACCGTGATTGAGAATGTTCTGGAGAGTATTTTGTAGCTCTCTGTGATGGTACCACGAGTCGTCGCTCATTGACCGATCGCAGGCTTCTGGTAGGGATGTAGACTCGTAGGAGCGAGTGAAAGTAGGAGAGAGCTGAGCCTGTGGTCGATCTGTAAGCAAGCGTCAATGCCTTGAACTTGATGCGAGCAGCGAGTGATAGCCAGTGCAGAGAGATGAACAGAGGAGTGACGTGGGCCCTTTTAGGCTCGTTGAAGACAAGACGGGCTGCAGCATTCTGGATCATTTGTAGAGGTTTTGTTGCACATGATGGAAGACCGGCCAGAAGAGCATTGCAGTAATCCAGCCTAGAGATAACCAAGGCCTGGGCGAGAAGTTGTGTTGCATGCTCAGTTAGGAAGGGTCTGATCTTCCTGATGTTGTGCAGTGCAAACCTGCATGATCGAGCTGTCTTTGTGATGTGGTCTGTGAAGGTCAGATGCTCATCAAATGTTACTCCAAGGTTTCTGACCGACCTTGATGGGGTGATTCAAGTTGAATCTAGCTGGATAGTGAAGTCGTGCTGTAGAGACGGATTGGCAGGGAGGACGAGAAGCTCAGTCTTTGCCAGGTTGAGCTGCAGGTGATGTTCCTTCATCCATGCCGAGATGTCCGCCAGGCAGCTTGAGGTACGTGCAGCTACTGTGGGATCATCAGGTTGAAATGAGAGGTAGAGCTGGGTGTCATCAGCATAGCAGTGGTAAGAGAAGCCATGTGCCTGTATGATGGGTCCCAGTGATGTGGTGTAAATGGAGAAGAGGAGCGGTCCAAGAACTGAACCCTGAGGAACCCCTGTAGTCAGTTGATGTGCTTTGGATACCTCACCTCTCCATGCGACCCTGAAGGACCTACCTGTGAGATAGGACTCAAACCAGTGGAGAGGAGTTCCTGTGATGCCCAGTGATGAGAGGGTGGACAGGAGGATCTGATGATTCACAGTGTCGAAGGCAGCAGACAGATCCAGGAGAACGAGAACTGATGATTTGGAGGCAGCTTTTGCGATCCGTAGGGCTTCTGTGACTGACAGCAATGCAGTCTCGGTTGAATGCCCTTTCTTGAAGCCAGATTGGTTTACATCTAGTTGGTTGGTCAGAGAGAGGAAAGATGATACTTGGTTGAAGGCAACTCGTTCAAGTGTTTTCGCAATGAATGGTAGGAGAGAGACAGGTCTGTAATTCTCTAAGAGTGATGTGTTTAATGTGGGTTTCTTAAGCAGTGGGGTTACCCGAGCCTGCTTGAATGCTGTAGGAAAAGTGCCAGTGTGGAGGGATGAGTTGATGATGTGTGTGAGTGCTGGTAGAAGTGTGGGAGAGATGGCTTGTAGAAGGTGTGAGGGGATGGGATCTAGAGGGCAGGTGGTAGGGTGACTGGAGAGGAGAAATTTAGATACTTCTTCCTCGGTTAGTGGAGAGAAGGAGGAGAGAAGGTGTTTGAGAGTGGGAGGGGTTGGACTGGGTTCCTGTGTGTGTGGAGCTGAGAACTGATTGCTGATAGTTGTTGTTTTGTTGGTGAAGAAGTTAGCAAAATCATCAGCAGTTAAAGAGGAGGTGGGTGGTGGTGGAGGTGGACAGAGGAGAGAGTTGAATGTCTTGAAAAGAGTTTGTGTGTTAGCGGTGCTGTTGATCTTGTTGTGAAAATAAGAATATTTTGCAGCTTGAACATCAGCAGAAAAGGAAGAGAGCAGAGATTGATACATACTAAGGTCAGTTGTGTCTTTTGATTGGCGCCATTTCCTCTCAGTTGCCCTGAGTTTAGTCCGGTGTTCACGAAGAATCTCGGATAACCAGGGGTTAGAGGGAGTAGTGCGTGCTGGCCTGGAGGAGATAGGGCAGATATTGTCTAAAGAAGAAGTTAAAGTGGAGCATAAAGTATCTGTTGCGGTATTAACATCCAGAGATGAGAATTGTGAGTGTGAGGGAAGAGAAGATGACACAGCAGAGGAGAGATGGGAGGGGGAGAGTGAGCGCAGGTTTCGTCTGAAAGTAACTGGTAGGGGGGTTGGTGGAGCATGGGTAGTGAGTTGTAGATTGAAAGTAATGAAGAAATGATCAGAAACATGGAGAGGTTTCACCAAAGTGTTGTCTGTGATGCAGTTGCGTGTGTAAACCAGGTCTAGTTGGTTGCCTGATTTGTGAGTACCTTAAGGTGATGAGCCGTTTGAGATCGAATGAGGCTAGGAGAGAGATGAAGTCTGTTGCATTCGGCTTCTCTAGATGAATGTTGAAATCACCAAAGACGACAAGTGGGGTGCCATCCTCAGGGAAAGCAGACAGCAGCACATCCAGCTCCTCTACAAAGCTTCCCAGTTGACCTGGGGGGCGATATATGACTACAATATGGATCTTATTGGGAGTTGTAAGTGTAATAGCATGATATTCAAACGAGTAGTTATTGCAGAGAGAGGAGAGGGTTGAGTATTTCCAATTGTTAGAAATGAGAAGACCTGTGCCCCCACCCCTCCCAGACTGGCGAGGAGTGTGAGAGAAATAGAAGTTGTTAGAGAGAGCAGCAGAGGTTACTGAGTCGACGAATCCAGGTCTCAGTCAAGCCTAAAGTATTAAGAGTAGAATGAGATGCAAAGGCTGGAATGAAATCAGCTTTGTAGACTGCTGACTGACAATTCCATAGACCCACAGAAATAGAGAGAGGTGTGTGAGAGGATGAGAGAATGGGACGCAGATTAGCAGTTTTGCGCTGCCTTCTGTGCGTGATGAGAGAGCGTCGTCGAGAGACAACAGGAATGTATTGAAAACACATAATTAGTAGGGAAATACTATACCAGTGTGAAAGGAAGAGGGAGAATAGGATACTTAAGTGCCTTGTCGGTGTCCTTGCTCGGTGGAGTCGCGCAGGTAGAGTCGATGGTCTTTACCTGAGTCGGTCTTCACACGAGGAGAGCTGAACGCTTCCGTGGCAGCGTGCACACTACAGAGATATAGTGCTTTCAAACGCCTGAGTGAGGACAGCTGCTAGTCCAAGCAATTAACACAGGCAAAGCAAATAATCCGAAAATGGGAGAAAATCGAAACTGCCAGTTGGACAGCTACACTTAAGTGCTATAAAATTTAAACTGCAATAGCCTATACTTCTCAGACGCGGCTGTTATTTAAAGTAGTCAGGCGTCTAATTAAAATACAGATTTGTTTGAAGGTAAAAACGTACAAATAACCACAGATTCGAAAATAGCCCTACTTTCTGGACAATAATACACTAAACAACAAGAGAACTGAATATTAAGAAAAAACACCACTTTCGCGCTCTTGTTCTTCACGCAGACTGACGCTTGTCCTGACGCTTGTTACCAAACGCAATCCGTGATATTATGGCGAAAAACAAGAGACTAAGAAATATTTCCGAGTTTAGCCTATCTAAATTATCTACTTAGATTATCTAGTATCAAAATAATTGTTAAATTACATTACAATGTTGACGGTGATCAGAGTAGAGTTGTCCATCATAACGATTGCCCAAACAATTTGTCAAACACGTAACTTAGTTTGTTTATTTCTCTTTTTCTTTGGCACGAATACGTGTACTATGGTAAGGCTATTATTTATTTGTTCATAACGGTAGGCTTGAAACTTCATATTAACAGTTGTTCATTGTATGATATTGCAGGGTTCAACTTCAACTGCCTCGTCGGAGTTTGCTGCAAAGGCGATAGGCACTACTGTAAAGCCCAAAACTCCAAGGAGGAGATATCAGACAGGGGGGAAAGGAGCCAAATCTAAGGATCTGGACCATGTAAATCAGAGGAGGATGATGGAGCTGCATGAGCGACGCATGGATGAAATGAAGGTTAGTTTATTACCAGAAAAGCAAGTAATATTTCAGATACACTTGATTTTGCAATAAAACAACTAATGATTTATTTATTTTAGGAAAAACTACATTCTCTAGAGCATGGGCAGAAAGAAAAATTGCTGGAGAAGATTTTGAACAGGACACCAGGAATTCTATTTGATATAATGTCATTACTGGAGGTACCCCCGACCCAGCTGCTCTCCACTGGTGCACTTGCCGAAATTGCAGGGAGATGGACACAGACATTGAAAGAGTGTGCTGTCACCAATCCCTGCAACACTGCATTAGTCAGATGGCATACATGCAGTACTATATTTTGGATGAGAGTGTGTTGCGGCTGGCCCGTGCTGCATGGAATGACATTTTTGCACTTGATGACAACACGGAGCCCGGACTTGAGCAGAGACAATTTCGACATGCGGCCTATAGACAGTTTGTCTTGTGGCAGCATGGTCGCCTGGCTGTGGGCAATAGGGTTGTTATACCGAGTTGCTGTGTGTGGAAGATCAGGGACACATTTTCTGACCCCAGGTCACACTACACTGGCTACGGCGCTTGGTGTAATTGAAATAATTTATATTGATTGTATCACCATTATTGTAAATAGTTTTTATTTTCAAACTTTTGAAATAATGTTTGCCTCAACTTTGTTGTTTTCGGTTGTTCAGTTACACACACTTTTTCTTAGAAAATATATTTATTTGAATAAAATACAAGAATCAAACATATCAGTACCAGTGCTGCATGACATTATAATTTTATCTATAATTTTCAGTATAGAAGATGGCAGTTACGTTAGTCTTGGGGGTTTTCGGACACAATGTTGCCTCTTGATATGTGTCCTCTTACAAGTTCGTGTGTGGGCGGTGGCTGTACAGGAGCAAGAGGACCCAGCCGTCTTGGGTCGTCAGGCCTAAGTGAAACATTTCTGGGAAGGCCGGTCCCACTTGTCAGCCTCCTGGACAGAATGGCCCTCTGTATGTCTGGGATGTAGGAGTATTGTTTCTTTTCCTTCATCGTGTACACCCCCCAAGTCTTTGATTTTTTATTGTACAACCGTCGGTACCTGTAGATAAAAGTAGTTTTTAATATTAATTATTTATAAAAGATTGATAACAAAAGATAGCTTTTTATTATACAAAAAAAGAACAGTAACAACTTGCATCTTGTGTCCCTCCCGATTGCGTGCTGGCAGCCGTCGGTTATGCTTGTAGTCGATAGCTGCAAGCAAGTCCGGGTCCTGTAGACAAAAGGTGTATATGCCATGCGCTTTGCGGCATACATTAAAATGTGATTCTGGAAGCTTTCCAGGTCTGATGTGGTCCTGTGTGGTTGGGTGGGAAATAGACAATAAGAACTCAACACATGAATAACCTTCCAATCTGCTCTCGTAAAATAAGACAAGACAAATGCTTGAGTACTAAAAAAAAAATGTCAAATGCGATTTTGACTAGATGCTTACCTGAAGTTTATGAACTTCGCCTGGGCTTATTCTCACTGCCCTCTTCAAGAGGCTCATGCTCACAAAAGCCACTTTCCCACGAATGCTCGTTTTTTACATGGTGTAGCACACCAACCCACATCATCTGTACAAATGGAATACAAATTATGCAGGCACAAACTATATGACACAACATGACAAATTTTACACACATACAATTTGGTAAATTGCAAAATAGATTCATCAAGAGAGTTAGTAAATTCAATTTAAGAGGAACTGAAGTCTTTCAGAAACCCGAGTTTAGAACAAAATTAAAGGAAAGATGTGTCTCAATACAAGGTGTCAGTCTGTGGAACAATCTAAATAGTGAAATTAAAACTTCAACATCGTTTTTTGTTTTTAAGAAGAGTGTAAAAGCATTACTAAAAGAAAAATATAATGCATCAATTTAGCAGGAAATGTGATATTTGATTTATGTCTTTGTATATGTGTTGCAAAGTAGACGTGTGTTGTAAGCGCACCTCTTTGGAATTGTAATTTAACTTATGTTGATAAGGGGCAGATATTATAAGTTTATCTTCTTTCTGCTCCTTTTCATTTCTTTTTCAAAAGAATGAAATAAAATATAAATGAAATGAAATGAAAATGTCACAGGTCGGGGCGGGCCGAGCCAGACTGCACCCACCCCTGAAAACCGGGAACCACCTCGAGGAACGTGCCAAGGACCAGACAGACAAGAAGTAAAAGAATAACAAGTTGTTTTATCAAGTTAAAAATGGCAATTTGAAAAGTCCTAACTAAAATCTCCCTCTTGCCGCCAGGGGCGGTCGCTGGGTAAGTACCTCTTACAGGGCTCAAGAGGGGGTCGTGGCCATCCGAAGGGCTGGAACCAGGTAGGTATGCGGGGGCGGAACAGGTCGCGGGCGTTACTCCGGAGGTAGGTACTTCGGTGTAGGGGCAAGCGAGTCACTGGAACGATACAACAAGGTTAACTTTTCCACAATATATGAAGCATTTAGCTGGAATACCTCCTCTCTTTTCAACTAGGGCAGATACTTCAAATGGAGACGTGTGGGGACCACCTGGCGGGGAAGACACGTTGAGCGAAGCGCTTCACTTTAGCTGTGCACGGGAACAATACAGCCAGGTTGAACTGTTCAGTATTATATGAAACATTCAACTGAATTACCTTCTCTTTTCCTCAACAGGACAGAGGCTTCCGATAGGGGCGTGTGGAGACCACCAGGCGGGGAGGACACGTTGAGCGAAACGCTTCACTGCAGCTGTGCACGGGAACAATACTGCAAGGTTGAACTGTTCAGCAGTAGATGAAACATTCAACTGAATTACCTTCTCTTTTTCTCAACAGGACAGAGGCTTCCGATAGGGGCGTGTGGAGACCACCAGGCGGGGAGGACACGTTGAACGAAACGCTTCACTTCAGCTGTCCACGGGAACAATACTGCAAGGTTGACTGTTCAACAGTATATGAAACATTCAGCTGGAATACCCTCTCTTAAGACAGCGGGTGGAAGACTGTGGGGGAGAGTGCACAGCAAACTACTATTACTTCTTCACACAACAACTTCACTCCATAACACCAACCATGTGAATCGTCACTTCAGGCACTGCATCTCCACTCGCACCTTGTGCATTCGGGCCAGCACTCACCCACCGGTCTCTCACACCAGATCGCGTTTCGTCTTTTATAAGGGCTCAACTTCGCTCCAGAGGAAGTAGAAGATGGGTGCAACTAGTGTCACATTCGGCAAGGGGGAGGACAGAAGTTGGAGAACAGATCAACAATTCACTCGGTGTACTAGTTCACTCGTGCCACACACTTTTCAACCTCTCAACATCACTTCAGTGTTAGTGTATATAAACAACGGATCCAATACTCATCACTTCACATCCTTCCCACTGCTGACGATATTCCTTGGGTTTTCGCTATCAAATCCTCCACTCTCTCCTTCCCACTTTTCAGCTTCAGTCTTCACCCGCTCCACAGCCTAGCCTCAATAAAAAGAGCCACCCGTGACAAACACAGTACCTCACGGGAGGAGAACCACCCTTTCAGTCTGCTTCCTCTCTGTTTTTAAAGCCCCATCTGAATATGTGTCCCTCTCACAGCGTTCCCTGTGATTACCCCACACCTGTTGTCACTCAGGCAATTGGCCTTGCTGCCATGGCAACAGATTCACAGTGCATAGAAATGGATGTTCACTGGCAATTTCTCAATCTCGTTCTGATTTCCTCTTGTCACACCGTGACAAAAACTTACCAGGAGAGTCCATTCTGCCATCACCTAGAGAATAGAGCAAACAGACATTAGAATTATAATTTCCAGATGTAATTGTTCATGTATAGCTAATCACAAACATGTCAATGTAATTGAGGATGCATTGGAAGAAAACTCACCCAAGACAACAACATGGTCCTTTAGACATAGACACTCTAGGACTTCAGTCCTGGTTGCTTCCCAGTACTCCTGAACTGGCTCAATGCAAGGAGTCTTGAATTCTGTAGTATGTGCTCTCAGCAACCATACCCATATTCATAAACTTAAAAAGCATGGCCACTTTCCTGTAGTTGTTTCCAGACAGGAGAACGTTCATTGACAGCATGAAATCACCAGACTGCATACCAAATTTCAGTCTTGGCTGGGAATTCCATCGCCACACTGTGTGTCCGAATGGGCACATCTAATGAAAAGACATTGAAATATTATTAAAAGACAGTTATGCGCCAACAAAACCAACTTTTCTGAAGCTTTATTACATCAACTGCTATGACATTTATTCATTTAGCTGACGCTTTTATCCAAAGCGACTTACAATTGCTATATATCAGAGGTCGCACGCCTCTGGAGCAACTAGGGGTTAAGTGTCTTGCTCAGGCACACATTGGTGTCTCACAGTGGAAACCCGGGTCTCTCACACCAAAGGCATGTGTCTTATCCATTGCACCATCACCACCCCCTATGACATAGGTATGCTAATTCTAACACCTCACCCCATCAGTTTTCAAATGGGGTATGGGGATGGGTCCGACTAGCATTGAGTAGGTTAGTCGCTCACACAATAATTGTTGGGGATTGCCCCACTGAATGCCGGTTCTTTAATGGGCTTAACCACTTCAGTACTCTGATCAGGGAGTAGGAGTCATCATATCTTTTCCACATTTATTTTGTGCAGGGTTTCACCATATAACATGTCAATTATGCATTTGAGGTAGTTTCTGCAATAAACAAATAAACAGAAGTAAATAACCAAATGTTAAACATACATGCTCACATACTGTTGTGATAAACAGTAGTCTACATGACAGATTAGACTATTTTAACAGCTCTCTCAAAGTGTGTTTAGCAGAATAAGAAAGCAAACAGAATATAACAAAATATATAAACAACCTAAGGTACATTATACAGCGACCTCATTATTGTATTAAATAATAATAAATCTAGAATATCTTATACAGATGCATAACCCTTAAACGAGGTATTACCAACATTAGCAAAATAAGCCCCGATGCTAGCGGCACTTTCACGTGCGTTTCACATGACAAACTAATGTACATAAAGATCGCGAAACACCCGCGATTCAAGATTGTGAAATACCCGCGATTTACAGGCTTAGTGTTAAAGATAATCTTAACAGTATAAACATCCAGTATTAATAACATAAAGTCAGGAAATAAACTCACTTCTTCAATAACTTTTGTCCTGCACTCAGAGATGCTGCACGGGTGGAAATATGCGTCATATTCTGACAGCTCTGTATGCGTAACGGAGAACGCGTCACTTACGCCAAAACCGCATCCAATAAAATTGCGTACTACATACTATCCGTATGTATTAAGTATTCTACATAATAATCCCTTATAGAATACAGCAGTAGATAATACTTAAAGACATACAATGTAAAGAATTCACAACAGCCGCCCCCACATTTGAGCAGCAAATGTGCAATTTAAGAGAATTCTTTAAGAATCTTTGTTGTCCTCTAAGGCTGGCAACAGAATAAGGCGCGCAACTGGCCTGGTGTACACCTTACCCTTGACAAGAACATCTGCTGTTCTCACACATCCATCCTTACTGACAACAGTCTTAACCACTTTACCAACAGGCCACTGAGCTCTGGGAAGTTGTGGATAAACTATCAAGACTACTGAGCCTACTGTCAGAGTGTCTGATGGTTTGTGCCACTTCTGGCGTGTCTGGAGCGTTGGTAAGTAGTTCCTTGTAAATTGAGTCCAGAATTGGTCCACAAGATTTTGACAATGGCGCCATCTGCGCCGCCCCATTTCTCCTGAGGCATACGCCACCTGTGGAAGCGACGCGTCCCGCCGCCCCATGAGGAGAAGGTTTGGTGTAATGGCGTCGAGGTCTGCAACGTCTGCTGAGACGTATCCGAGGGGTTTTGAATTTAGAATTCCCTCTACCTCTACTAAGACGGTAGACAGGACATCTTCAGAGATAGACTGACTTCCAACTGCCACTTGGAGAGCAGCTTTAATGGAGCGGATCTCTCGCTCCCAGACACCACCAAAATGAGGAGCATTAGGCGGATTGAACTTGAAGAGGATCTGGTAGTCGGCTAACTGCTCTTTTAATTGGGAGTCCATAGCAGCAAAGGCTTCTCGCAGTTCTCGATCGGCACCACGAAAGTTTGTGCCACAATCTGACCTGATCTCCTTTGGTCTGCCACGTCTGGCTATGAATCGCCGAAGAGCAAGCAAGAAAGCATCCACATCCATTGAGTTGAGAAGCTCTATGTGGACAGCTCTTGTGGTGAGACATTTGAAAATGACACCCCAACGTTTCTCAATCCTTCTGCCTATTTTGACATGATACGGGCCAAAACAGTCCACTCCTGTAGAATAAAATGGGGGACTGAGAAGCCTGAGCCGCTCTGGTGGCAAATCTGCCATTTGTGGTACTTTAGGCTGAGCTCGCCATCGTTGACAGGATGAACAGTTAAGCTGGTGGTGTTTAATCGCTTGACGTCCCCGCAAGATCCAGTATTGTCTCCGTATTTCTGCATACACTCTTTCTGTACCTGGGTGCAACAAGCGCTCGTCAAAGTCTTTAATGAGAAGCTTTGTTGCTGGATGCTGCGGATCTAACACTATCGGATGAATTTGCTCAACATTCGGGCTTTCCAGTCTCCGTAATCGTCCTCCGACTCTCGGTACATTAGTCGCTGGATCCCATTCTGGAGCAAGACACATTAGTCGACTGTGGTTTGGTATGAGTTTTTGTGCTTTGAGGGCTGTTATTTCCTCAGGAAAGCTCTGAACTTGACACTCTCTCAATAAGATCAATTCTGCTTCACGATGATCAATGAGCTGGGTGTTTGTTGAATCACCTGTCGCTCTTTGACATGATAGTCGAGTTGCCTCCACTAACTCCTTCCATGTGCTGAACTGAATGGCATGTGGAAGGGTTTGATCTGGTTGCGTAGTGGTTAGGCAGCAGATAGTGAGACTCTTCAGTTCAGGTAACTCATCTGACCTTGTCTGTTCAGGTCTCTATGGCCAGTGTTCGGAACTCAGTTTTAGAAATGGTGGTCCCTGACTCCAGCGACCAGGCACAGTAAAACTTAAGAGTGGTTTACCTCTTGTGATATCGTCCGCTGGGTTCTGCTGCGTGTCCACGTACCGCCAAGCACTGCGCTCTGTCAACTCTTGTATTTCTGAGACTCGTGTTCCGACAAAGACTTTGAATCTACAAGAGTCTGACTGAAGCCACTCCAGCACAGTTGTAGAATCTGTCCAGAGAGTTGTCTGCTGGATAGTGAGAGTGATCTCATCTTTCAAAAGCTTTGCTAGCTGTGCTCCCGCTAATGCTGCACATAGTTCCAAGCGAGGTATGGACTGTTGCCTCTTGGGAGCAACTCGCGATCTAGCAATAACGAAGGAAGTATGGATGACATCTTCTGTGTACTCAGCTAAGTAAGCTACTGCCCCATACGCCCTCTCTGATGCATCGCAAAACACATGGAGGTCATACTTCCGTTGTACATCATTAGGAACTGATGAGTAACAGCGAGGAATGGTAATGGCACTAAGATGCTGTAACTCACTTTCCCATGTGTTCCAGGCAGCTTGAAGATCTGGTGGTAAGTTTGGGTCATCCCATTCTCTTTTTTTGGACCATAGCTGTTGAATGAGCACTTTTGCTCGTGTGGTGAAAGGCACAATGAACCCCAATGGATCATACTGAGTTGCTAGCACTTGATAGGCTGTTCTCATGGTTAGTGTGGCATGTTCAATGGGACGATAGTGGTATCCTAATGTATCAGCAGCACAATTCCACCTGAGACCCAAAGTTGGCTCCATTGGATCAGTCCTGTTCTGCCCAAGCCATTGTTCTGCAGCCAAAGACCTTGCTTCCGTGGGTAGATGTGATATCACTGATGGCTGGTTGCTGGCCCATTGTCTGAGGTCAAATCCACCATCTGACAGGAGATTGCGCAGTTGATTGCTTGCTAGCTTTGCCTCAGATGCGGTTGGAAAGCTTGCCAGATAGTTGTCCACATAAAAACTCTGTTGCACTGTTTGTAGAGCACCTGGATAACTCTCTTGGTTATTCCGAGCATGCTGTTGCACAGCAAAAATGGCACAACATGGGCTGCTGGTTGTACCAAATGGCAAGACCTGCCATTCATAAACGTCTGGGCAATTCTCACAGTGTAAATCTCGCCAGATGAAGCGGAGTAGAGGTCTGTCCTCAGGCAACAGGCGAACCTGATGGAACATTCCGCGAATGTCCGCACTTACAGCCACGTGGTGTTGCCTGAATCTCAAAAGGACCCCCAACAATGATGGGCCGAGTGTAGGCCCTGGCAGAAGATGATCATTCAGAGACAGACCTTGATACCTGAATGAGCAATTGAAGACCAGTCTTGGTTTATTATTGTGGCACACCAGGTGGTGGGGAATGTACCAAGCTTCCTCTGACTTGGTAACTTCTTCAGGTTGGAGCATGGTAACATAGCCTGCCTTAATGAGCTTATTAATCTCACCAGAATATACAACAGCTTTCTCTGGGTCTCTCTGAAGTTTCCTCTCTGTGCTCCTCAGACTAGGCAGAACTGATTGCATCGTACTTTTGAGTTTTGGAGCACCAGGTCTGCGGAGCAGCGGGGTGGCATAACGTTGAACTTCTTCAACCTTAATCCTCTGCGTTTGGCATTCAAGAAGTTTAATTGCCTCTTGATCTTCCTTGGATCGAACCACCAGTTTCTCATTCCGATAAGGCAGGACATCAAGTTGCCATAACTTCTCAACATTACGACAGAGCAAGTCATTGGGACAAACAGTCGACATGAAAAGACACTGCTGCACTGAGTTGTGACTTGGTGTGCCCTCCTCAGCTCCTTGTAGGGCCCACCCCAGAGCTGTATGCACTGCAACTGGACCACCTTTAGGTCCTTGGCAGACTGGCCTATCCGCTGTGAGAAGATGGACATTGTCTGATCCAATCAGTACCAGTGGACGCACATTATAGAATGACTGTAACGGAAGCTCTCTGAGGTGACCGTACCGTTTCTGAAGTCTCTGCACTGGATATGATTGCTCTACCAGGTCCAGACCCGAAGAAGTGAAGGCCCCAAGTATCTGAAAGCGTCTCTTCGGTTCACTCTTTGAAGAGATTTCCAGGTTAACCTTGGACCCGGAAAGGTGAGTGATGTCGGATCTGACAGTGCGTAGAGCTAGTGTTTCAGGTTCACCTTCCAACTGAAGCTTGTGTACGGCTATTGGCAAGATCATGGTTCTCTGCGCTCCATCATCCAGTACAGCATAAGTCTCGACTGACCTGAACTTGCTGTGTAGCAACACTGGTACCACTTTGAGAAGCACTCTGCAGGTCGCACTAGCAGGGGTGAGGTAAATGCGACTCTCTGATGTGCTTGATGTACTTATTTTTGGATCATCACAGGCTATACGGTGAAGCACCTGGAGATGTATTCCACCACAGTCACTGCATGGCTTTTTAAGGTTACATATCTCAGGTACATGCAATCGTGCACATCGCCAGCATCGCTTTCCATCTGTAATCCATCTTTGTAGGTCAGCAACTGACTGCTCTTTGATGTTATCACAGCGGGTAATGTAATGCTCTTTACTGTTGCAAAAGAGGCAGTGTACCTTGAATGGTTTCTTCTGCTTGAGCTCTTTGGGACGGGAAGAAAACGCAGTCTCAGCAGAGGATGCACCGTGATAAACAACTAGACTTGGTCCCTTTGTTTTATATGTGGGTTTCTCTTTCCCGACCCCTTGAAGTTTCTCGTGCTGGTAGCGCTGTACTAACCGAATAGACAGTCTTTGCTGCTGTGCCTTGACTTGTAGCCATCCAGCGAAGTCCTGCAAATTATAGGGATTAAGAGCTATGGAGTTGAGCTTTCCTTGTTGTTGAAGGAACTCAATGAAGCCATCCCGTAGATACTTTGGCAGTTTGCTGAGTAGGCGGTCTACATGTGAGCAGCAATTAAGCTCCATCCCTCTGGGTCCCTCTAGTGACAGCAGCATGCTGACCAGGAGATGAACTCGCAAAGCAAAGCTCTGAAAGCTGTGGTTATCATTGGGCTTGACATCTGGTGATGTGAGGATGGCTGCTATCTCACTCTGAGCCAGTTGATGTGGCTGACCATACTGTAATTGAAGTGCTTGCATAGCTGCCGAATATGGATATAGGTGATGCCGGCAAGACTGCGCGATCATCTGAGCTTCAGGCAGTTTAAGATGTTCCAACAGGACATGATATTTATATTTCTCTGTTAGTTCTGGGTAAGGCTCAAGCAAATTGTCCAATGCCAGCTTCATGTTAGCAAATTCTCTTTCACTGTCACTTGTGAAGTCTGGAATTTTAGGTTTAGGGGGGTTGTACAATGTCCGTTGAGGTATATTACCACCCGGTGGAGCTGCAGTCTGTGCTGGTATCAGCTGTGGAGGAGCGACAACCGCAGCAGAGTTCACTGAAGGGAGTAAACCAGGAATCATGTTTTGAGAGGGTAATGTTGACATAATTTTCTGATAAGGAGGGACATAACTGAATGAAGTAGATGCATTCACTGGCTGTATCTGCGAATGTGGTGCTGCAAGATAGCCGTACGGTGTCATGGGATGCTGATAAACTGGTACTGGCGAAATCAGCTGCTGCTCAAGGGGCTGGAATGATTGTTCAGCCTTATTAACTACAGTTTGTTCGTGAAGGGGCAGAAATCTGGCAGAATGAGATGGAACTGGCTCAGATAGTGGTGGTAGTAACAGATGAGAGACTGGAGATACTGTGCCAGAGGAGATAGGAGAATATATTAAATCTGTAGTTCTTGATTGGTTTGGATGAAGTGGAATGAATCCAAGGTTGCGACTCTCTACCTCTGCTCTAGGAACATCACCTGTCCTATGTGACTTTTCCTCGTGTCTCACTGATGTACATACAGTAACCTGTTTGCCGACATGTGACACCGTGTCATGTGTCTGTATAGGCGGAGGGCTTGATGAACTAAAAGGTGTCGGAGAAGACTGTGGTGCTGATGTAATAGCCTGTTTTGGTTCATTGTCCTCATTTTCCTCTTCTTCTCTCAAGAATGATTTGATGTGTTCCATCATCTCGTTTCGGCGGTGCTTGCGTTTCTTAAGCCGATCTAGTTTCCTGAGAAGATCGTCCATTTCGAATGTCTCTTCTTCCTCCTTCTCATTCATGGATTCCATGAGTTTCGACAATGAGTCCATACTCAATACGTCAGCTTGACTAGGACTGGGCGTGTCTCGATGTCCACCTTGGCTGGAGGCTGCATCTGCTTGACTAGTATACACTGCGGCTGCTGCTCCTCTCTGCTCCTCTGACTCCCTCTGAACAGGACTGGAGGAAAGGGCAGGTCGGTGATGTAAGTCAAGGATGTAATCCTCAAGACGCTTGGGGGTCTGACGTCGACGTGACTGTCTTGCTTGAGCATCAGCATGGGGAAGTGATGCTGGTTTGTCCTCAGATGACATTCTGAAATAGTCAAGCTCCGGCTCGAAGGACCATTTGTTGGGGATTGCCCCACTGAATGCCGGTTCTTTAATGGGCTTAACCACTTCAGTACTCTGATCAGGGAGTAGGAGTCATCATATCTTTTCCACATTTATTTTGTGCAGGGTTTCACCATATAACATGTCAATTATGCATTTGAGGTAGTTTCTGCAATAAACAAATAAACAGAAGTAAATAACCAAATGTTAAACATACATGCTCACATACTGTTGTGATAAACAGTAGTCTACATGACAGATTAGACTATTTTAACAGCTCTCTCAAAGTGTGTTTAGCAGAATAAGAAAGCAAACAGAATATAACAAAATATATAAACAACCTAAGGTACATTATACAGCGACCTCATTATTGTATTAAATAATAATAAATCTAGAATATCTTATACAGATGCATAACCCTTAAACGAGGTATTACCAATATTAGCAAAATAAGCCCCGATGCTAGCGGCACTTTCACGTGCGTTTCACATGACAAACTAATGTACATAAAGATCGCGAAACACCCGCGATTCAAGATTGTGAAATACCCGCGATTTACAGGCTTAGTGTTAAAGATAATCTTAACAGTATAAACATCCAGTATTAATAACATAAAGTCAGGAAAAAAACTCACTTCTTCAATAACTTTTGTCCTGCACTCAGAGATGCTGCACGGGTGGAAATATGCGTCACCCGGAATGGCTGAGCACCAGGGCATGGTCCAGACATCTTGTCTCTGTGGTTGCATTTTTCTGTTGGCAGTCTCAAGTACATGGCCAGTGCATGGAGGCTGTCATTATATGTGATGTTGGCTTGTTTTCCAACCAGGTCGTCCTCAGAAACAACTGTCTGCTGCTCCGATATTTTCTCTAGTTCCTCATCAAGAGGATCCAGCATTTCAAAATCTAGCACAGTCTCATCCATACTTATTGCTGTCAGATCATGTGCTTTCACTGCTTTGCCACTAACAGTCCTGTGTAAAGAGACAAACTATGAGTACATTGGTGATCAAGTACTTCATTATATGAACAAATGCATAATTTCCTTGCTCAAACAATTGTCATCATTCAGTTTCATAAGTAAGGTGTTTGCAGGAATGAATGAGGCAGCTTTATTTGAACACAAAATTAGCAGCAAGTAAATTATACCGTAGATGAAGAAAAGGGAAAAAATCCTCGTCTGAGCTGTCCCCACCTTCAGAGTCCAAATGATGAGGGTCTGCATAAAAATCATCCATCTCTATGCTGTTTGTGAAAAAAAAACATCTTAGATTAGAGGGACAGATGAGTTTGAGTATATGAAACATTGCTGTGAAATACTTACAAGGTGCTCCTCAAATAATCACCACCCCCCTCATCTGGAGAGTCACACTTTTCTTCAGTAATGTCCAGGGAGTGCATGCTACAATCACCAAATAAATATATGTGAACATACACCAATTATGTAGAAACAGAGAAAAAATGTATTTTACAAGAACCAATGAAAAAGACCCACCTTGACTCCAAAGCACCAATTTCTCCCTCTCCAATTAGTGGCCGAACACCAAGCTCAGGAATGGCAACATCACTATTTGTAAATATGGTCATATATAGTTTTTCATATGAAATCTAGTTTTAGTAAAGCTATTACATAGGCACATACAGATCACGGTCAGATTCCTCAGTGAAGCTTGAGACTGGTGGTAGTGGTGGTCTGGGGTGCCCCTTGCTTGGAGTTGATGAGACTAGCTAAAAAAAAAGGTTTAAATCTTTTATCAACATCATTTATACACAAGGTCAAACTAGAACAGAGGGAGTTGCATGGGTGAAGTTGCATTGCAATTTCCCGTTTACTAACAGTTCTGTTTGTGTTTATGTGGAAAAACCATATACAAAGTTGTATGGCTAGCTAGCCGAAACATAGTTATTTTTTCAATTCGCAACAACGTTACTTTTCGTTACACTATCTTCTCAGCTGCGCGCTCGCAATAGTCACAAGCTCCACACGGTACGTGACAGAGACTGGTAGCAGCAGAGCAGTCAATTCTGTGAATTACACTGCGTAAACCAAAAGTAATAGGCCTACTACCCACCGGATGAAGAAGGGTTGGCATTTAAAACACCAAACATTAAGGAATGGCATATCAAGCAAAATATTATTCGATGATTGTTTGAAAATCCTACCTCTCCCCCACATGCTCGGTGTAAGACGCCGTTCGCTCAAATCCTGCTCCGACATTACATTTCTCTCTGGCGCGTTCATACTGCGAAGATCGCGAGTCAGCGTCAACTTTATCTTTGCAGTCGACACTGCGACACAGTCGACTTGTTTTCAAGTGTAAATAAACAATAAAATGTCTCCTTGCTATATTTGACATAGGCTATTCATAATAATTACTTTTGCCGGTTCTTTGTGATATTTTTCATGAACGCGTCACCACCACTCAATAGTTAATATTGTTCTTTGGTGTTCACTTTATACAGGTTTTTCAAATGTTATTCAAATAAAAATATATGTTTTTCCATCTCAAAATCTCTCTTTTTTTCTAGTTTTTTAGGTAGAGTTCATAGTAGAACTTTATGTAGGCATATACACATAGGAACAGATATTGGGTTCTGCCCAAACTTGAGCAACATAAAAGTAACGTAAAAGTAACAAGTAACGTAAAAAGTTACTTTCCAAAATGGGTAACTAAGTAAAGTAACGGATTACTTTTTTAAGAAGTAACGAGTAACGAGCAAACACTACTTTTTAAAAGTAACTTCCAACACTGCTAGCTAGTGCCGGTTTCTCCATTATATGTCAAGTCATCACGGTAACATGCAATATTGACCAATTCTGAGGCAGACGAAAAGCTAAATGAAAGGATGATTTGAATTTTTTTATCTCGATGTATTGTCGAACTAATTTACACAAATAAAACAGACAGAAGAACGGTCAAACAACTACAGAAAACTGACGTGTTTGCTAATAAATTCTAACATCCAAGTTACAGTAGCCTATCTAGCGAATTAGTAAGCCCAAAACAGACAGCGATCATAATAAAAACCTTTACAGACAAAAGCAATCATCCTGAGGTTACAATTACAAGAAATACAAATATTAAACACAGTTTTTTCAAAAGATACTTACAAGTGCAACAGCAAGAAGGCCAGATCAGCATCGGATTTGCAGGCTTCTGTTTCTCTCAGTTCTCGCCATTCTGAAAATGCCGGTCCGATATTAACTCGTGTCTGACTCCTTACTCGGTCACTCTGCCGTTTCCTCTTTCTTTGGTCCTCCGACAAAGCTTTCCTAGCTTTCTGTTTCTTTTTTAACGGTTCAGCCATGACGAAAGGACTCAATATCTAACTAACGTTACCTTTTTCTTAGCTAGCCGGATCCTGGCGTGTACGTGAAGCAATTCGTTACATCGCGAGACTTGATATCACGCGATACTTCCTGAAGCGGAGGCCGGCGGCCCGCCGGCCCAAAGTTGCAAGTGTGGTTTTTCCGCTTACAGGCGTTCGGGGGGTGCGAGACGACCACCATTCAACCCGAAAAAAGTCATATAGCTATTCCAATGACTCCGAAGCTGTTCGGTTAACGTAAAATAAGTTACTTAGAGCACCTTTAATGCAGCGGTAGAGTTACACTCACAGGACACTTCACTTATTCGCATTCACAAAAGTTCATTATTTGCTCGTGCTTTAAAGCTTTGCCGGGTAAACTTTTCATTGGCCTTCTGTTCTGACATGATGCACTTTTTCTGAGCGCGCGCACTGTCAAACAGCGCCAAACTGGACTTGATCTTTCGCGTCTGATTTTTGTTGGGTCAGACTCAGAGTGACCCATCTGCTAGCGATGGGGGGGCCGAGACTGAGAGAGCTATGGAGCTACATGGATAAATATGCACCAAACAAGTCACTTTTCATGAATACAAAAGTTGGGTGACCCTCCCCTAGACTACAAAAAAGGTGGATGACCCTCCGCTCAGCAAAGAATAAAAAGAGATGACCCTCCCCTATTTTTCTCCGGTGGTCCATTCCATAAATACCGAACGGTCCCTTACACTCCTGTGTTCAATCAACCACATCCCCTTGTTACCTTGTTAGCCAGTGTACAAATTGACCTTGTGTTTTTCTTGTGGTTTGTCAGTCATCCTTCACTGTTAACTCTTTTTCGCACAAGTCCAAAAACTCCTCAAACGAGCGTGAAAACGTTTTTGTGAATTAATTAAAGCATTTTGTTCATTGTCAAACATAATACTTCTTTATGGACTTGGTTGGTTTCTGGGTGCACAGTTCAGCTCACTTTCTGATCCAGAGCTTTTCAAAGTCAACACAGTTTTACACCAGAGATCTTTCTGATCGCTTCTTCAGCTTTATCATAGAGTCAGGACTAAACACTCAGTCGATGAGATCAGAGGAAGTGACCAACCAGAGGAGGAGCTGATGACGTTTAAAGGAGGAGCAGTAACTATATATAATGAAGAGGAAGACTGACAGAAACAGAAAATGTCTGATAAGTGTGATCTGTGTCTGCTGGGACTGATCATTCTCTCTTCACTTCTCACAGGTAAAGAAATCTGTATTTTCTCTAAACACATTTAGTGGAGTTAGTCTGGAAAGAGTTCATTTGAACATGCTCAGTTTATTCTTGCACACATTCACGTTGTGATCTCAGAGTTGTGTATTGATACACACAGATCATACTGTATTATTCCTGATACTGGACATAGTGTCACTCAAACATCTGATGATGGAGAATTATCTTCATATTAAGAGTGTGTCAGTGATTTGAACAGCTCTCTGATAAAGACTAATAGTTTATTCTGGAGAGTGTGTTGTTTGCTTTAAGCGAGGAAAAGGGGTAACACTTTACAATATGAATAATCATGTACTAATACCTGGATATTACTTAACTCAACATGAACTAATGATAATTAAAGCATGAACTAATCATAAACACTGAAGAGTTATCCTGAACTATGACTGGAGTCATTATGGATTCACAACATGTTAGACATGTTTGATAGTTAATGCATTTAACAACAACATGTCTATCTGGGATGAGCTCATATTGTGGCCATAGTGTGTGTGTGTGTGTGTGTGTGTGTGTGTGTGTGTGTGTGTGTGTGTGTGTGTGTGTGTGTGTGTGTGTGTGTGTGTGTGTGTGCTGTGAGTTACACTTTTAGCTCACTGTGACTCACATTGATGAGGTTGTGACCACATGGTGAGATCATTGTGAGATTAAAGTGTTCACTGGGCAAGTAAAGTCATGACAAAATAATGTATTAACAAATAATTTTATAAAATATGATTAAACATGCACCAGGAGAATATTTTTATTCCTTTACACCACCAGTAAAAAAAAGAAAAAAGATAAAGGTTATTTGTAGTTATTCTACTATTTATTTACATCATTAAACATATATAGACTCAAAAGAAAGCCCAAACTGTAAAGACACACACAAGGCACGTTTACAATCAAATATGGCACATACACAAGCTAATCGAAGCATAAATAATTAAAAGACAAAACAATACTGTTACTTCCTGGGAAATTACCAATATAAAACTCATGCAAATGTGGCGAGATGGTAAGGGCCAAGAGAGAAATAATAGCTAAGATAAGCAGTAAGGAAGTTCACATTATTAAAACTCTGATAAGACTTTCAATGTAGCCAACTACGCCACCTCGAGACTTTCACCCAAGGACATGTAATACTCAGACAACACAGGTTCGTTCTTCCCAAAGAGTACTGAGACGGTTCTGACAATTAAAAGCAATTTATTACATAAAATCTTTTCACATTGAGAAACACCACATTCACTAGTAAATACCTTCCAGGCATTTACCTCGTAATTACCCACAGATGTTAATACAAAAAGGCATTTAAAATAAATAAAGAAAACAAAAAGAAAATAGATAAAGACTGGGGGTTAATCAAAGACACCAACAGGAAAAGGAATCCCTGACCCTCCTCGTAAGTAATCACTCACTAGACTACACCCACACGCTAGTGTCCCACACTACAAAGCAATGAAACAAATACACACTCGCGTGTGTTGAACACTACACCCCAAAAGTAGGTGGGCCAAATTGTCTCAGAGAGAACCCACAGCACTTAAATTACAGGTTCAAAGATTACCAATAAAAAACAGCAAATTTATAAGGGAGACAAAAACATCAACGCATTTATAAATGAAGACGAAACAGCATCGTAGTCTGGGTCCGTGTATCCTGCCGATTACAGATGCGCTTACACGGCTGCGAGCTGGAAGCCGTTAGACACACACACACACACTCGCAGCAGTGAGTTTTAAGCACTTTTCAAAACATAAAAGAATCCCCCAAAAATGTGTTGGTCTGAAGTAGCTTCATTATGCAATCATGCAAAATATGAAATCATGCTCTCATGCAAAATATGAAAAGACAATGCAGAAAAGCAGAGTGCATGTGGCGGAAGACAAAACTTGTAGTCCATTATAACATCTACAAAGACACCATCCATGCTTTCAATATGGAACTAGGCAAAGCTAGACAGACTTTATTCTCAGTGAATTGACTGCACAGCTTCCAGCCGGTCGACCGTGTGGTATTGCAAGCGCAGCTGAGATGACAGTGTCACTGTCAAATCTGTTCCTGGGAAAAGTAACGTCGTGGTGAATTGTAAAAGTAAATACGTTTCGTTACCAAATTTTCAGCAGTAGCGCGTTACACTACTTTTTACCCGAAAACGCTGTTCATACATAATATCGACCAATCAGTGTTTTTCAACCATGCAAAGAGGTCAATATAACAGCTGGAGAACAATTATGCCACATAACATTTACCTCAGGAAAGCCGTTTAATGACCATGATATATAGCACGTTATTTTGTCTAGACAAAAGAGCTATAGAGAGTATTTTGCTGTTTATGTGTAGGCCCACCATATTACATATTTATTATTTGTACTTATATCATTAAATACAGTTTGTATTATAATATAAAACGCATTATATTTAATACAATTTTTTTTTTACATTTAATTTCTACTGCCGACGGTGGGTCTCCCTTCCAAGCAATTTACTAGCGTTTTTGATGAAACACTCGCCGTGCTAGTTGTGTTGCTACGGTAATGCTGGCATTTTATTGTTGACTGCTGAGTCTAAGGCCCTGTCCCAAATGGCACACTTCATATGCACTTTCGGTCTTGTGGACTTACGATGGCTGCCGCGTGCACGTGTCCGTTAAGTCTGTAAGACCGTAGGGTGTCCCATTTGTCGTTTAGCTCTCAGAAGGGTGCTCGTGAGCGGTCGATTTGCGCCCTCGATGCACACTTTTGCCGAGCCCACACTGATGCGCACTCCGCAGCAGACTTCTTCCCGACAGTCAAAGCGGCGTTACGTCATGAAAGTGCGGACTCAGAGGAAGACCGCGAGTGCTTAGGGTGCCATTTGTGACAGGGCCAAATGCTGCATCCCAATTCGCCTACTTATACTACACCCTAAAATATGTACTCTTTTTGTGAAGAAAAAGTACATACTTTTGAGTGTGTAGCAAAAGAGTAGGCAAGCTTTGGGACACACCACTTTCTTATCTTTAACGGACAGATCTGCCGCGTGCATCCTGTCACTGTAAACTGCCCTGTCAATCATCTTGTCACAGTTAAAATCCTCCATTGAAGCTAATTTAATTTCCTATCTTTTCGGAGAGAAATGTAGTACACGTTCATCTGCCAGTCGCGGGTCTTTCATGCGGAGACTCTCCTCGTGTTTTTGCAATGTGAATGTAATGATGCATTTAAAAGTTAATGGCTAAACGTGTCTTTACAAAAGTTCACAATGCTGCTGCAGATGCAATATAATGTAGACAACATTGAATAAATACATTTTTGTCAGGTTAGATATTGATAATTAATCACTCAAACCACTTTATCTAAACCTCTCTACTCAACCGCCGGACTCACCCATGTCTGTAGTTTTTGTTTGTTTGTAGTTCTAACCGACTCCTTGTTCAACGCACGATGGGTTGTGGGCAATATTAGCCGTTAGCGTGCGCATCGATCTGCACTTCGGATTCTGACCGGAAATAGTAGACCATCCGGGTATCTCATTGCAACATACTACGATTTGGGACGCACTAATTCTACTTTCGAATACTATTTAGGACAGATAGTATGCGAATTGGGACGCAGCTTATCTTTAAAGTCAACATGAAACCAAAATTGACCCTATTTACTTTGTTAGCGCATATTACTAGTCTTGTGGTGAACAATTAATCCGTGCAAGTTAATACACAGAAAAAAATTGTTTGCCGTGGTAATCTTTAATCAAAGTCTGAAAAGTTACTTCCGGTCCTTCTGATGACGTCGGTTTGACGGCTTGGGTTGAACACGCTTAACCACTCGCCTCAAACCGCCAGTCTGCTGTGAGCAGAGATGGAGAGGAGGAGCGCTAGAGAAACCCTCTGATCAATATTCCCTTTCACTGGAAATATCCCAGCTGGCATTTGACTGACCTTAAACGTTGAAATGTGGTGGAAATAATGTCAGTTTATGAAAAAAAACATTAATTCAACGTCAAAACAATGTTGAACACCAAATGGTTGAAATAGTGTTGTTAACTCACTATGGATTCAACATAGAAATATAAATAAAATTGGAGTTGTACGTCAAATCACCATTATTTTTACAACCATGAACAAAAATAACGTTGTTCCAACATCCAAACAATGCTGATCAATTAACTGTTGATTAGATTTTCAAAATCTGAACAAAATCCAACAGTGATCCAACACTGACACCTGACGTTGATTCAACGCTGACTCTATGTTAAAATGCCAGCTGGGATGTCACAACACTGGAGAAAAGTCGTTTGCAACTTCCGGTTCACGCGGACTTTAATGATGTCAATACATGATAAAAGAACTACAAATAACCTTTATCTTTTGTTTGTTTGTTTTGTTGTACTGGTGGTGTAAAGGATTAAAAATATTTGTTAGCTGTGATTTAGCTGTGCATAAGTCACAGTCGGGTGAGTTTGAACAGATAAAGAGCTTTTAAGGTCAGTTATTACTGTATTTTCTACGGTTGAAGAGGAGGATCAACTAATCCTGTGCCGTCCAGTAATGTTTATGACAAAGCTGAGATATACTGTGTTTCAGGAACCAGTGGAGATGATCATGAGTTCATCAGTTCTGGTGGAAATGTGCGTCTGTCCTGTAATAATGCTCTTCATGACTGCACATCAACTACATGGACCTACGCTAACAGATTCAGACATTCAGGGACAGTTGAACTGATTGAATTAGGGATAAAGAATAAAGACACAGAGAGACATGAGAGACTGAGTCTGGAGTCTGACTGCTCTCTGAACATCAAGACCGTCACAGAAGAAGATTATGGATCTTACACCTGCAGACAATTTGTGAATGGACGACAACAAGGACCTGATGCTCGTGTTTATCTGCATGTTCTTCATGGTAAGTTTATGATTATGTGGTCAGTTTAAAAAGTGCAGATTATTTATTAAACTCAGATGATGATTGAAGAGTCTGTGATTTGTGTCTTGTGTTCAGTTTCAGTGTCTCCATCTTCATCATCATCATCATCTTCTTCATCATCATCATCATCATCTTCATCCTCACAGACTGAGATCAGTCCAGGCCTCTCTGTGACTCTCTCCTGTCAGTTGTATAATGCTGGAGTCTCCTGTGATTATTTGGTCAGTTATGAGGGTCTTGAGCTGTTGTGGGTGAATCCGGCTGGTGTTGATCTGAAGACAGACTCCAGATATCAGATATCATCATCATCATCAGATCAATATCGCTGTATCATCACTCTGACTACAACACTCCTGAATGAAGATGACAACAGAGAGTGGAGATGTCAGCTTACTCACAGAAAGCAACTCAAGACCTCAGTCAGATACACTGTCAAGTATTCAGGTGAGAAAACACTCCTTTCAGACAGATTAGTGAAAACTTTCACAGACGGGCTCTCCTCTTCCTGATGCCTTCATGCATTTTGCAAATATTAGTGGTCATCAGTAAGTCAAAAACTGCTTGTAAAATCCTTATAATTCCATAGATGAAATATTGCATAAATCTATTAAAGCCTAGTATGACCAACGTAGACTGGTTTATCATCACACATATGATCTACAAAAAAAAGCTATAAGATTTGTCAGTGAGTTTTGATACTTATGACCGGTCTTGTACAGTATGTTGTCTGATGCAAAATAATCATAATATACAGCTAGTGTAACTCACGCCACTCCTATGATAAATTAATAAAATCATAGTGAGGGTTTATTAAACACAACTCATCCCATGTTAGTCTGTCGTCCAGCACCAGAACTGAGCGTCACACTGATACGGAGATGCTCTAGACTACAGCAGTTTGTAAGAAATGCCTTGACATTGTGTTCAGGCATTACAATATGAAATATAAAATATGAAAAATAATATTTATATTTCCATCTTGTTTTTAATAGTTGTAACATCAACAACAGCAACAACACTGACTCCAGTCACCACAGCAAACTCTCCGAATCCAGGTGTGTGTGAACATCATCCTCATTTGACCGACTCGTGGAATCAGTTTCTGAATCCTCTCTGGATTACACTTTCCGTGTTGTCAGTCGGGTTTTGTTTTGGTCTGTGTGACTCCGCCCACTGCCAGTTCAGCCAATAGTATGTCCACACCCCGGGATGCCAGATAACAGGAAACACAGCATATTGTAGCCTTGGCAACGAGCAAACAAACTGGGTCAGAGATAGCAGATTCTACACAACCTAAAAAGTCACGGTATCATCTAAACATCTCTATGAACGAGAGTATATTAAAACACGGATAAATCAACTCATTAACCATGGTAAGTCTCCTTGGCTTTCATTGTCAATTGTGCTCGTTCTGTTGTGTCCTCAAACTGGCGACCCGCGAGTCCGAGGAGGCGGGAAACAACGATCTCTGATATTTTGAACACAACTCCTGTTAGTGTGAGCAGCTTTCAGCACCGATATAGAGATGCTCTGGACTACAGCAGTTTGTAAAATAGATGCCTTGATATTGTGTTCATGCTTTAAAATATTATATATTTATATTTCCATCTTGTTTTTAATAGTTGTAACATCAACTACAGCAACAACACTGATTCCAGACACCACAGCAAACTCTCTGGATCCAGGTGTGTGTGAACATCATCCTCATTTGACCGACTCGTTGTTCAAACAGCTGATCACACATTATTTGTAATCTACATCACTTTCTAATTCCATTCTCTTGTACATCACCAACAATCATAAACATGAAAACTAATACCTTAATGTAAAAAGTAACTGTCATTAAATGTCACACACGTCATTCTCACCCAGACAATCATGTCACAATCATTTAGTTAAAGGAGAACTCCGGTCAATTTTAACATTGAGCTCATTTTTTTGTAAATTTGGAGTTCACGAGTTCACGCGCATAGGTTTAGTTACCTATGATCACGCGCGTGAACTCGACAATCTACTACTTTGGACTTCGACCGAAAACAGGATGTAAATACAGGTATGTGCGCTGGCTGAAATAACAGCATTTTTATTCATATCTTTCACATCTACTGCAGTCAGATTCACCTGTGTTAATTCAAAATAATCACTCACATGGCTGGGCACTTGTATGACACATCAAGGATGTTAAGAGGCAAAAAGCAGGTTTAAAACTTGCCCCATTGAAGTCAACAGAGTGCAAATTTAAAAAAGAGGATAACACGGTGTAGGCAACACCGATTTTTGTCGTTGTTCTCTGTATTGACAGCACTCCAAATTTACAAAAAAATGAGCTCAATGTTAAAATTGACCAGAGTTCTCCTTTAAAGGGGTCATGACATGGTTTTTTTATTTTTATTATTATGTTCCCTTAGGTGAAATTATAGTATTACTATAGTTTTTTTTTACAAAAAACTTTTAAAATGTAGTGATTTATGACCTTTTCCCACCCTGTTTCTCATCCTCTGAGTCAAACAGTCTGTTTTGGGGGTGTTTCCCCTTTAAGAGTTCAGTGTTAACGCCCACTGTTATGATTGGCTAACGTCAGTGCCTATGCATCAATTATTAACGCCCCCAGCCAGAACATTTGCGGATTCGGCGCAACTGTTTAATAGCGGGTGATGCATGCGAAGCGATGGCTCTTGCAATGATAAAACCTTATTATGTTTGAGCCGGAATCAGTTGAGGAATCAGAGGAAAATGAACCATCACCACAACAACGAAGACTGGATCAGCCCGTGTCCACATGGAAAGTTAAACTATTTTGAATTAATAAAAAAATTGTAACCCGAGACACTTGAAAACGGATTATTGTTGCATAATTATCCTATAGCTTAATTTGCTAACAGTTTAACATTATTTAACTAATTCCAATTCCGAAATGAGCGTAGTTGTCTTGCGCTTAAAGCGTAGTTGTCTTGCGCTGAAGGCGGTCATATGCAAACGCTGGTACGTCACTTCGTACCGTGACGTCACTTCTTACCATGGATCCAGAACGAGCTGTATTTAGAGCTTGATTAAATAAATGATTCGTTTATAATGGGGAGGACGTCTTAAGCTATGAAACTTGCAGGACGTTTTAATGGTAAAAAGACCTCTTATATACCAAAAGATCAAGGCATTGGTTTCTCATGTCATGACCCCTTTAACATATGAGGTACAGTCTGTTAGTGTACAGATGGCTTTCAATACATATACATTTCTATAAAATCATCATCACAAGCATAATTTACATGATAAATAAGGATAACTACGCTGTTAAATGTGTTTTCATGTATTTGGTTACGCACAGTAATATAGTCCTGCTGTGTCTCTCTATATACTCTAGTTTCTCTCTCATGGACTGTGACTGTGGTTGTGATTGTTGTTGTTGCCGCTTCATGCGCTCTTCTCCTTCTGGCTCTTATTCTCTGGGTGATTCGTAAAAAAAGAGCAGGTCAGTTTTTCATATTTTGTAACAACAGACGAAAACATCAGATAAAACAAATATGTAATTTAGACAAAACTCTTTCTCTAAAAGTGAAATCAATGAATTAACAAAAATAATGTTTCTATTCTACAGCACTAGATTCTAAGAGAGTGTGTGTGTGTGTGTGTGTGATATCATGAACTTTCCCGTGTCATTATGTTTCAGGCAACAGAAGAGGGACTGGTGACTCTGTGGTAAGTATTGCTGGTTGATCCATGAGTTATTAATGTCCATAAAGACTGATCCTGAAATATGACACTCTTATTAGTCAGATTAAAATGTCAGGGTTCTCAGAGACAGTTCTGTCAGTCTTGTCTTAGTTTAATGTGTCTCTGTCTGTGTTGTGTTTGAGCACATGTCTCTGTCTCTGTTTGTGTTGGCTTTACACGCCCTCTTGTTTAGTTGTTGGCTGTGTTTACACTTGGCATTAACATGCGCCCTGTATCCGGATGTTGTCCACACACACATTAAAAAGGCGTTTCTGATGGGAATATTATCCGATCAGCGTGTCCAGGTTCAGAGATAGTCGAGGACGCATTGTGATCGGATCTCAGTGTAATGTAAGCGCAATCCAGCCATCGCGTGTGTGTGTGTCTGCATTCACAGGTGGACGTCACACAACGTCTCGGACCCATACGTTTCTCTGTACCGTCTCCATTACGGCATCTATCCACATAATTAGCACTTGCAGCCTCTTCATCCTCATTTTGCGAGATTTGTAAAATGTCCTCCGACTGAAACTTTTTTTTTTCTATCACGGTGATCGCATGTTAATGCCAAGTGTAAACGCAGCCGTTGATGAGTCCTCGTCAGTCGGAGTGTGTGCTCCCCTGTTCTTTGTCAGAGAATGCAATATTGCTGAATGCAATGTTAGTTTCACTCCGTTTCTGAAAGATGGCGTCTGAAAATTGCAGCTGGTCGTCAGTTTGTGTGTAAATGTAAATTTTTTATCAACGTTTTTCACTTATGATGCCATTTCTAGCGAGAAATTACTATTGTTGTCATTAAATATTCACTTAGTTTTCACCAAAGCTCGCTCTATGTTGCTGTGGATCATTAAACCGTAACACTGCCTCAGAAGTCAGTCTGACATCAGTTTCGTGAGGAGCCTTTGTGTGCAAACGCTGCCTGCAAAGTCACTGGGCCCTATCTTGCACCCAACGCAATTCCCTCCACAGACGCACATCGGTAAATAAGGGAATGAACTTGCGCTCGCGGGGGCGGTTCAGTGAGAAGAGGAGCGTGTTCCGGCGCAATCGTTCCCTGGTGATATTTTCCAGTTTTAGAAAGCAATTGCGCCACTGGCCAGGCGTTGCGCGTTAGTCATATGGTATTTTAAGGGCGCGTGCTTGGCCATAATGTAGCGTGTGAACAACGTGCATACACATTGACTCTCTAATATAAACAGACGCAGCAGTTTTAATTTTTGAAAATCATACATTATTACAAGGAAAACTATTAACACACAAGGAAATCATTGTTGTGTCCGTGAAGATGTGAAAAAAATCTATCTAGAAAAAAAAAAAAAAATCTAGATTACACATTTACCCAAATTATACTTCTGTTTAACCGAAGCTAATTTAGTTGGGTTTCTCCCATAATCCCCAATGTCACTTCTCTGTGTTTTACGGTCCTGACGAGAACGTCGGTCTCCTCGGCTGTGAACCGCTCCTGGCGTGCGCTGGCAAACCCGCCGTTATAATAGCGATCCGCGTTGGAACAAGCGCGCCGGCTCTTAAAGGGAATGTGAGAGGACGCTCTGATTGGTTTATTTCACGTTACGCCCAAACCACACCTATGAATAATGAAGCTACTTCAGACCAACCCCTTTTAGATTTGCGCCGGACACAAGAGGCATTTATCCCGCCGGGAAAATAGCAACAGCGCCCTAGACCCGCCCACAAAGTTACTTGCGCTTTGTGCTTTGACACTTGCGTTTCAGATCGTTAAAATAGGGCCCATTGTCTGATAGGACAGCGAAGCAACAAGTCATTGCCTACGTTTTCAGACGCAGCCGTTGTGTTTTCTTCCCGTCGTGTTTGGCCAGTTCGTTGTAATTGAGCGGCTGTTCACACAAGACCGTTTTCAACCAAAAACCTAAAAATTTTACACGTTTTGGCCGTTAGTTTACACGACAACGGCATTTTGGGCGCCTGAAAACACAAAGTTTTGAAAACGGTCTCCGTGTAAACAACCAAAATGTGAATCTGGGAAGACGATGAGGTCATGCACATGCGTATTATGTGTTCATCGCCATCTACTGGCCTGGCAGCAGAATACAGCGTTTTCCGTTGGTATAACTGTGTATCAGCGTTTTTAGTCATTTTCGTGGATCCGTGTGAATGTCGTCTGGACACGGAAAACGTCTCAGTTTTAGGCATTACCATTGTCGTGTAATCGTGCCCTGAGTGTGTAGTGCTTCTGTTACTAATTACTGTTACCAGGACACACGTTTTACACATATATTACCTGAACATTTGAAGCACCTGAGTAAAATATTATTGATGGATGGCATTTAATAGCTTGATTTTTCCATATTTCCACTGATGTTTAGGAGCAGACAGATGATGGGACTTATACTGAAGTCATCTACTCTCAACATGATAGTTTGTATTTTCCTCTTAAATGCAGTTATTCTTGATTTGTGTCATGAATTTAGCTCAACTTTATGCCTCTGTGAACAAGAACAAATTGTTGTGTTTTGTTCTCTTTGTGTTCTGGCTTTGAGTTCTAACGCTTCCAGAACTGTTTTAATAACCTTTGGTCTAGTTTTAATTTAGCAATGTGGCACTAGTGTGACTACTTGTTTTCAGGAGTATTTTCAGAGCGATGAACTCACTGTTGAGGTTTGGGAACATGTTTCTGTTGAGTGTGAGATCTCAGTTAGTTTAACCACATGTTTTTAGAGAAACGTGTGGTTAATGAAGAAAGAAAGAAGAGGAACTGACATCTAAACTCACACAGAACTGGTCATCTCAAATACAAGTATTTGTACCTTTTATTGGATGCTGCGGAGGCGGGGCATTAAACACATGTTAAGGATAATGTTAATGATAATGTTAAGGAAAATGTGAAGGATAATGTTAATGAATACATAAAGGATCTGCAATATATGGAAGTTAATTTTCTCTTGTTTTGTCTTATTTACCAATAAAAGGTACCAGACTAATACTTGTATTTATCCATTAAATAAGTTATTTTTTTTGACCAGGTTCAGTCCAAACTGTGTTCAGAGATGACCAGTTCTGTGTGGGTTAAGATGTCAGTTCCTCTTCTTTCTTTCTTCATTAACCACACGTGTTTCTCTAATAAACTCTTCCAAACCTCAACAGTGAGTTCATCGCTCTGAAAATACTCCTGAAAACACGTAGTCACACTAGTGCCACATTGCTAAACTAAAACTAGACCAAAGGTTATTAAAACAGTTCTGGAAGCGCTAGAACTCAAAGCCAGAACAATTAAAATGTAAAATATCTATTGACAGCATCCAAACTGCACAAAATCTTATGTATGAAAACGTATCAGACATACAAATGTATATGAATCATCTAAGGTTCACAGAAAATTTAAATAATGGAATTAATAAATTGATGTTACTTAAAGGAAGGTTATTCTTTACATTTTTGTTAAAATAATTATTTGTTAAGAAGTCGTTGATAAGAAACTGTTGAATGGCCGTATTCTGAAAAAAGACTGAATTGAGGATGAAATGTACAGTATGTGTAATAAGCAAAGCTTCTGCCTACTCCTTTTGGGTCACATAGATTATATGATTATATATAGGCATACAGTTTGTTTTGAGCTTTCATTTTTATTTTGTTTTTATTTCTAACCCTATGGACCAAAATAAACGAATTAAAATTTTTTTTTACAAAGAGCCCATTTTCTTGTGCATTTTCCCAGTAAAAGTATTAGCGCCCTACTAGACTATCTATTGATAGAGTTTCCAAACACACTGTTCACACAAATAATTGAAATAGAAACAGAAACAGAAAGCATTCAGGCATTTAGGCCAACCGTCTCCATTGGCTTTGTATTGTCAGAAGCTTTTGACTTATAACAAAAAACAATGTCTAAAAGCTGCTATGTGACAAGGTGTACAGCAAACAAGCTAAAATACCTAGAAACAAGTGTTTATAAGCTGTTGACCCCAGTGGCGTAGCAAGCTTTTCAAAAGTGTGGGGGATGGATTATTCTTCCTTTCTACTAATTTCTAAATAAACTATCATGAATAAACTAGTTATGTCCCATGTAATCACTCAAACTAAGAAAGCTTTAGAGCAATGTTACATTTACCTCATAAAAGCATTTCAAATCTAAGGAATACTTCTCTGTTATAAATGTCATTTCTGCATCTGCCCTTCCTCTGCTAATAACATTGCCTTTACCCGTCTATATCATGTCCACATAATCCATTATCAAGAATTTTAATAGTCCTTCTCGCCTATTTGTGTTGCTGTTCCTTTCTTAACTTTGTTTTTTGGCACAAATTTCACATGGGGACAGATTTGCCTTATAATTTAATTTTAATTTTTTCCTTATTCTTAATCTCTCCTTATTCCCCCCTTGCGCACTGGTCAAAACCATTGCGCATCTGGATTGAGAATATTCAAAAGTGATGTTGGTGTAACAATCTGTCCTTCATGTGAATGTCACATATCTTTTTTACCCTCCTCTGGTACCATAGATTGTTCTTAAGAGCCTGCTTGTTATTGAATTCGAATAACTTCCAATTGAGTTTGTCGTCCTATTAGCACTACTTAATATTTTATTTAGTCAATAGCATATTGAATCATAACATAATCTTATGAATTAAAATTGAAATCGAATATTTGTTAATAGCCAGTCTTAATACTTGTTTTAATTTCAACTGTAGCCTTAAACTAATTAGGTATACCCCTGTATTGACAAGTTGCATCTGAGTACCCTTTTGGATCTTTTTAAAATGTCTTTTAGTTCTTTTTTTTTTTTCCTTTATGAATTGTCTTAATTCCCATTATTCTATGTAAATTTCTTGAATTAGTCATTAACATTCATTTTATCATCATACCATACATTTTCTCTCTTCAATCAATTTTTTCTGGTGGGGTTATTATTAGGTTGCTACTAAGTCTATTCAAGAGCTTTAACATTACATTTTTAGAAAAGTTTGGTTGATGTTGAGTATTGTTTGAACTTGTACTCATCTCTTTCACTCTGTTGCTTCTCTTCTTTGCACAACTCCTTGTGAATTTCCCACATTCTGCAACTTTTCATTACTGTGTTGCTGGTTAAGTTTGTCTCCTTTTTCCATTCATGTTGATCTTTGTGAGTTGCTGTAATGGGTTTTTTCCTCTCATTTGCAAGGGAAGATCATTGCCAGCATGTCCTTGATCCCTCACTTTCTGTTGTGGAGGGGGTTGAGGCTTGTTGGTGTATTTTAAGTTGAGGCATGGACTCAAATGTCACTTTGCTGATCAATGCACAAGCCTCTTTTGAGCCTCTTCTGAGATTACAATGCACAGTCACTGGTTCTTTGTTAGAACCATCCCAGAAACCTTCCTGGAATTGAGCTACTATCATCTGTGAATGAAATCTTAATTATTTATGTTAGTGACAACAACATATATTAAATAATCTGCTCATCTGGCCCATTGTCCTCCTCGGTGTTACCTGTAGACTGGTTATGTGGGCTGAGTGGTTTCCTTTCATTAGCAGCAGGGCTTGAACCCATATATTCCCTTTATTTTACATAAATTTGGCTTTTTATCTTCATATTTTCACCTTTTTTACATTTTTCTCACATAAAATTTCAAATGTACTGTCCAGAGTTAGTCAAGTCAACTCAGTTATCTCATTGTTTTGAGTCCCACTATCAGCACACTATTCATCTTGGACAACACTCAACCCACAAGACAAAAGTTACAAGACATTATTTCATACTTTTGACAAATAATCAGCTCCATCACAATATGCTGAAAAGAAAGTCAGATGTGTTATGCTTCATCATGATATTCTGAAAGGAAAGCAAGATGTGTTATACGCTGCGCAAAATGTGGCACTGTTTTTACCCATTTTTTTCTCTTTTTCTATTGCCACTACAGTTTTAACCAGGAAATTTAACCAAATTCATCCATGGTCATTATTTTATTGGGCAGAGTTTGCCCTGTGGGCCCACATATAAAATTTTAAAGTACAGCTGTATTGGCAAAATAATTGATTTGCCTCTGTGTCTCTTCAAACACAATCTCTCACTCCATTCATACTCAGTCACACACATTGCTCAACACACACTCCTGTGGCTGCTGCAGCAGGTTCTGCTCTAAATGCAGAACTTATAATTTTAGCTGTGGAATGCCACAAGGTCTGATCAGGTCAACACAACTATGTCCAATCACTGTTGAGAAGTTTCCATGATCATAAGGTTTCCGTTTAACACCGGTTGTACAAAACCTTTTTTCTTTTTATAAACTCGAATATCCTATATATATTTTAGAATAAAAGGCCTAGTTGGTCTAATTTTTCTTTCATATTATTTTTGTCTTTGCTCATGAGCGGCTTTTAAGAAGAAATTTGGAGATCTCTGCATAATCTTGGATTCTTGGCCAGTAACATTTCCATCTCATTATCCCAGTTTTGACGTTTGTGACTTCATAATTTTGGACTTTTGGGGTAAATTTTCCCTCCAATCTATCTCTAGAATTTACCAAAACAAGATGGAGTGACCAGTATCATTGCTTTGTCAACAATAATAATCAATAATAATCATGCTTTTACAATAATAATCATGCTTTGACATTTTGTCTATCTTTTTCTTTGCCAGAGAATAATTCTATCATGCTTTTAGCCCTATAGTGTTTAATCTAATAGCCCTCACTATACCAAATCCAGCCTCCGTTCTAATTATTTGGTGAGTTTGAGCACCCACTTCTGTCTGTCAACATATTTTCTTTTTCTTATAGGGCTGGACTTGTACCTACTGAAAAAGCAGAGAGGGTTAGTTTAGCAGAGAATATAAAGAATTGCTATGAGACCAGTGAATAATCAAAATGAATAAAGTTAATATAATAATTAACCAACTTTGAAGCAGTCTCTAGAGTGATCATTGAGGAGGCCACACCTGTAGTGCCCGTAAGGGTCAGTTCTTCTGTTTTTAGATCATCAGTCCGTTGAAGCTTCTTGGCTGTCGCTCTACATGTGTCGTCAGCCGATGCTGTCACTCAAAGGCCTGGTGTTAGGCTCTGCTGTTTCTCCTTCTTTCTGCAGTCGTGTCTTTGAACTGTCACTGAAATTTGAACACTCAGAGATCCGCATAAATCAAATTGAACTCTTAACTAGTTCCAATTGTGCCTGAGCTATTATCTGAATTCCACTTTTAACCATCTTTTTTACTAGTTATTTTATATAAAAATCTCACTGGTTGACAACAGCAGTTCTTCCATTCTATTTTTAGTAAAGCAAGTTCTTCATTGCAGGAAAAAGCAAGCTATTTCTGTTTTTCAATACCAGCAATAATTTAACTTTGGTTATCTAAGTATCAATTAAATAATTTTCCCTATCATAAGATCAGCTTTCAATCTTTCTTCTATCTTTGCATGCTGTGTTCAAATAATCTAACATGGTGAATAACATTTTTCCTCAACCAACATCAAGGAATTCCTCTTATCTTTTCTTTTTAATTATTGAATCAACAATTCCCATTTACTACAATTCTAAGATTCCTGTAAAATGTTTATGATTGTTGAAACTTAGTCACCCAATCTTGCTCACCTTCAGCACACTTTTCTTAACACAAACTTAATAATCTGCAATGGAATAATTTTTTCCACTCTGTCTTCAGGGATAATGAGATACAAATTTTAGACGTCTTCAGATATATCATATAATATATTAAGCACGTGCAATCTTATTTATATTAATATATATATATATATTATTAGGCTACATTTATTAATTAATTATTTTTTTTATTATTTTTTATTATTTTACCTTATTTTATACTGCAATAATCTGCAGAGTTAATATCTTGAAACAATTGTCTTTTTTTTTTTTTTTAATACACACCATTTATACATGTCCCTAAATCTCATTCACACATTCTTTGTCCATTTTCAAGTGACCAGGGTCAGGGGGGGTCACTATTTTTACCCACAGGCACAGTCAAGCAAGACACAGGATCCCACAGACACACACACTCTATTCTGTACTCTATCCCCTGTCAGATCTGAATGATTCGCTACTTCTCAATTTTTTATTTTAAAACACTACATTAAATATTCACTGTTTCACCTCCTCAACACAGCGATACTTTAAAAATGATCCTATTCTATAGGATTTAGCTTACCTGAGCAGACCCTTGTTAATCCCATAACAAGGCGGTAACCATAAGCTAAACTATTCTATTCTATAAAATTTAGCCTACCCGAGCAGCCTCTTGTTAAACCCATAACAAGACGGTAACCATAGGCTAAACTATCCTATTCTACAAGATCTAGCCTACCTGAGCAGACCCTTGTTAAACCTAACAAGGCGGTAACCATAGGCTAATCTTCATCTGTGCGCATGCTATATACCCATCATGGCCCTTTTGATAAATAAAACACAGATTACCCACTGATATCATTATCAGTAAATACAAATCCTTGCGTACGTACGACAAAACCTTAGCGCAAAACGAATAGTACCAATGCTCATACAATCCAAACAGGATTACATAAGCACATGCAAGCACTACTGGGAGCTCCCCCGCGCTATTACAAACTACTTGATATCTACAAGGCCTTCTTATTAGAAATCAAACTGCATGCAATCATTTCTGGAATCAAAGACCCCTTTTTCAATTTTGTTTTAGTTCTTTTAAATTTGAAGAAGCTTTTCTTACCACTTCAGGGCAGCTGGTGACCAACACATACTTTACACAAAAGCAAAAATGCTCACTTCAAAGTACAGTGGCCACTGTTGTCTGTGCCGGTCACCAGCGATGCCCTTTGTGGTTTCTTCAGCTCCTAACAAATCACGTCGGGGTCACCATCTGTTGTGGTTTCAATCTTTCTGTGAAATCACTTCTCAGAGATCTTTGATGCCAGAAATATTGTAGACTTTATTTAACAAAACAAAGCCGAGCAACCTCCCGCAGGGAGGTCCTGCAGGAGATGACTCCCTGCAGGCGATGACTCCCGAACATCGGTTAGCTTTTCACATATATACATACATCGCCTCCAAAAATGGTCATACATCCTATAGATAGGGTCTTGCACCATGTGACACACTTAAATAGTATTATCTGCTGCATCAGCATTCTGACCTTTCTGACCTTTCCCAAAAGTAAAACCAAAGACACACACAGAGGAAATAATGGTGTACAAATATATAGCTGAATTACTTATTTCCTAAATAATAAAATCTTCAACAGAGGTAGGCTACTAAAGCGTGGGTTGCTTCACAAATCGAGTCCAGGCATGAAGTCAATGGTTTCTTTTTAATAATCAACTCAAAACTCCAACACTTTTTAACCAAAACACTTTTCCAGCTTCTCTTTATGGTTTCTAACAAAAAACAGCCAGTCTCTCTGTCCTCAGCTCATTAACAGCTTTTCTCCTTCACTCGCAACAGCCGTGTCCCTGGTAACTGTAGTCCAGGACCAGGTGGCCATCTTGGTTTGTAGTCCCCATTGCTGCAACCACCTAGATGGCATAGATATCATATAATAAAGGTTAGATGAATCGTCCCCGCTGCTGGCCAATGGAGGTCAACGTCCGCACACGGCGGCCATCTTGTCACAGTCAGCTCGCTCACTCGTAACATTGTGTTGTAATAGTGCATGTACTTTTTAAATAACCATAACTTGCTAAATTTTCTACTGATTTTCAAACGGTTTGGTTTGTTATGACACTGCATACTTATGAATAATTATAATATTATATATTTCAACATGTTCAAGCATCCAGAATTATAGCCACGTCAATAACGTTTGTAAGAAACCAAACCGTTTGTAGATCCGTCTAGATTTCAGCAAGATAAGAGGATTTGTGTTCGTGCAGATCACTCATCTTACATCAGGAACCACAGATCCCGCCAGAAAGCTTTCCTGTGACAAGATGGCCGCCGGTGATGCCGTTCGAGACTCCGCCTTAAGACATCTAGCCTTATATGGATATCTATACCTAGATGGTCCATACCTTGCCTCTATGACATACCCTCTCACGATGCCACACCACCTTTGGGTCGACACCTTATAAAAACGTATTTCTGTGTTCTTTAGCTTGTTTGCTGTACACCCTTCAGGGAAAATTAAGGTTGATTATGTCCCTATCAACACATGACCAACATCACATGACTTTATTTTCTCTCAGCTTTTCTTGACAAATGTGCGTTAAAAATACACAATCAGCCAAAGAAGGAATGATAGTTAAAGGGTACTTTGACCTTTGACCTTATCACAGCAAACACTGTTCACCAAAATAAATCCATCATTTTCAATAAAATGTCATCATCTAAACCTCTGATAATTCTCAATGAGAGCTTCTGTAGACGTCTGACAGAAATAAAGTCAGTCTGGTTAGTAATAAGTGAAGCTGGTAATGCTGTTTGTGGAGTTGTTTAATCCTCCTCTGCTGAGATCTTCACAGATTTAATGTCTTCAGTCAGTTGTAGTTCTTGTGTTTCTCTTCAGTGATTCTGCTTGTTAACAGCAGGTGTTCATCAGTGTCTGGATTCACTCTGTCAAGTGGACTATATCAGTAATAGTGTAGGGAATAGTGAATGAGGGTGAGATTTTGAGAACAGCCTCTGAGTGTTGATTCTGAACACTGATAATTCAGTTAAATTGCAGTAGACAACTTAAACTCAACAAATGTTACCCAGAATGCACTGGTTTTAGAGATGCTCATATTGACCTTTTAACCGTTAACCGAAAATAAAAATTTTGACTTATTAATACTATCAGTTGAACGGTTTAAAAGTGTGACCGGGTGATGTGGAAGAAATACACACCGGAAGCAAACTAGGCTTTTTGAGATTGTGTTTTTTTTCTGACTGCTGTTTTAAATAAATGACAGCGGTCGATGGGAACACAATTAGACAGAGAAAAGTCTAATTAAGGAAAAAAGTTTGACTTGTTTGAAGAGATTTCACAAAAAATAATAATTAGATTTCAATAGTTAAACAAAAACAAACAAATTGTGGAAACAGTTTACAGTAAATTTGAAGATGACAATCAAATGTCACCAAAACTCAAGTTTAACCGGTGGATCAATGCCAAATCCACAAAATGTGTAACTCAATCTACCCTGAAATACAGTGGAATGCACTGCAATAGATCAGATTTAAATCGATCCAAAATATGGTACAACTAATTGGAATGCGTCAACACAGACTGGAATACGGCAGTGGCCGAGGTACAAGAGATATATAAGCACATTAACCCCCTGGGGTCGGCAAACGCGCGGGCGCGTTTTGCTCGTTTTTTTTTACATAGCAGCAAAATAGACCTAAAATACTCAGTCAGTTTTGGTCATACAGCCTTAAGAAATATGAGAAAATAAGCTGTTAAATGTCTACTTTTTTATGTGTCCACTTACAATCGAAATAAAACATTGTGCTTTTGTAAAATAAAGAAAGTAAACAGGGAGTGCTTTATGCCTCTCCTTCTCCGTGAACTTTTTTTCTGAAGCACGTTTCTAAATTTAAACAAATCTCAGCGAATACTATTCACTCAGACATGAGCTATATATCTCTATAATCATTTAAGTGTGTAGTTTTAAATTATCTAATTCAAAACTAAAACAAATATTCTCTGTTTATGTAATCTATATAAAAAGAGCGAGAGATCAGCTGTGCTCATTATCCTTCTGCCACCTCATTACTCCGCTAATGTGACACGCCCATCGAGAGCGCGCGCTATTCAAATGCAGATCTGAAGCAACAACACATGCAAACCAGTCAACGCCCACAACAGCTGGACAACACGCTCGCTGTGAGGAATAATAATATCGTGATAATTCTGGAAATTTTACCTCAAACGTGCTGGAGTAGCCGAACAACGGATCCAGCTGCAGATCATCAGTAAGTGCTTTGTTCTAATCGCGATATGAAATGGTGTCTGTAAACCGCAAAAGACTGTTTAAATTTGAATCGCGTTTCTGTGTTTGAATGAATGCACGGCACATATGCATGTTGTTTACTACAGCTCGCGCGAGTTTCGCTTTTAGCAAACTATCTTGCCTACTGAGATGAGTAAAAATCGACTGAATACGTTGAAATAAAATGTATTTGTATAAGCAACATATTAAACTGCAAATTAACATTTATGCCCTAATATATATTATAAAAGACCATATGTTACAGACGAAATATGAAAGACAAAATTTCGTTTTGGATAGATTATTTATAAAGCTTTTACTGCCACATCAAAACCTAATTTACAAGGTGCAAACAAAATCTTAAAAGGTCAATATAAGCCTTCTCTATAAATTATTTTTGTGTTTTATTAGTGACAAATTTGGGGAGAGGATAGCCTACATAATCCAAAACTTTCTGAAAATACGAATGAGAATTAACTGCACAATTACTAGAAATGTTTACCTTGGATATTATACAATTTGCAAGCATACAGTTTGTGGAAAAATACACTTTTTTTCAAGATGTTTCCAACTCTGAACCAATTCTGTAGTAATATATATATATATATATATATATATATATATATATATATATATATATATATATATATATATATATACCGGTATATATATGTATGTATGTATATATGTATGTATATATGTGTGTGTGTTGTCTTTGCATTTTTTCTTGTAGCCACAGTGACACCTAAGGCTCATTAGTATGCACTGCAGCATTAGCAGGCCTTCTTTGTCTCCAGGTGTGAATGAGGACATTATTCATGACCTTGTTGGATCATTCACGCCCACCTGCATATTGCCTTTCCAAACAAAAAGTGTCTTACAAAATTTAAATCAATCTATTGTTTAATGTGAACGATTAGCCCGGATGATTTTCAGATCATTTTGAAGTAAATACTCTAGCCGACAAGATCCATTAGTCAAAAGTATTGTGGGAATATGTGAAGTTGGTCGTTTGTGGTCTTATATCAGACAATTTAAGTTTGAGTTTTTTGAATAACCACGCATAAATAATATTCTCTCAAAAATGCAAACATGTACATATATGTTGCTCACATATTATGATAGCCATGTTCGTGCTAAATAGAGTGTAATTACACCTTTGCCATTAATATGTTTATAAGCAACTGAAAAAAATACAAATATCAGGGCATTTCAAAACATCCCAAGGGCCCCAAAAACACCTTAGACTCCAGAGGGTTAACAAAGCCACAACCCGTGTTTCACATATTAACGATGCAGTACCAGAAATATACATTGAAGCATACAGTTATACTGTATAATCACAGAACATAGCTTAAAATCATTAACAGATTTATCAAATAATCATGGCACATTGAAGCATTTTACATAAATCATGAAACTTACATACCCAATTCTTTATCAATCACCACGAGGTTCACTCGTCTCACATGCGATCCACATATATCTACAAGAAATGTACACATCAAATTTTATTTTAATCTCCACTTCACAACATATTTGTGCATATTAAAGATATTTGATTTGATTTGATTTGATTTATTTATGGATTAACAAACATACATAATCCAAAGGATAAAATGTTAAAGTGTAAACACTTATTTCCAACATGGTCCTTGGTGATAAAACACAAAGACAAAAACATTTACACAAATCATCCGAATTTCAACAACATGCTAAAATCAAAAAATCATAAACCACATAAATTAATTAATCTATGCTAGTTAAAAAGATCAGCTACTCTACTCCATAAAAGGGCCTTAACCTGATATCTAAAAGTCCCTCTGGTATTTACCATTTTGAGGGAAATTGGCAAATTATTCCACAGCATGATACCAGTATAAAAAAAAGAAGAACTTCCAGCTGCATTGTTGACTCTGGGTACTCTACAAGAACGGACACTGGCCCTAGTATTATGGTAATGCTGTGTATGAACCATTTTTATATTGGAGTGTAAATATTTGGGAGCAGAACCATTTATGACATTATACATATGATTCAGCTTTAACTGCTCCACTCTAACCTGTACTGGCAATAGTCCTACTCTTTTAAAAGCATCTCTGCCAATATGAGTCCTAGGGGGTGCATTTAACAGATAGCGGATAACATTATTTTGCAACACTTGCAGTCTGTTTTTAAGTTTAACTGATAATCCACAATACCAAGCTGAGCATGCATAATCGAAATGACATTGAATTAACGATACAACCAGTAATTTCTTGATAGAAAAATCTAAAAGCCCTTGTTCTGCGATATAAAAATTTCAATTTACCTGCACACTTGGATAATATTTTGTCAGCAATAGATGAACAGGTTAATGACTGGTCTAATGTTAACCCCAAGTATGTAACACTTTTCTGAGACACTATTTCAGTGCCATTACATTCGATCTTAAGCAATTTTACTTTAGACAACTTCTTTTTTGTTCCAAATAAAATGGACTCAGTTTTTCCCAGATGTATTGAAAGCCTGTTGTCTATAAGCCACTTGCTGACACTATTTAATTCGTTACCCAGTGTCTTCTCAATCTTGCTGATGTCATCCCCAGAGACCAACAATGCAGAATCATCAGCATATAAAAGCATCTTACATTTCACAGCAGCTGGCATGTCATTAATATAAACCAAAAATAAAAGAGGGCCAAGGATTGAACCTTGAGGAACCCCACAAGTAATATCTCGAGAATCTGATATGGTCCCCTCAACATCAAAAGTAACAAAAGTAACAAATATTATTGGAGTAATATTTACCAAGAAAGACTTTTATTATTTTATAAACGTCATATCATGTTACTTTTTTATTATATTGTATTATATTTCCTGGTGGAAAGTCTAGGTTCAGAAAGTAAAAGTCATCCTCAGTATTTTTTTTCCAATCACCTGGATTTGCTAATTCAGACAGGAGAGAGAACTAATGAGTGAAAACATCTTCATGGCTGGAATAAACATGGCAGGACTTTTACTTTCTGACCCCTGGACTTTCCACCTCTGTATAAACCAGTAAATCAGATCGATGCACGCACAACATGGAGCTCTTCTGTACACTGACAATGGTTTGTCTGGACGCACACACGCATCCAAAACACAGTGAATTGTATTGCGAGAGGAAAGACAGTTCTTAAAGGGGCCACAAACATTTTTTTAAACACAAAATAGAAACAAAATAACCTGGTGTATTTATACTACTTGGCAACATTAGTAATTTTTTTTAATAATTTTTTTTTGCTGCGTGGTTAAAAAAAAGAAAAGAAAAGAAGCCGATGTTTGTTAACTCACGGGCCGCGTCAACACGCGCAACCACACATGCCTACAGACATACTGTATTTCACTGAGCAAGCAAAATGAAGCGAGCAAAGAGAAGTACCGTGTGGGACCATTTCGACAGAAAGGGCGACGAAGTTACTTGCAAAATATGCTACGTGGTATTAAAATACAGAAGTAGTACAAGTACATTACAAGTCCAACAGCCGCAACTCGCAAGTACAATATCACTTGCGAAGCAATATCTGTGCTGTCGGAGAGGGTGATTCCTGTCAACAGGCTGCGCTCCAGACTAACCCCACATCATGTAGACATGTTACTTTTTTAAATAAAACTAGACAAGGTGTGGATTGAGGTAGGCCTGCTATTTTTATTTGACGAAAAAACTTTTTTCAAAGCTTCAAACAGATTCAGATTTATTTTTGTCATCTTAATTAGTTCATTATTTAAGTAAAAAATTTTTTAGTGTAGGCCTATTTTATGTTTTTTATCTATATTATTTTATTCAGTTTTTCTCTGTTGTCACTGTCAGAAATGCTGCAGGTACATTTGATGTGAATCCAGATTCTGTTGTTGATCTGTTCTGTTTGCACGTTAAAATAAACATGTGAAAACAATAATTACCCCCTTCGAAATACAAGACTCAATGCTGTTTGCTCTGTGACCTCTGCCGCTTTTATTAATGTCGACTGTCATTGAGGTTTGAGTCAGTTGCTCAATGTGACCTCTAGATGTCAGTAAAGCTCTGAAGTCTCGATGCTCACAGAGACTGAGGACTGACTTTACATTAGCAAGTGCAGTGTTTTCTTACACACCAATTTATTACTGCATTTCTAGACTGAAGAATAAATGTGATTCACACAGGTTTCTAACTTCTTCCACTCGATGACACAACGCTTTAACTGTAGAAACGGCAGCACTATTGCGACTCTAACCAAACCAAACATTGTGTGTTTAACGGCATAAACTACAAACAGTAAATATGTGATTCAGACATTTGTGTTCTATCAAGAGTTCATTAAAAATAACAATAAATCCATTAGATCTGTTGAGATTTATGAAAAACTGTAAGTGTGTGTCTGATCTTCAGCATTTCATTGCCTCTTATAGTCTGTGTATCGGTTTAAAACAGTTTACTCTTACTCTCTGTTCTGTTTGACTTAATACGCTTGATAAATCAGTATTATTATTATTCTGAGACTATATTTTCTAATTGTAACTCCACCAAACTTGGCTCAGACCTTCAGACTGTTCTGACTCGAGCTGCTTTATCTTTTATAACTGATCAGACTTACAGACTTACTACCACTCGGCCACAAATTTGTTTTGCTTTATTTTGTTTGAAAGTTATTTTTACATATTTAAATTTTGCTTTCGTTAATTTTAACCAATTCTGTAGCATAATAGGCCTATATTTTTCCCCTAAACGTTTGTTTTATTCTCTGTTTTGTTTGTTTATATTTTTACATATTCAATCAGTCTCTGTAACGAATGAGAAGAGGAAGCAAGATGCAAGTATATAGCTCTTTATTGTGTATGTATATATATATAAAGAAGGTCAAAGTCCAGAACAGACAGGCTAGCGGCGCAGGGACCCCGATGGCCAGATGAACCCGGTGAGTGGAAGTGCAGCAGTGCGGTGAGATGAATCCAGTGAAGAGAATTATGCAGAATAAATCCACAGGAACAGGAACAGGAACAGGAACAGGAACAGGAACAGGGAAGGCACAGGACGCAGACCACTATCGGGACACCACAAACAACGATCTGACAAGGGAGATGAGAAAGTGGTGAGCATATATAGGGTGATGAGATGAGCTGCAGCTGGTGACGGGAGTGATGAGCTTGATTGCTGATGAGTGCTAATGAGCCGGCATGCCCACACAATCAGTACACACACATATACAACAACAGAACATGAGACAAGAAAGAGACAAAGGATTTATATACCGTGACAGTCTCATTTTTGTTCAAATATTGACAAAAGTTTTTTTTTTTTTTTTTACAAGATCTTGCGCTGTGTTTAAAAAAAAAAACAGATAGGAAACTTACCTTTTAAAATGCCGCAATTGCTGCTTTTTTGCCGTGTCACTTTGCGCCACCCGGTAGCATAGTCATTTTGCGAACGACTTTGAAATTCGACTGGTTTATTTTTGCTGCGGCAGTAATAGGCATTGTGGTTGATTATTTATTAAAGAATTCAATTGATAATCATAACAACATGTAAGCCTATTTAATTCTGAATATAACAAAGAATGCTTAAACCAGGGGTCTCAAACTCAAATTGGCTGGGGGCCACTGCTGTGAACGAAAGTTCATAGGAGGGCCATTTTAACATTCAAGCTCAACAAGAAAGCGCAATATTTTTCTGGAAATTTATTTCACTTGCTGAAATGTTAGCTTTCATTTACTTCAGATTATGTAACATATTTCTGTCATACTTAACAAAAAAATGTAAACATCAATATATTAAACATATTTTTAACAATATATAATATAATTTTAACAGTTAGTGCAACCTTTTTTCCCTTACTTTACTTTAACTTAAATAACTTGTCAAAACATTGCACTGAACTAACAACATTGCAGTGAACTCATGCAATCCCTGAATACATTTGCACACTATTCTATTTCTTGCCAGACACCTGGCAGCGCTTCTGCTCACACAACTGAGCCACGTTTGCCCTGATGGAGGTCACAGTTGAAACCCTGAGTACAGCTTCAAGATGGGCATCACTAAGCCTGGACCTGTACTTGCATTTATTGAAGTTCATAGTTGAGAACAATTTCTCACACAGATATGTGCTTCCAAAAAGGCACATTACCCGACTGAACACTTTGGACAGCTCTGGGTAGCATGGAGGTAACTCTCTCAAAAACTGTCCAGTCTTGTCTGCTTTTCCCTGTGCCTCTCTGAATTTAGTTTTTAGCTCACTGTTGCACTGCAAGTCAATAAGCTCCATTTGCAACACACTAAGTTGGGACAGTCTCCACGTCAGCTGAGAAGGGATCTGCGAACAGCTGGAAAGTGTCACGGTGTGACTTGAAGTCAGCAAATCGCTGATCAAATTCCTCCAGCAGGTTGTCAATAGCAAAAGCATATTCATCACCACTGAATGCTGTCCCCTCCTCCACAAGAGATCTGCATGTAGTGAAATGACAGAGGTTTTTTGCAGAAAGCTGAGTTTTTCACAATCTCAGCTTTGTGGAGAAAGCTTTCACACTTTCATATGCTGCTGTGATGAGCTGACCAGGACCCTGGAGCTTCAAGTTAAGGATGTTCAGCTCCTGTTTTATGTCCACTAAGAATGCAAGGTCCATGACCCATTTAGGATCATCAAATTCAGGAACATCCATTCTGCCATCTTCCATGAATCTCTTCACCTCTGCTCTTAAGTAAAAAAATCTCTTCAGGACATTCCCCCTGCTGAGCCAGCGCACCTCAGTAAAGTAAAGTACATCACCATATGTTGACTCAATTTCTTCTAAAAAGGCCCGAAACTGGCGGTGCTCTAAACTTCTCGACCTGATGTAATTGACACATTTCAGGACAACAGACATGACATGTTCATATTTCAGGCATTTGCTGCACAGAGCCTGTTGGTGTATAATGCAGTGCAGAACAACTGCTGGATCTGCATTTTCCTCTTCTAACTTCCTTTGTACCAGCGCTACCAGTCCGTTTTTTTTTGCCGGTCATAGACGGGGCGCCATCAGTGGTAATGCCCACCATTCTGTTCCACGGCAAACCAGCGCGCTCAATCGCGTCGCACAGCTGCTGAAATATATCGTTGGCTGTAGTACGGCCATGCATTGGACACAAACTCAACAACTCCTCCGTCACTTCAAATTGTTCATTAATACCCCTGATGAAAATGGCTAGCTGCGCAGTGTCTGTTTTGTCTGTGCTTTCGTCGAGCGCCAAAGAGTACGCAGTGAAAACTCTAGCTTTCCCGCGCAATTGATCATAAATGTCACTCGAGAACTCGCTAATCCGCTCGGCCACTGTGTTTGCAGATAGAGAGAGATTGTTGAACAAGCCCTTCTTTTCTGGACATAGAATCTCAGCGACTTTTAACATACAATCCTTCATAAACTGCCCTTCAGTGAATGGCTTTCCTGCTTTAGCGATCAACTCACTCACCACATAACTTGCTTCAACTGCAGCATCAGCATCCTTTTTGGCTTTGTGGAAAAGGCTTTGCTGGGACGTTAGCTCTCTCTTCAACTTCATGGCTGTTTTTTCTCTCTCGTCTGCCTGGTACTTCTCATACTGTTCTCCATGTTTAGTTGTGTAATGACGCTTGAGATTATACTCCTTTAGGACTGCGACTTTTTCTTTGCATATCAGACAGGTAGCATTTCCATTAAACTCCACAAAAAAATACTGCAATGTCCATCTTTCTTGAAACTGTCTGTGTTCATCATCCACTTTCCTTTTCGGTTTGGAAAAAGACATATTTTCAATGTCTTTAGCAGCCAAACAATAAACTCCGCTCTCTTCAGCTCTCTTATCAAATATGCCGGGTTTGCCCTTTTTTTTTTTTTTTTATGCATTCACGTCTTTTAATTTTTGTATTATTTGTTTTATTTTATAGAATCGTGTTCTTGTTTCAACTTAATATGAAGTGGTATTTTAAATTGGCATGAACCAAAAAAAAAAAAAAAAAAGTTGTTTTGCGGGCCGGATTATGTTAGATTTTTTACATCAGTTGCGGGCCGGAGGGAGGGGGAGGGGGGGCCGTAAATGGCCCACGGGCCGGCAGTTTGAGACCCCTGGCTTAAACCGTCTAAAATCGGTTAGTAACTGCAAGTCCTGAAAATGTTTTAATTTTACGGTAAATTATTTTAATTTATTTCACTGTTATGTTTCAGTTAATAAATCTACAAACACATTAAAATAACACGATGTAAATGACAAGTAACCTATTGACATAGCCTTTCTAAATTATAGAAAAACTGGGCACACAATGTTAACGTGTGTCTACTTTGTTTAAATTTAATGAATTCGTTTAACCACAATATTTAACTTGAATTTATCTGCGACCTCAGCTCAGATTACTGCCGCGGCAGATTACGTCATAAAGAGAATAAACTGACACTTTTCAAAGTCTGTGATTACAGCGCCACTCAGCGGTAAAAGGCAGCAAATACACATCCCAATGTTGCCGCCGCGGGAACGGCGGCGGTAAAAGTCTTGTTCTGGTTGAGTACCATCTGTATATATATATATATAAATCTCTTTTTTTTGTTTTTCAGAGCTGCTATAGAAGAAAAACAGAAATCTGAATGCAGAGACAAGCGAAGAAGAGAGTAGTAAGTAGAGATGATCCGATTGATCGGCTGGTGACCGGAATTGGCCGATTTTCAAAAAAATATTAAAATATAGAGTTTAGATGCAACTTAAGCCTCTAAGTGCCATCTGAAATTTTCTTCTAGAATGATCATTTTTATCAAGCTTGAATATTTAAGTTCAGTAGTTTATCTTAAATGGCAATGAAAATTATTTGTCATTTAAGTGAAATTATTGAACTTAAATATACAAGCTTGATAAAAAATATCATTTTAGAAGAACATTTCAGATGGCACTTAAAAGCGTTTGCATCTGAACTCTTCAAATATTTGTGTGTAATGTAAAGTGGTTGGAAAAAATTAAATCAGAATCGGCTAAAATCGGTTTCGGCAGGTCAAACTCAGCGAAAAATCAGAATCGGCCTAGAAAATTGTAATCGGTGCATCTCTAGTAAGTATGGTTTAATCTCATATCATCTCTGTTATGGAGATTTTTTTAATCAGGCCTTTTGAAAGGTGATTCGGTCAGTCTTGGTAGGAAAATGTTAGCACCGTGTCCATTTCAGGTGTAACTGTGCTTGCGTTGAGTCATTCATGTACAAATCTGTTTATATAATTGTTTTTTGGGAAAGCTGCAAAAGTCTTGTCTTAGTTGTCCTGCATACAATATTTTGCACAACTTCTAATTTCCTTAAATCTTTTTAAAAGAGTTGAAGAGTGTTAGCATGACGTATGTGTTTCTGTACATCACTTTTTTTTGCTCTCGAAGTCAAAGGTGGCTGACTAAAACAAATAATAATGCTAAAAATAAAGATTAGCATTTGTTATACATTATAATTATTAAACTTGTTGGCTGGGTACTTTTTCAGTTAAACAGTTAAATTTTCTGTTTTTTTTTTTCTGTGATACAGTCTTCACTGTTGTTCAGCAAGACTTAATGTTTGTCCTATTTGATGTAGATATTTTATTAACTCCTTTTTTGCATTATATTAACATTTTATATTGAATGTCTACTGTTAAAATATATTAACTAAGCATTACATGCCATATTAAAAAATCGTCTAGGTTAAGACTTTAACCTCTGTTCCCTGAGAAGAGGGAATGAGACGCTTTGGGGAATGCCCTCCATGTGAACCGGTGTCTGAAAAGCTATAGAATCACGGCAATCGAATTTGGCGACAACCTATGACACTATTAGTGTGACCCAGAAGCAGTGGCGGCTGGTGATAATTATTTTTTGGGGGGCGCATTTTTTATTTTATTTTTTGGGAGAGGGGGGGGGGGGGGATGATACAAAGCAGAAACAAAAAAGCTATTTTGATCTCTTTTTATTATTTTATTATTTCAGACCAACAAAGTAGTAACAAAAAGCATGTTTCCTACTTGAACATAATGTTGCTCTCCTTTATATACAGACCCTTTGAATATCATGGAAAAGTTAAATTATTTTAGGAATTCAACTTAAAATGTGAAACTAATTTTATTAAAAAAAAGGCTCATTGCTTGCAAAGTGAGATATTTTAAGCCTTGATTTGTTATATTTTTGATAATTATGGCTTACATAATGACTTACAGCTTATAGAACCCACGAAATAAAGAATATTACATGAAATCACACTGTAGTAGTGACACAGTAATACCGTGGTCATTGAACCAGGTTTTGGTTATTTTGGCAGAGTGGGCAGGTGAAAATCCTGCTGAAAATCATCTTCATAAAGCATCTTCATAAAGCTTTTCTGCTAAAGGAAGCATGAAGTGCTCTAAATGTCCTGCATGGTAGACGGCTGCATTGACACTGGACTTCCAGGACATTAGAGCACTTCATGCTTCCTTCAGCAGAAAAGCTTTATGACATTTAGATTTTGTGGGTTTCATAGGCTAAGCTGTAAGCCACAATCACACTTTGAAAAAGAAGACAGGGAAAACAAAACAGGGCATTGCTAACATCACATCCAGTCAGCCAGCTCCGTTTCTCGTAACAAGCGCGCGTAAAGCTCCGTTTGTAATGATATTGTCGTCCTCTGTCACTTGCCTGCTGCTGGATGTGTACATCTGGTTGTTCCGGTCCGAGATCCTTAATCTTTTTTTTTTTTTTCTTCAAGCGAAAGTCTTGAGAAAGGTTTTTTTTTTGTAAATAAATAACAGAATTTGGATTAACTGCTGCCATTGCGTAATAAAAAGTGATCAGCCTAGTAGCAAGCAAGGTTATTTCTCGCCGCGTAGTTGAATGGCAGGTGACGAGAACCAATCAGATTGGATAAAATAACATGTATCCAATTATGATTGGCCAGGGACGCAACGACTTGCGCCCCGAGGAGGATCTTTAAGAAACCAATCAGAGACCAGCTTCAGGTCACATGCTGCCCGAGAATTTGTGTACTCACATAGACACCCATGTGTCCGGCGTCCCTCGCCCATGAAACGTATTGAAAATAGTAAATAGTTAATCGATTAAAGACAGTTTTTATTAAATTCTGAGGCTCTTACTACCAGCCGGCACATGAGTAAACTATTTTTTTATTTTTTATTATTACATTTTAATATAATGTTTTTACACATGTTAATTTTTGAAATGTTGATGGGGGCGGCGCCCCAGCGCCCCCTATGGACAAGCCGCCACTGCCCAGAAGTATAAAAGGGCCGCCTAGATACGCAGTGCAAGTTCCCTTTCGAAAGGGAACAGTGACTTTTTTAACAGATGTTAATTTTGCTTTAATATTTAAAAAATATATATATAATCTTTTTCCCTTTCCGACCAGTTTCCGACCACGACAGTGTCTGAGGTGCGAGCACTGATCAGAAGAAAATGCAACAATGAGGCAAACTCCAAGACCAATCACTTCAATTCGCTTGAAGGATGAAGGACTGTTTGCAGCTATTGTATTTCATTATTGTATTTCACTTTGTTTGACTTAAGTTAGTTTTTTTTTTGGTTCTGTTTAATACCTCTGCAGATCAATGCATTTTATGTCAATGTATTTTGTTTAATTTTCATATGTTGCTGTACTAATGTAGTGCATTAAAGTTTACTATCTTTCAAAGAGTGTTTGTGTGTGCTTTATACAAATATTTTTTTTTTACTGTGTGTTTATTAACTGAATTATAATTTTTAACTGTATTTTTATTACATTAAAATATATTTTTTTCATACTGAATGGTTTTGTAAAAAATTTTTTGGTAACACTTTATTTTACGGTGCCCGTGATACAGAGTAATTACATAATTAAGTACTTAGTAGTAGATGTTGTAGTAACATGTAACTACATGAACTTAACATGTAATTAAGTTATGGAACAGCCTGTACTTACACATTGTAATTACACACATGTAATAGGCAGCTACTGTTACACACATGTAACAAGCCGGGTCAGTTACATATGTGTTACCAACTTGGTACAATGTAATTATATAAGAAAGTACTTAGTACTACACAATGTAACAAAAAGTGTATCAAGACTGTACTTAAGTGTACTTCATGTGTATCTACATACCTTATCCATCTGTACTGTAGTTTGGATTAACTCACTAGTTCACAGCATAAATACATGTAGTAGCTTCCTAATTACATTGCAATTACATAATATTACACAGGGATAAGCTACGTAAAATAAAGTGTATCAAGAATGTACTTAAGTGTACTTCATGTGTATCTACATACCTTATCTGTACTGTAGTTTGGATTAACTCAGTTCACAGCATAAATACATGTAGTAGCTTCCTAATTACATTGCAATTACACAATATTACACAGGGATAAGCTACGTAAAATAAAGTGTATCAAGACTGTACTTAAGTGTACTTCATGTGTACAGATGGATAAGGTATGTAGATACACATGAAGTACACTTAAGTATATTCTTGATACACTTTATTTTACGTAGCTTATCCCTGTGTAATATTGTGTAATTGCAATGTAATTAGGAAGCTACTACATGTATTTATGCTGTGAACTGAGTTAATCCAAACTAAGCCTATGTCACGACACACACACAGGAAAATGTAAGGTCCAGGCGCAGTATTATTTATTAGGGTAATCCGTACTCACAACCAGTCCAGGCAAGGGTCGAAATCCAAGAAGGCAATCCAAAAACATGAAACACAAACACTAGAAACAAGCTCAAAAGCACAACGGAAGTGTGGGGACAATATACAAGGACTCCGTGACAAACACTGAAACAGACAGGGTATATATACACAAGTGCAAACAAGGTGACGAGAAACAGCTGAAGGAAATTAACAATCAGTGACAGACAGGATTATGGGAAATGTAGTGAAAATGCCTAGACACCGTGAAAACTGAGACCTCTAGTGTTAAACCCAGGGAACCACCAGACACTGTGACATAACCTCCCCTCTACGGAGCGGCTACCAGACGCTCCAAGACCACAAGAAACAAACAAAACAAGAGTCCAGGCGGGAGGAGGAAAGGTGGAGGATCAGGGGGTGGGATGGGGGGCCAGGTCCATGGAGGGGAACAGGAACAAGGGGGAACGGCTTAAGCGGCGGCCAGGGCGAAACAGACAATCCATCGGGTGGCCAGGGCGGTGAAGACCCCTCGGCCGGCCACGGCGGTGAAGACCCCTCGGGCGACGACCAGGACAAAGACGACCCCTCGGATGGCCGCGGCGGTGAAGACCCCTCGGGCGGCCACGGCGGTGAAGACCCATCGGGCGGCCACGGCGGAGACGACCAGGGTGAAGACGACCACTCGGGCGGCCATGGCGGAGACGAGCAGGGTGAAGACGACCACTCGGGCGGCCATGGCGGTGAAGACCAAGGCGGAACAGGAACAGACCCTTGCTCAGGAACAGTCACAGACACCACCGGCTCAGGACCTGCAACAGCAACAGACACCACCGGCTCAGGAACTGCAACAGCAACAGACACCAACGGCTCCGGCTCTGCAACAGCAGACACCACCGGCTCCGGCTCTGCAACAGCAGACACCACCGGCTCCGGCTCTGCAACAGCAGACACCACCGGCTCCGGCTCTGGAACAGCAGACACCACCGGCTCCGGCTCTGGAACAGCAGACACCACCGGCTCCGGCTCTGGAACAACAGAGACTGAAGGTCTAAAGGGCGTCTCCAGGATCTGAGCTAAACGCTCTAAATAGCCGATCAGTGACCCCCCGGCCATGAGAATGGGCATCTCCCGATCTGTCTCCGACTGGGCAGACGTGGCTTGAACCATCTCCGGCTGGGCAGACGTGACCTGAACAGTCTCTGACTGGGAAGACGGGATGCGAACAGCCTCTGACTGGGCAGACGGGACGCGAACAAACTCTGGCTGGGCAGACGGGACGTGAACAAACTCTGGCTGGGCAGATGGGACGTGAACAAACTCTGGCTGGGCAGACGTGACGTGAGCAGTCTCTGACTGGGCAGACGTGACGTGAAGCTCAGGCTCGGCAGACGTGACGTGAAGCTCAGGCTCGGCAGACGTGACGTGAGGCTCAGGCTCGGCAGACGTGACGTGAGGCTCAGCAGACGTGATGCGGACACCCTCTGAATCGGCCGACGTGACACCATACCGTATTGGTATGTAACCATTATGGAGATCAGTGTTTGCTTTAGTTGGGCTATTGACCCTTAAATCATTTAATTTAAATTAAATCATTTGGCTGTTGTATGTGAGTTATAATTGCCAGATGAACACAGCGAAAATGTGATATGAATGTGTTAATTGTGTTTCAACATTATCAATATTTCACAATCATTTAACCTGAATCACTGAACTCATTTAGAGCCTAGTTACTTTTATTATATTGATTATGGCAGCACTGTGCTTTTATCTTTTACAATGTAATCCAAACAATTTCTTAAAAACTTAATTACATGCAAAACCTTTTTGTTTTTTTAAAACACAGACATCAATAATCAGCCTGTGAATCTCAACACTGGTGACAATTATAAAGCATTTTGCAGTGCATTCTGGATGCTACCAATCAAATCTCGTTCATGGCTCTCATCATGCATTGCTGCATGAATAAATAATGAGCTTATGTTCAGAGGTGATCTGTTTGTCACCATTGCTGAGATTCATACGCTAATTCTTGATGTCTGTGTGTGCCTACCTCAAATATTTTTTATTATACCCTTAATAAAAGTTTTGTTTTTTGTTTTTGTAATTGATTATTTGGATTAAATTGAAAAGGTTAAACAGGCATACTTTACAAGGACAGTGCTGCTATAATCCATAAAATAAACTTAACTCAGAAATTATGCTCTCATGAGTTCAGTGCTTTCAGGCCAACTATTGATTATGTTAAAACACAACCAACACCATCAGATCACCTTTTCTCTTTGTTCTTCTGGCTGTTATAACTGAATTACAGCAGCCAAACAAAATCGAAAGTAAATAAAGTAAGGGTCAAGAGCCCAACTAAACTAAAGACTGATCTCCATAATGGTGACAACTTTACATTAATGTTCTACTTCAGTGATTCTGCTTGTTATCATCAGGTGTCTTCAATAATTCTCAATCATAACTCAATTAATAACTTAATTATCTCATTAACTTTAACACTGCTTCAGTGTTAATTTAACACTCTCTGAGTGTGGACTCATATAAACACTGAGCAGTGTTAATTTAACACTGGGTATTTTGCTGTGCAGACTTCCCTTTCCCTAGCCACTTCCTCCAGCTCTTCCGGGGGGACTCTGGCAGGGCTGACCCAAAGCTCATGACCATAGGTGAGAGTAGGAACGTAGATTGACCGGTAAATCGAGAGCTTCGCCTTGCGGCTCTTTCTTCACCACGACGGACCGGTACATCGACCGCATTACTGCAAAGGCTGCACCGATCTGTCTGTCAATCTCCCGTTCCATCCTTCCCTCACTCGTGAACAAAACCCCAAGATACTTGAACTCCTCCACTTGAGGCAGGAACTCTCCACCAATCTGAAGTAGGCAAGCCACCTTTTTCCGACTGAGGACCATGGCCTCGGATTTGGAGGTACTGATTCTCATCCCAGCCGCTTCACACTCGGCTGCAAACCGTCCCAGTGCACGCTGAAGTTCCTGGTCTGATGGGGCCAACACGACAACATCATCTGCAAAGAGCAGAGACGAATTCCTGGTCTGAAGGGGCCCCTGGCTGCACCTAGAAATTCTGGCCATAAAAATTATGAACAGAACCGGCGACAAAGGGCAGCCCTGCCAGAGTCCAACATGCACCGGGAAGAAGTCTGACTTACTGCCGGCAATGCGAACCAAGCTCCTGCTTCGGTCGTACAGGGACCGGACAGCCCTTAGCAAAGGACCCCGGACCCCATACTCCCGGAGCACCCTCCACAGGCCGCCACGAGGGACACAGTCGAATGCCTTCTCCAAATCCACAAAGCACATGTGGATTGGTTGGGCAAACTCCCATGAACCCTCCAGCACCCTGTAGAGGGTATAGAGCTGGTCCAGTGTTCCACGACCCGGACGAAAACCGCACTGTTCCTCCTGAATCCGAGGTTCTACTATCGGCCGTATTCTCCTCTCCAGTACCCTGGCATAGACTTTCCCAGGGAGGCTGAGAAGTGTGATCCCCCTGTAGTTGGGGTAACCATTTTAACACAATTAAGTATATTAAAATATATTACTATTACCTTAAAATTGAACTTAAAAACATATAAAAGTACATTTAGTATACTTGAAGTTGTCTCAAAATAACACATTTAATTAACATAATTAATACAATACACTTAAAATACATTAAGTATATTAAAATAAGCACAATTTAAATATATTTCCTTTTCACCTGGGTATAGATGAAGTGTGATCATAACGCATCTGTCAATGCAACTCTTCTGGAAGTTGTGGTTTCACAAGCACAAACTTAGTAGCCTAATAAAAGCTTCATGACACTTAAACAAATGCATATGGTTCGTCCAATGCAATTGTATGTCAAATAAATAAATAAAATAAATAAATAAAGTTATGGTCCATGTGTGGCCCTTGTCTTTAATCCAGATCTAGGCCACTCCAGGACCATCATTATTTGCGGCATGAGGACTGAGGGAAAAGGGGCTTTGTGGACCGGAGCTGGGCCAGACAAACATTGATATGTGGGAAGGTGTGATGAAGTTATGAAACTGCCATGAGCTTTTGTGAACAGAGTTTGCTTTCCATAAAAGGGGAACTTTAACTCTTTAACTCACAGAAGTCCAAAACCTCCTCAAGCGAGCGTGAAAACTTTTTTGAAATTAGCCATTTCCATCACTCGTTTCTGATGCAATACTTCAGTGCGCACGAACACAGAGTGATGGAGACATAGCTAGAGGAAGTTACTAACTAGAGGAGGAGCTGATGACGTTTAAAGGAAGAGCTGTAACTATATATAATGAAGAGGAGGACTGACAGAAACAGAAAATGTCTGATAAGTGTGATCTGTGTCTGCTGGGACTGATCATTCTCTCTTCACTTCTCACAGGTAAAGAAATCTGTATTTTCTCTAAACACATTTAGTGGAGTTAGTCTGGAAAGAGTTCATTTGAACATGCTCAGTTTATTCTTGCACACATTCACGTTGTGATCTCAGAGTTGTGTATTGACACACACAGATCATACTGTATTATTCCTGATACTGGACATAGTGTCACTCAAACATCTGATTATGAAGAATTATCTTCATATTAAGAGTGTGTGAGTGATTTGAACAGCTCTCTGATAAAGACTAATAGTTTATTCTGGAGAGTGTGTTTGCTTTTAGTGAGGAAAAAAGGTAACACTTTACAATAAGGGTATATGAATAATCATGTACTAATACCTGGATTAATACTTAACTCAACATGAACTAATGATAACTGAAAGCATGAACTAATCATGAACACTGAAGAGTTATCCTGAACTACGACTGGAATCATTATGGATGCACGCATGAATAACGTCAGCATTAACTACTTGTTAGACATGTTTGATGATAGTTAATACATTTATTACATTTATGGATAAACCTTATTGTCCTTTGGGGGGAATTTTTTTTTCACATTTCCAGAAACGCTTTCCATCTTCACGGCACATATAAACATATGGCACATATATACATACATGACATATTTCATACAGGGTGAGTAAATGTCCAGGGCAATTTCAAAAGCGATACGTGTGATGGCTTTGGTGTTTAGTTCTTGTAGATTTGGAGTGGGCAAACCTATTATTTTGGTTTTGGTTATCTGGGTGAGTTTGTTACGTTTTTTTACAGTAAGTATATTGAAAAAGCAGGTGGAACAGTATAGTAGGATGGGTTGAACAATGCTAATATACTGTAGTAGAAGTAGATGGGGGGCAACATGAAGTCCTTTTAGTTTACGCACCGCTGACAATCTTTGGGGTCCTTTTTTCTGTATGTCTGTTGTGTGGTGTTCAAAGGTGAGGTTTTTATCAATTGTGAGTCCAAGATATTTGAAGTGGTCTACTGTCCCTACTGTTTCATTGTTAATGATAATAGGGTGTAGGGATTGTGCCGATCCAAAAGCCATTTCTTTTGTTGCCGATCAAAAGCCATTTGCTGATGTTGAGTTTGAGATAGTTATTTCCACACCACTGCGTGAAGTGAGAAACTGTGTTGAGATATTCTTGGGTTGAATGAGTGTCTGTGAGGAGTCCAAGGATTGCAGTGTCATCAGCACACTTGAGGAATATATTGGTGTTGGATGAGGGGCCGGTACAGTCGTTTGTGTAAAGGGTGTAAAGGAAGGGGCTTAGAACACAGCCCTGCGGGGCTCCTGTGTTGGAGGTCAGTATAGGTGTGATTATTGTGCTTACCCGGACAGCCTGTTGTCTGTTGGTGAGGAACTTGTGGAGAAGATGGATCAGGCGGGAGGGGACATTGAGGTGGAGCAGTTTCTGGATCAGTAGATGTCTCTGTAGTGTTATATGCAGAGCTGAAATCTGCAAACCAAATCCTGGCAGTCGTTCCTGGAGAATCCAGGTGTTGTAGGACGATGTGCAACAAGCATGCTACAGCGTCCTCAGTGCTTCTCTTGGCCTTGTAGGCAAATTGGAGGGGATCCAGATGTGGACGGACGTGTGGCAGGATGGTTTGTAGCCGCAGATACTCCAGACACTTACATTTACATTACATTTATTCATTTAGCTGACGCTTTTATCCAAAGCGACTTACAATTGCTATATATGTCAGAGGTCGCACGCCTCTGGAGCAACTTGGGGTTAAGTGTCTTGCTCAGGGACACATTGGTGTCTCACAGTGGATTCGAACCCGGGTCTCTCACACCAAAGGCAAGTGTCTTATCCATTGTGCCATCACCACCCCACAATCAGGATGGGTGTGAGGGCGATGGGGCGGAAGTCATTGAGTTCTTTGGGACGTAGTTTTTTGGGTACTGGAATGATTGTAGCTGTTTTCCAGAGAGTGGGGATTTTGCTTTGATGGTAGACTTCACAGAAGAGTGGGTGGATTATTGCAGAGAGTTCAGTGGCACAGGTCTTAACCCTCTGGAGTCTAAGGTGGTTTTGGGGTCCTTGAGATGTTTTGAAATGCCCTGATATTTTTATTTTTTTCAGTTGCTTATAAACATATTAATGGCAAAGGTGTAATTACACTCTATTTAGCACGAACATGACTATCATAATATGTGAGCAACATGTATGTACATGTTTGCATTTTTGAGAGAATATTATTTATGCGTGGTTATTCAAAAAACTCAAACTTAAATGTTCTGATATAAGACCACAAACGACCAACTTCACATATTCCCACAATACTGTTGACTAATGGATGTTGTCGGCTAGAGTATTTACTTCAAAATGATCTGAAAATCATCCGGGCTAATCGTTCACATTAAACAATAGATTGATTTAAATTTTGTAAGACACTTTTTGTTTGGAAAGGCAATATGCAGGGGGGCGTGAATGATCCAAGAAGGTCATGAATAATGTCCTCATTCACACCTGGAGAAGACAAAGAAAAGCTGCTAATGCTGCATACTAATGAGCCTTTCACTGAGTGTGTCACTGAGCCACACAGAATGCAAAGACAACACACACACATATATATATATATATATATATATATATATATATATATATATATATATATATATATATATATATATATATATATATACATACACATACATACATACACACACACACACATCTACAGAATTGGTTCAGAGTTGGAAACATCTTGAAAAAAAAGTGTATTTTTCCACAAACTGTGTAATGCTTGCAAATTGTATAATATCCAAGGTAAACATTTCTAGTAATTGTGCAGTTAATTCTCATTCGTATTTTCAGAAAGTTTTGGATTATGTAGGCTATCCTCTCCCCAAATTTGTCACTAATAAAACACAAAAATAATTTAAAGAGAAGGCTTATATTGACCTTTTAAGATTTTGTTTGCACCTTGGAAATTAGGTTTTGATGTGGCAGTACAAACTTCTTTCATATTTCGTCTGTAACATATCGTCTTTTATAATATAGCCTATATTAGGGCATAAATGTTAATTTGCAGTTTAAAACGTTGCTTATACAAAGACATTTTATTTCAACGTATTCAGTCGATTTTTACTCATCTCAGTAGGCAATAGATATTTCATTCACACACACAGACACGCGCGAGCTGTAACGTTAGTAAACAAACGCATGCACATGTGCCGTTCATTCATTCAAACACAGAAACGCGATTCAAATTTAAACAGTCTTTTGCGGATTACAGACACCAGTTCATATCGCGATTAGAACAAAGCACTTACTGATGATCTGCAGCTGGGTCCGTTGTTCGGCTACTCCAGCACGTTTGAGGTAAAATTTTCAGGATAATCACGATATTATTAGCAGAGCTATTCCTCACAGCGAGTGTGTTGTCCAGCTGTTGTGGGCGTTGACTGGTTTGCATGTGTTGCTTCAGATTATCTGTGTTTGAATAGCGCGCGCGCTCTCGATGGGCGTGTCACATTAGCGGAGTAATGAGGTGCCAGAAAGATAATGAGCACAGCTGATCTCTCGCTCTTTTTATATAGATTACATAAACAGAGAATATTTGTTTTAGATTTGAATTAGATCATTTAAAACTACACACTTAAATGATTATAGAGATATATAGCTCATGTCTGAGTGAATAGTATTCGCTGAGTTTTATTTGAGTTTAGAGAAGTGCTTCAGAAAAAAAGTTCACGGAGACGGAGAGGCATAAAGCACTCCCTGTTTACTTTCTTTATTTTACAAAAGCACAATGTTTTATTTCGATTGTAAGTGGACACATAAAAAAGTAGACATTTAACAGCTAATTTTTTCATATTTCTTAAGTCTGTATGACCAAAACCGACGGAGTATTTTAGGTCTATTTTGCTGCTATGTAAAAAAAAACGAGCAAAACGCGCCCGCGCGTTTGCCGACCTCAGGGGGTTAAAGGATAATTCCGGTATTTAACACCTTGAGTCTATATTGTAGTTTGTTTTGGATGAACAAGAGTGGTGGACAACATTTTTTTGACAATGGTTCCTCTCTCGAGTTTTTGACTATAATAGAATTGGCCATGGACCCATTTAACATTGAAGTCAATGAGCATGTCCGAAAATGTCATTAAAACAGCCAATAATGTTCGTTTACAAAACTGTTAAACTCACCGAGTGGTTAGTGGTGTTCGTTGATGATTATAAACAATATATCGTCGCGATATATGATTCCAATCCGTTTATTTTGCTATAGTGGAACTATTTTTTCAGACACTTCACAACCGTGTAACTTCCGCTCAATATTTGAATCTGAAGCGTTAGCACACTCCCGACCACTTGATGGCGATAACCGATGTTTATGTCTCGCGGGACACTCACGGTCACAGTCGAGTTCAACTTCATATTGCACTAGTAACAATTAATGAAGGTTTTGTTTGTTTATTTCGCTTACTCTCCCGGAGCACAGTTGCTCTGCTCGCTAGCCTTATGAGAAACGGAAGCGAGCAAAAAGACTACATCGACCAAATGTAAACAGCCCCCTTTCCGTTTCCGGTAGCGCATTTATATTAACGAGCACTCAGTCCTTCAACAGAATTCAATGGGATTTTACAAAATGACGAATAAAACACGACAGAAACTGTATTTCGCAACACTTTTTGTTTCTGGAACATCAACTAACATCACTAATCACTCGTGAGTTGCACAGTTTTGAAAACTAATGTTAAAGGTTGTTTTAATGACATTTTCGGACATGCTCATTGACTCCAATGTTAAATGGGTCCATGGCCAATTCTATTATAGTCAAAAACTCGAGAGAGGAACCATTGTCAAAAAAATGTTGTCCACCACTCTTGTTCATCCAAAACAAACTATAATATAGACTCAAGGTGTTAAATACCGGAATTATCCTTTAAGCACCCTTGCTGGGATCCCATCAGGCCCTGGGGCCTTGCCTGGCTTGCATCTCCTCAGTTGCCGCCTGACATCCTCCTTTGAGAAGGGGGCTGGGTCGTTTGGGTCCAGCAGGGGGAGTGCATCCAATTGACTGCGACACTCCTCTGAGTAGTCAACTGAGTCGAACCGATTAAAAAAGATATTCAGCTGATGTCCTTTCTCTGGTGGGATTGGTGTGCTGGGTCTGGGTGCATTTCCTGTCAATGTTTTGGTCATCTGAAAGGCTTGTCTGGTGTTCATGGAGCTGAATTTTTGTTCCAGTTTATTCTTGTATTGTTGTTTGGCTTTAAAGACCTTTGTTGGACTGGCTAGGAAACGCTGACCACTCTAAGTCCAAGTTAATGGGTACCCCTGTTCACTGAGTGATTTGATTCTACATTTTCTGTCACCTGAATGCACGTGTGTGTGGTGAAGTGAGTACATTAGTGTACGTTTGAAGTGTTTAGTGAAGTGGAATTGAGTAGGTTTTGTTATCTCTCCCAGCCATCTGACCTGTTATCTTGATTGTCTTATTGGTTTGTTTATTTTCCTTTACTTTTGTCTTTATTTTGAAGCCATATCCATTCATTGTCCGTTGAACTGTGTTTGGAACACTTTTATGCTATTTATAAATAAAGTATTATTGTTACAGTGTCTAGTCAGACAGGAACATGAAGGGAATAGAGAGAGCTCCTTGCATGGTGATTCATGCAATAATCTGGCAAAGAAGCAGGAAAAGAGAACAAGAAGTAGCAAACACAATCAGAAGGGAAGAGAGAACAGGTGTGGGAGAATTAGCGCGATTGCGAGAAACTAGGAACAGCTGAGAGTGAGTGAAGGTGTGTGTGTGTGTGTGTGTGTGTTTGGCCAGAAGAGGGAGAAAGAGAAGAATACCAGATTCAAGACACCGTCCAGTAATATTTATGACAAAGCTGAAATCAAAAGTTCAAGATATGATGATATTAAATTATTTAAATATGTTTCAAAGTCAGGGTATTTCTTATTCCTTCTTAAAGAGGCGTTTCATTTGGTTTATCCATAAATGTTTATTAATGCATTAACTATTAAACACCAGGAAAAGACTGTTTGATTTGAATCTTCTGCTTTTTATGCTGGTATGTTTTATGTTTTAATTTATTAATATCATAATGATCAATGAGATATACTGTGTTCCAGGATCCAGTGGAGTGGCTTATGATCATGTGTTCATCAGTTCTGGTGGAAATGTGCGTCTGTCCTGTAATAAAGCTCTTCCTGACTGCACATGGACCTACTCTAACAGCTTCATACATTCAGCAGTTGAACTGATTTCTGGAGGGATAAAGAAGAAAGACACAGAGAGACACGAGAGACTGAGTCTGGAGTCTGACTGCTCTCTGAACATCACGAATGTCACAGAAGAAGATTATGGAGAATACATCTGCAGACAATTTGTGAATGGACGACATCAAGGACCTGATGCTGATGTTTTTCTGCATGTTCTTCATGGTAAGTTTATGATTATGTGGTTTAAAAAGAGCAGATCCTTTATTAAACTCAGATGATGATTGAAGAGTGTGTGATTTGTGTCTTGTGTTCAGTTTCAGTGTCATCATCATCTTCATCATCTTCATCCTCACAGACTGAGATCAGTCCAGGCCGCTCTGTGACTCTCTCCTGTCAGTTGTATTCATTTGCTGTATTATCCTGTGATTATTGGGTCAGTTCTGAGGGATTTGAGATGTTGTGGGTGAATCAGACTGGTGTTGATCTAAAAACAGACTCCAGATATCAGATATCATCATCATCAGATCAATATCGCTGTATCATCATCACTCTGACTACAACACTCCTGAAGGAAGATGACAACAGAGAGTGGAGATGTCAGATTACTCACAGAAAGCAACTCAAGACCTCAGTCAGATACACTGTCAAGTATTCAGGTGAGAAAACACTCTTTTCAGACAGATTAGTTAAAACTTTCACAGACTGGCTCTACTCTTCCTGATGCCTTCATGCGACTGGTTTATCATCACACACACTATCATCAAAAAGTAGAAACACTTGTGTGCTAGAACCTCTGTAACGGTTGAATAGACGCACCACAGGATCAGCCCCAAATAAAGAGAAACACTAGCAATACCTTTTTTTCTGCGTGTTTACTGCAAGCATAAAATGGGACAGTGTTACAATCATCTACTCTGGATTGACAATCTGCAAATACATCATCATACATCAAACTCAGATCAACAATAACAGGCATCCTCATACCCATGAAAACTAACATAGGACATCAACTGATACTTCAGATGTTATAGCGTTTAAAGCGATACAGTTTATGCACTATATTAAACACGAAAAACCATCCATTAACACACAACAGTCACCAACAGTGTTACCACCATATTTCTGTATCTGTATTTCTATATATGTGTCACGGAATGGTAAAAAGTGAAGCGAGGATTCAAGTGCAAAAAGGAATATTTATTAAGTAAATAAAAAGCAAAACCAAAACTACAAACAAAACCTCCCCGTGGGGGGGAAAACGAGACGGGCATTAAACAGGAACTAGGAACACAAGGGAACATAGACAACGAACCAGCAACAGGACTACAAACACAGGGAGGCTAAATAGGGGAACAAACAAAGGAGGGTAACGAGCAGGACAGGTGGGATAAATAAACCATTAATCAGATAACAAGGGGGAGGGACCAGACAATAACAAGAGCACATGGCCCCAAAACAACAAAACACCTATGTGCATCACAAGACAGGACAGACATGTGACATTACCCCTCCCTACGGAGCGGCTACCAGACGCTCCATAAGACCAGGCCAGGGCGGGATGGGAGGGACAGACCAGGGCGGGACGGGAGGGACAGACCAGGGCGGGACGGGAGGGACAGACCAGGGCGGGAGGGACAGACCGCTTATTCTTGGGCGGCCAGGGCGAAGCGGACAGTTCATCAGGCGGCCAAGGCAAAACTGAAGACCCTTCGGGCGGCCAGGACGGTGAAGACCCCTCGGGCGGCCAGGGCGGTGAAGACCCCTCGGGCGGCCAGGGCGGTGAAGACCCCTCGGGCGGCCAGGGCGGTGAAGACCCCTCGGGCGGCCAGGGCGGGGATGACCACTCAAGCGTCCACGGCGGGGATGACCACTCAAGCGTCCACGGCGGAGATCTTCCCTCAGGTGGCCAGGGCGGATCCGGCTTTGCAGGCGGCCGGGATGGGGCAGGTCCTTCGGGCGGCCATGGCAGAGACGACCAGGGCGAAGATGACCACTCGGGCGACCACGGCACAGGAACAGCAACAGACACCGGCTCAGAAACAGCAACAGACACAGGCTCAGAAACAGCAACAGACACCGGCTCAGAAACAGCAACAGACACCGGCTCAGAAACAGCAACAGACACCGGCTCAGAAACAGCAACAGCAACAGACACCGGCTCAGAAACAGCAACAGCAACAGACACCGGCTCAGGAACCAGGGCGAGCAACCCGAACGGGGCCGGCAGGGCGAGCAGCTCGGGCGGGGCCGGCAGGGCGAGTAGCTTGGGCGGGGCCGGCAGCAGCGGACTTGTCACCCCCGAAGTCGGGTCCTCCCAGACCACCTGACTTGACACCCCCGAAGTCGGGTCCTCCTGGACCACCGGACTTAACACCCCCGAAGTCGGGTCCTCCCAGACCACCGGACTTGACACCCCCGAAGTCGGTACCTCCCGGACCACCGGACTTGACACCCCCGAAGTCGGGTCCTCCCGGACCACCGGACTTGACACCCCCGAAGTCGGGTCCTCCCGGACCACCGGACTTGACACCCCCAAAGTCGGGTCCTCCCAGACCGCCGATTTAGGGGAAGAAACAGGAGCCTTCCTCCTCCTGCGCTTGCGAGGGTGAGGTGGTGTAAGAATGACCGCCTCTGGAGAAGCTGCAGCAATAACTGCCACTTCTGGGGGAACTGCAGCTTCTACTGTCACTTCTGGGGAGACTGCAACCATCTTAGCTGGAGGATTACCCTGACGATCCAGGGAATTCACAAATTCCTCAAACGTCAAATGGTCCAGCGCTCTCATTATCCCGAAGTTGATGGGCTCATCAAGGGCGTAACTAAACAAGTCCTTAAGAGCCGCGTCACCAAGCCTCAGTCCCTCTGCAGCCGCGCTGAACCTCAGGGCAAACTCCCTCACATCGGTCCCCTGTTGACGGAGGGAAGTTAAATTGCTGAACTTCACGATGTGCTCGTATTGCGGGCAGGAGACAGGAGAGATCGGTAGATGGCGTGAGTTCTTCCTCTGCTGAATCCTCATAATGGCTGGTTCGTTCTGTCACGGAATGGTAAAAAGTAAAGCGAGGATTCAAGTGCAAAAAGGAATATTTATTAAGTAAATAAAAAGCAAAACCAAAACTACAAACAAAACCTCCCCGTGGGAGGGAAAACGAGACGGGCATTAAACAGGAACTAGGAACACAAGGGAACATAGACAACGAACCAGCAACAGGACTACAAACACAGGGAGGCTAAATAGGGGAACAAACAAAGGAGGGTACCGAGCAGGACAGGTGGGATAAATAAACCATTAATCAGATAACAAGGGGGAGGGACCAGACAATGACAAGAGCACATGGCCCCAAAACAACAAAACACCTATGTGCATCACAAGACAGGACAGACATGTGACAATATGTTCTGATTTCAATGTAACCTCTATTTAATATGCTGCTCTAAGACCTTGTTTGAGCTGCCCATTAACGGAGACACATACCTCTCTTCAGAGTGCTTCCCGCAAACTGAAGAGTGCAACACGTGAGGAATATACCATTGATTGAAAAAGGTGGGGTTTATACCAAATCAGTAACACACCTTTCTAATCAAACTCATTCAGTATAGGAAAGTAGTGTAATTATAATATACACAAAGACTATGGGCCCTATTTTAAAGATCTGAAACGCAAGTGTCAAAGTGCAAAGCGCAAGTAACTTTGTGGGCGGATCCCAGCGCTGTTGCTATTTTCCCGGCGGGACAAATGACTCTTGCGCCCGACGCAAATGTAAAAGGGGTTGGTCTGAAGTAGCTTCATTATTCATAGGTGTGGTTTGGGCGTAACGTGAAATAAACCAATCAGAGCGTCCTCTCACATTCCCTTTAAGAGCGGGCGCGCTTGTTCCATGGCGGATTGCTATTATAACGGCGGGTTTGCCAGCGCACGCCAGAGCGGTTCACAGCCGAGGAAACCGACGTTCTCGTCAGGGCCGTAAAACACAGAGAAGTGACATTGGGGATGATGGGAGAAACCCACCCAAATTAGCTTCGGTTAAACAGGCGTATAATTTGGGTAGTAAATGTGTAGCCTAATCTAGATTTTTTTATTTTTTTAATCTAGATAGATTTTTTTCACATCTTCATGGACACAACAATGATTTCCCTCGTGTGTTAATATTTTTCCTTGTAATAATGTATGATTTGCAAAAATGAAAACTGCTGCATCTGTTTATATTAGAGAATCAAAGTGGATGCGCGTTAACATTATGGCCAAGCACGCGCCCTTAAAATACCATATGACTAACGCGCAACGCGCCACTGTCTTTAGACTGTTTTTTTCCTGGTCAATGGCGCAATTGCTTTCTAAAACTGGAAAATAGCACCATGGAAGTTTTGTGCCGGAACACGCTCCTCTTTGCGCTGAACCGCCCCCGCGAGCGCAAGTTCATTTCCTAATTTACCGACGTGCGTCTGTGGAGGGAAAAGTCCGCTGTGCGCGGGTGCAAAATAGGAATGATACATGCGTCGGTGTTCAAAGTCAATTGCGCTGGGTGCAAGATAGGGCCCTATATGCTGGGTAAAACAATTACAATTTCCGTGTTAATTTAATATTCCAACCACCCCACTTTAATGACATATGGATCATCCCTTGCTCAATTTCTCTCTGCACCTGATTGAGAAGCAACTCATCTCTTTAACAAAGTTTGATGAATTATGAATTTGTCACACCATTACACCTCACCTAACATGAATATCTATGAATGAATAAAGCATCAAATATATTTATTTTTGGTCAATGGCGATAGTCGTTCTCCTCCTGACAGCTTGAGACTGAAGTAAGAAGATAATGATGACAGACTCAAGCACATATTCCTCATTTCTGTGATGTGAAGCTCGAGTATTATGTGATGTTGTGTATATGTGGCATTATGTGTTGAACTGAACTAACAGACGTGATCCACAGATCCAGGAGAAACTGAAGTCAGTGTGAATGCTGGATTATTATACAGAGGTACGACACGTTCATTTATACTGGCAGCTTTATAACATTAAACTATCAGTCAGTCTGTAAATGCTTCATCAATAACTGTTGATAGTTGAAGACCCTCGACTTCAGTCATGTCCAGTTTCTCGTCTTCCTCTCATGTTTCCTGCAGTGATCGTGACTATTGTTGAGATCGCAGTGTTTGTTCCTCCTACTGTGATTCTTCTTCAGATCATCTGTGCAAGAAGAGCTGGTGAGTTTGAGCATCACACAATCTGATCATTCACACTCATCTGAACATCTGCAGTCATGATAAAACACACACGAGAGGACATGCTTTTATTTTGCAGGGAGGAAGGACTCGAGACCTCCAGAGGAAATAGAGATGCCTGCAATATTACAATGAAATACTCTTTGTAGCAACATTGGGTATTACATGAACATTAGCTCAAATGATCTATAGGGAATTTTAATAACTAATCAAGAATATGATTAATATATTGCATATTACAGTTACATTAAATTATCGAAATTGAAAATAGATCGATTATATGAATATATGAATAATCAATCACAACGTATAACTGTGTATAAGCGTTTTTAGTCATTTTCGTGGATCCGTGTGAATGTCGTCTGTACACGGAAAACTCAAAGGAAAAACGTCTCAGTTTTAAGCGTATCGTTGTCGTGTAAACGTGCGCTGAGTGTGTTGTGCTACTGTTCCTAATTGCCCATTGGTGTAGTTGTGGATTTCATCATGTGTTGTTCCTGTTGTGTGGGTCAAGTCAGATATCCTGCATGTTACAACATGATCTGTCATCATAACCTCATGTCTAGATTTTCACAAAACATTTATGTGAAATTGCCAGGACACACGTTTTACACATATATTACCAGAACATTTATTTAATGGATAAATACAAGTATTTGTACCTTTTATTGGATGCTGCGGAGGCGGGGCATTAAAAACATGTTAAGGATAATGTTAACGGAATATATATAAAGGATCTGCAATATATGGAAGTTCATTTTTGTCTTATTCTTTTTGTCTTATTTACCAATAAAAGGTACCAGACAAATACTTGTATTCATCCATTAAATAAGTTATTTTTGTAGTGTAGGCCTATTTTATGTTTTTTATCTATATTATTTGATTCAGTTTTTCTCTGTTGTCACTGTCAGAAACTCTGCAGGTACATTTGATGTGAATCCAGATTCTGTTGTTGATCTGTTCTGTTTGCACGTTAAAATAAACTTGTGAAAAAAATAATAATATCCCCTTCGAAATACAAGACTCAATGCTGTTTGCTCTGTGACCTCTGCCGCTTTTATTAATGTCGACTGTCATTGAGGTTTGAGTCAGTTGCTCAATGTGACCTCTAGATGTCAGTAAAGCTCTGAAGTCTCGATGCTCACAGGGACTGAGGACTGACTTTACATTAGCAAGTGAAGTGTTTTCTTACACACCAATTTATTACTGCATTTCTAGACTGAAGAATAAATGTGATTCACACAGGTTTCTAACTTCTTCCACTCGATGACACAACGCTTTAACTGTAGAAACGGCAGCACTATTGCGACTCTAACCAAACCAAACATTGTGTGTTTAACGGCATAAACTACAAACAGTAAATATGTGATTCAGACATTTGTGTTCTATCAAGATTTAAAAATAACAATAAATCCATTAGATCTGTTGAGATTTATGAAAAACTGTAAGTGTGAGTCTGATCTTCAGCATTTCATTGCCTCTTATAGTCTGTGTATCGGTTTAAAACAGTTTACTCTTACTCTCTGTTCTGTTTGACTTAATACGCTTGATAAATCAGTATTATTATTATTCTGAGACTATATTTTCTAATTGTAACTCCACCAAACTTGGCTCAGACCTTCAGACTGTTCTGACTCGAGCAGATTTATCTTTTATATCTGATCAGACTTACGTTAATTACAGAAACTCTGAGAAATCCCACAGACAGTCATTGATGAGCCAAAACTGATCAAACTCCAAATGACAATAATTCACATTGAACAGACAGAATCCAATTAGACTCAATAGACTCTATAACTGCCATTATATCTAATATTTCAGAATCAGAAAGAGCTTTATTGGCAGGTATATTTGCACATACGAGGAATTTGTTTTGGTGACAGAAGCTTCCACAGTACAAACAGACTGACAGTGACTGGACACAGATAATTACCATAATAGGGAAAACTTTATAATAACTGCACGCTATTAATCATTAGTTTAATACGTTATTAGATAGAACTCACTGGTTGAAGTGGAAGAAGAAAAACGGTGCCGGTACTCTCTTGCATTGGCAAATCATGACATTTGAAATTTCTACAGTGAAAAACAAAACTTGGAGATATTGCTGGTACAACAACAATTTATTGTTATTTATTAACAACATAAATGTAAAAACAGCTCTGATCTTGTCTTTTCAGTCATACTTCAATATGTGTACAAGACAGCAAACATATATAAAAAAAATCAAACCGTACACTCGGGTTTGATTTGGGCATGTACCTGTCTGTGTCGGCTATACATAAACTAAAAGAAAACTTACTGTATATTATTACTAGTTTACTATTTTTTATTTTTTTATTATAAAACACCATATACTTTCCATATAGGTTAAATGTTTGTTTTTTTTGTCTTCATTTTCTTTTCTGACATAGCCTACTCCAGTTCTTGTTAAACACACTAGACATGCAGATTCTGATCACTGGATTAATCTGAGACACACTCCTCACACCAACAACCGGCCCTCATGTTGTTTGCCGTGATCATGTTGTGCCATCATTGCCACACACGGCTCAGCTCCGGCTGACAGGAGACATTGCAGACAGTGTCATGATCCTGGTTCTTTCCTTCTCTGTTTTCTTCCCTCTGCCTCCCTCTGCTGGTCATATTACGTCATAGCTTCTCTTTCCTTACATTCTCACGCACACACACCCTTTGCCTCTTCCTCTCATTACCGTCAGCTGGCTCTCATGCTCATCTCATCAACACACCTGTTCTCTATCTTCCCCTTATGTCCACGCTATATCTAGTTCTCTCTTTCTTGTCTGTTTACGACTGCTACCGTGTCCTGTCCTGTCTTGGCTTCTGAGCTGTATCCAGTCTTCTCCGTGGAGTATAGCAGAGCGTTCCTTGTCTCACCTGCGGTCCCTACCTCGCCGCTTAAGAGCCATCCGGGTCTCCGGCTGAGATCATCTGTACTCGTTGGAAAGAGCAGCGGAACACCGTTCACTTACCTTTTGTGAAGAGACTTTCTGTTTATTCAGCCTGAGTGGCGTTGCCTAATTTATCCATTAAAAGATATTACCTGCTTTCGTCTCTGGACCCCTCTGTTCCCTGACAGACAGGAGACCAGCAGAGATTAAACAGGACAAGCTCTCGGTCACACCTGACGAGGTAAGAAGCCCAAATATTAGCCCCTTCGAAATGAGCACTTTTTGTGTGAGATCATATTTCTTTTGTCCATCAAAAGTGTGCTTTCACTTTAATTGAGTGTGAGCAGCGCAGCAAAAATAGACTCGGCGCCGAAACCCGCGCTTCACAAGCTACAAATACACACATTTGGTGTTCTCAGGTACGGAATATTACTCACTCTTCCCACGGTCACTAGGAAGCACCGACCAAAGAAAACCACCAAAGTAATACAACTGCTGGTGGCAATATGACAAAGGGTGGGGCTAATGTACGTTTCATAATTAGCGGTACGTCACACTTTAAGTGACGGCTCTGAGACTAGCCACTCTTCACCTAAACCACCAGCATTAGCATAGAGATTCAAATATAAAAACAACAAACAAACAAACGGGAACCAGTCACACCGTAGGTTAAAATGGCAGCAGAACAAGCAGTGCAGTCTAACGACGTTGTCTAGGGAGCATTTGCCCCGCAGTCCAAAGAGATGAACCGCTCACGAGCGGATTGACGCTCCAATGGTAGATAGCTAGACCCACAGAATATTCAGTTACTCACAGCCTCGTTCATAATAGGCAAACCGCAAATGTACAGGTTTTCCATCTGTTCAAACACATGCGCTGCACTGTGATGAGGACAGCCTGCACCCAAAAGCAAGGTCGCACCAATCCCAGCCATAACCTGGCTCCCGCAGAGCTGCCCGCGCACCCACACAGAAGCGATCGTGACAATGACACATACCCAGGTGGCCTGAACTCCGCCTTAAATAGGCCAGGGACGGCTGCCAACAGGCTGTCACATCCATCACTCATATGACAACCACAAATGATAGGGCGGGATCTAACCAGATTGCAGGTCTGCGGGATCTAACCCGCCCTGCCACATCTGCATCCCCTATTTCCACCCATGTTTCTAACAGGTGGTAGGACTTCCCCTCTTTCTTCTGCCTCTTCCACCCACCTCTGATTTTCTGATGGGTTTGTCAGGTAGTTGTGAAGGATGCAGGCTGCAGTGACTATAGAGTCTGCATTCTCTGGCTTCACATTAATCCTTGTATGGAGTACCCTCCACCTGGATGACAGAATGCCAAAAGCACATTCCACCACCATCCTTGCCCGTGACAGTCTGTAATTGAACATTTGTCTCCATCGTGGGATTCTGTTCCCTGGGAAAGGTCTCATCAAATATGTTTTTAGTGAGAATGCAGCATCACCCAGCATGGTGTATGGCATTGGGCCCTGTACACCAGATCCTGGTAAAGGGAAGTCTGCAGGGACAGACAAACCTTTGGCCTCCATGGCTCTTCCAAGAGCAGAACTACTAAACACTCCACCATCGCTTGTTCTGCCGAAGTCTCCGACCTGGACAAACGTAAACCTGTAGTCTGCATCTGCTAGTGCTAGAAGAACTATAGAAAAAGTCCTCTTGTAATTAAAAAACACAGAGTGTGCAGGTGACACAATTGGCGCTTTTCCACTACACAGTACCAGTTCGCCTCGGCTCGCCTCACCTCGACTCGACTCGCTTTTGTTTGGTTTTCCACTGTGTAAAAGTTGTACCGGTACCTGCTTCCAGGTACTTTTTTTCGTATCACCTTCAGCGAGGTTCTAAGCGAGCTGAGGCGATACTAAAACGTGACGTGAAACCCAGCAGACTGCTGATTGGTCAGCGAGAATCGTCACTATTCACTGCGTCATCATTGCACGCGCCAGACGGAGTATCCTGAATAACCCCGGCATTTTTAAATAGTTTTGCCAGAGATTGCGTGATATACCCATTACTAATATACTAACAGCAGCCATATCACCCTGTAGCCCAAGACTGGTTTCCCACTGAAGCTAAGCGGGGCTGAGCCTGGTTAGTACTTGGATGGGAGACCTCCTGAGAAAACCAGGTTGCTGCTGGAAGAGGTGTTAGTGAGGCCAGTAGGGGGCGCTCACCCTGTGGTCTGTGTGGGTCCTAACGCCCCAGTGTAGTGACGGGGACACTATACTGACAAAGAGCGCCGTCCTTCGGATGAGATGTTAAACCGAGGTCCTGACTCTCTGTGGTCATTACAAATCCCAGGATATCTTTCGAAAGAGTAGGGGTGTAACCCCGGTGTCCTGGCCAAATTATGCCCAGTGGCCTCTGTCCATCATGGCCTCCTAATCATCCTCCTATATATACTAATTGGCTTCATCACTGTCTCCTCTCCACCAGTAAGCTGGTGTGTGGTGGGCGTTCTGGCTCAATATGGCTGCCGTCGCATCATCCAGGTGGATGCTGCACATTGGTGGTGGTTGAGGAGATTCCCCCCTTCTATGTAAAGCGCTTTGAGTGTCCAGAAAAGCGCTATATAAATGTAATGAATTATTATTATTATTATTAATATTATGTAAAACAGCATACACTCGATTTCTTCCATTGTCCTGTGTGTGTGGGTAGCGGGTGTGTGTCGCGTCGCTATGACGACCAGGTACTATTGTGGAGGTACTCTCTGCAATGGAAAACGTAGCGAAAAGTGAGCCGAGCAGGGCGAGTCGAGTCGAGCTGGTACTGGTAATGGAAAAGCGCCAAATGGTAACATGTTTCCCATCAATAGCATACAGGCAGTTTGGGAAGTTCCATTTTTCCCAAAATAATGTGGCTCTCCACATGTCACAAGCTACCAGAATGTGCAGGTGACAATGGTAACATGTTCCCCATCAATAGCATACAGGCAGTTTGGGAAGTTCCATTTTTCCCAAAATGTGGACGCTATGGCTCTCCCTATGTTCTCTCTAGGGAACTGTGATGCCATCATCTGCTGGTCAATTGCTCGACAGGTCATGTGGACAGACTCAGCACTGGTGCTTATGCCTAGACGGTACTGGAAGGCCAGGCTGGTGAAGCTCTCTCCAGTTCCCAGAAATCTGTGGAAAACAAACAAATCTAACAATTTTTTGTTTTTGTTTTTTCATATTATATATGGATAAATTTACATATGTAAAACATATTTTTAATGTATTTTACAGTGAGTGAATGCAAGCGAAGATGGAAGTTGTTGAGAGATGCTTTTGTCAGAAACAAGAAAAAAAAAATTGTGCCCAGTGGTTCTGCAGGTGCCACAGTTTTAACCCACAGGGAATGGAAGTATGACAGAGTAATGTCATTTCTGTTGCCGTACATGCAGCCTAGAGGGTTAGTATGGCATTGTTGTTGACCTTATGTTTTACCTTGCTATTTAGTGTCTTATTTTCTTTTATAGACAATCAGTACTAAATAGTCTTTCACTGAGCATGAGTATATTATTAATGATGTGTAATGTACAACAATACTTATGTGTTGGGGCCATATATTTATATAATATATAAGTTAATTTAATTGCAGTTCCAGACACACTTTGCAGAGTGAGCTGAAACCTGTGGACATGACCGTTGCAGAGGAGGAAGTGGAGCTAGTGTTTTCTGAACTCACTACACCTTTCCGTCCCCTTCCTGCCACACAGAGGCCTGCAACACCCTTACTGGCAGACGAAAGAAAAACCACACCACTGCCTAGCACCGCCACACCACAAATAACAACTCACAGAGCTGACACCCCAACCCGCATCCTTTATCCTAGGGTTCAAACACTGATGACTGACAGTCAACAATACAGAGAGAAGCGGAGAAGAACAGTTTCCCCAAATACAACGGAGCAACAGTTATTGGACATAATAGCACAACCCACTACACCTGTACCACCAAATGTCCCCACACAGGAGGATGAAATATATTATTTTGCCCTCAGTTTAACTCCAAAACTGAATCGGTTGCTTCCCAGAAACCGTTCCATGCAGAGGCAACAATTAAGCAACATTAATCACCCTAAATTCCAATCATTTCCTTCTATTCATCACAATACTATGCAGTGGCATTCAGCTACGCTGTACTCACAGACATAATTTCCTATATGGACAGAGGGGACATGTCCCTCCCCCACTTTTCAAAATCCTGTTTGTGTCCCCCTCCACTTTCAAATTCGTTTGTTATGATTTTTTAAATTAAAGTAATCTGTTGTGGTTTCTGGCGTTTCATCGCTGACTGTGCCGCAACCGCGATACCTGCTCATTAAACCAATCGGTGAGCAGTTTTTAGAGTGTGCACGCAACGTTCCTGGACGTGCGCATCGACACAGGCTCGGTCCTGCTCCTCCGTGGTATCGCGGTTGCGGCACAGTCAGCGATGAAACGCCAGAAACCACAACATGTGACTTTAATGTCCTCATGGATGAAAAGAATGAAAGGAGATGTTGGAGTTGGTGGATTCAGTAAATTAGCTCAGGTCAGGATAATCATATTTTCTGTCTACACCTGTTGATCTTAGCCTTACGTTGACTGAGCTAACGTTAACATACACTGCTGCTTGGTAACTTCAGACTGTTAGCTAAATATTTAATGTAGAAAATTCTGTGTAGCCTCCTGAAGAAACACATTTTGTAGACCTACCATGAAAACGAGTCCACTTAAAACCGCAGCATTTTCTGTCAGCAATGTAAAAGTAGTGTGTATCACTCATGTTATCATTATCTTTTAGTTTGTATTCTTTAGTTCCCGGTTTCCCATGTCTGAGTTTCCCGCCATCATCAGTTACCATGGAAACCCATCTCACCAGCTGTCATCATCATGTTCGTTAGTTCTGTGTATTTAGTTCCTCATTGTTCTCTGTTTCCTGTCGGTTCTCGTTAACGCACTAGCTAAGTTTAGTTATGTATGTCTTCTGCTATTAAAGCCTGTTTATTCTTATTTCGTCTTCATTGTGTTCCTGTTGAAGCCACGCTGAGCCATAGCGTGACATAGTGCTGTCAACATTGATTAATTGAGTGATGATTGACCATTAAATGAAGACACCTGATGTTAACAAGCAGAGTCACCAAACGAGAAAAGTGGTTTGGGGAGGTGTGGTTAAGGGGTGGTGGTGTGGTTAAGGGGTGGGGGCGTGGTTAAGGGGTTGGGGCGTGGATAAGGGGTTGGGTGTGGTTAAGGGGTGGTGGTGTGGTTAAGGGGTGGGGGCGTGGTTAAGGGGTTGGGGCGTGGTTAAGGGGTGGGGGCGTGGTTAAGTGGTTGGGGGGCGTGGTTAAGGCGTGGGGCGTGGATGAGGGGTGGGGGCGTGGTTAAGTGGTTGGGGGGCGTGGTTAATGGGTTGGGGCGTGGTTAACGGGCGGGGGTGTGGTTAAGGGGTTGGGGGCGTGGTTAAGGTGTGAGGGCGTACTTAAGTGGTTGGGGGCGTGGTTAATGGGTTGGGGCGTGGTTAATGGGTGGGGGTGTGGTTAAGGGGTTGGGGGCGTGGTTAAGGGTGGAGTTAAGCAGTGGGGGCTTGGTTAAGGATTGGGGTGTGGTTTAGCAGTTGGGGTGTGGTTAAGCAGTGGGGGCGTGGTTAAGGGGGGGGGGTGTGATTAAGGGGTGGACCGTGGTTTGGGGAGGTGTGGTTAAGGGGTGGGGGCGTGGTTAAGGTGTGGGGGCGTGCTTAAGTCGTTGGGGGGTGTGGTTAATGGGTTGGGGCGTGGTTAATGGGTGGGGGTGTGGTTAAGGGGTTGGGGGCGTGGTTAAGGGTGGAGTTAAGCAGTGGGGGCTTGGTTAAGGATTGGGGTGTGGTTTAGCAGTTGGGGTGTGGTTAAGCAGTGGGGGCGTGGTTAAGGGGTGGGGTGTGATTAAGGGGTGGACCGTGGTTTGGGGAGTTGTGGTTAAGGGGTGGGGGCGTGGTTAAGGTGTGGGGGTGTGGTTAAGGGGTGGGGGCGTGGTTAAGAGGTGAATGCATCAAAAAATACTTGACAAATGCATTCACAACCTTGCAACTATGTTATTGTACTTTAACACATAAAGTAATACATCCTTTCCTTTCAACGTTTGGCCCGCAACTATAGAATAATATTTTTTTTTAAATAGTTTAGCTTTTAACACTTTTTACATGACACTATTTCTTTTCATGGCCATATGTTAAAGGGCACCTATTATGACATTTAAAATGTTCCTAATGTTGTTTAGGGAGTCCCCAACAACAGTTTTACATGCATGCAATGACAAAAAACACTTTTGTTGTCGTAAAATATGCATTTATTTTTACCTGATTTGCTCACCGACTCCCAAATGATTCGTTCAACGACTCATTTTTCCAAACCCTTCCTTTGCGCGACGCTAATCTGCGTTGATTGGTCAGATGACCCAGCAGTGTTTACAGAGATAATACTTATTTTTAACACGGAGTACAATGATGCTTTTATCAATTAAATCGTGTTATAATAATGATTATAGTCCACTGCTTTAGTTTGTAGTAAAAAAATAAAAATAAGATAAAGAATTTAATGTTATGTTAGCGAGCATATCCCAGAGTTCATATTGTAAAAGCACAATCAGTCTTTGTTTGCGTTAGCCCGATGCATAAACATAACGTTAAAAAAAAAAAAAAAAAAAATGCAGTTACATTACAAGGTATTACTCTATTCTTTAAGACAACTCCGAAAACAAAGACAAACACTTCACAAATCTCAATACAATTGTCATTGAAGACCTAGAAGCTAAACGGTGCTTACACAACAAACTAAATAATTATTAAGCATGCTACATAAAACATAAAAGCAACAATTATTAATAACACTTACAGGTTGTGATACGGAGGAGGAAGCTGATGCAAATACACTTGGAACTGAACCTTCCTTCAATATCAGCGGCTCGCGAATCCAAGTTTGATTGCATTTAAGTTGGTAAAGCAATCGTCTTCAAAATGGCGCAGGCAAAGCACAAGGCTCGGACTATACTTCTGTGGTATAGTTGTATATATGAATTGTAGCCACTTAGTCTTCAAATGCTCCTCCATGGGCTGATGAAAAAAGTTGGCTTTTGAGTCGCACTTCAGAACACAGCGTCTCGTCGCCATGATGTTTTCAAGTTTTCCCTGCTGGCCTTGGAGCGCAATAAGTGGGCGTATCGTATTCAAATAACTTGACAAGTTGACGTCATCTAGTCAGAGAAAAAGCTTCGGTCTTCTAACGATTCATAAAAATGACTCCGAGTCGACTCTTACTTTTGAAAGACAATAACTTTATATACGGTGCACTTTCATATTTCAAACTTTGCATGATGTTTTTGTTCACTTAGATCTATGTTACACACTACATGAAAGGTACATTTAAAAATTCCATAATAGGTGCCCTTTAAAATAAAATAAAAAATCGACTACACTATTTCAGTAAAAAACATCCTCCTGATGTTCTCTTGTATACTTTATTTGACACTGACACGTACGTCAGCTTTGCAGGTCATGCACGGGTCCTGATCGAAGCGAAAACACAAGAATTTTCTCTTTAAATCATCTGTGAATTTACATCTGGCCTTTTTTTTTACATCTTATCTCGCACTTGACCGTAAACTGAAGCGTCGAGTTGCGCTGCTAAAATTCTGTGAACATAAAGTACTACTTTAATTTGATTGATCATTTTAAATATTCTGACATTGACAAGCGGTGACAGACCAATGAGGCCGAGATGCACACACACACACACACACACACACACACACACACACACACACACACACACAGCTGTTTTCTGACATGTTCTCTGCTTGGAGCCGCTGTGGATTGAGGAACACGCTGATTATAACAAGACGGGGCGAAGCCGAAGTCGGTTTCATATGTTTTCTGTGCAATGGCAAGCACCAGTCAATTTAAAGTACTCGCTTAATGGTCCCATGAAAAACAGTGAGAACTGGACATTTTCATGAATTTATAAACCCCAGGGACAGCATGGTCCAGGGACATGTCCGAGCAAAAGAGGACGTTTGGTCAACCTAGTATAATAATAATAAGTGTTTTTTTAGTTGGGCTCACGACCCGTGACATTTTAATGTACCCTTATTGTAACACTTTTGAGTGTGCAAATAAACTCACAGGAGAGTTATTAATATAACACTGGAGTTTTTGCTGTGTATATATAGATGAAGTGTGATCATGACGCATCTGTCAATGCAACTCTTTGGAAGTTGTGGTTTCACGAGCACAAACTTAGAAGCCTAATAAAAGCTTCATGGTGCACACACACACACACACACACACACACACACACACACACACACACACACACACACACCAAGTGATCTTGGCCTGAATGTCGCTGGCACTGCAGGTGTTGTAAATTAGCATGTGTGTAAAACTTAAACAAACATTCAATGTAATTTTATGTCCATGTCAAATAAATAAATAAAATAAATAAATAAAGTTATGGCCCATGTGTGGCCCTTGTCTTTAATCCAGATCTAGGCCACTCTAGGACCGTCATTATTTGCGGCATGAGGACCGAGGGAAAAGGGGCTTTGTGGACCGGAGCTGGGCCAGACAAACATTGATATGTGGGAAGGTGTGATGAAGTTATGAAACTGCCATGAGGTTTTGTGAACAGAGTTTGCTTTCCATAAAAGGGGAACTTTAACTCTTTAACTCGCAGAAGTCAAAAACCACCTCAAGCGAGCGGGAAAACTTTTTTGCCAATTAAGGGCTTTTTATTATAAATTTGGCATTTCCATCACTCGTTTCTGATGCAATACTTCAGTGCGCATGAACACAGAGTGATGGAGACATAGCTAGAGGAAGTGACCAACCAGAGGAGGAGCTGGTGACGTTTAAAGGAAGAGTAACTATATATAATGAAGAGGAAGACTGACAGAAACAGAAAATGTCTGATAAGTGTGATCTGTGTCTGCTGGGACTGATCATTCTCTCTTCACTTCTCACAGGTAAAGAAATCTGTATTTTCTCTAAACACATTTAGTGGAGTTAGTCTGGAAAGAGTTCATTTGAACATGCTCAGTTTATTCTTGCACACATTCACGTTGTGATCTCAGAGTTGTGTATTGACACAGATCATACTGTATTATTCCTGATACTGGACATAGTGTCACTCAAACATCGGATGATGGAGAATTATCTTCATATTAAGAGTGTGTGAGTGATTTGAACAGCTCTCTGATAAAGACTAATACTTTATTCTGGAGAGTGTGTTGTTTGCATTAAGTGAGAAAAAAGGGTAACACTTTACAATAAGGGTATATGAATAATCATGTAGTAATACCTGGATTAATACTTCATACTCAACATGAACTAATGATAATTAAAGCATGAACTAATCATGAACACTGAAGAGTTATCCTGAACTACGACTGGAGTCATTATAGATTCACGCATGAATAACGGCAGAAAAACTACATGTTAGACATGTTGGATAGTTAATGTATTTATTAACATTTATGGATAAACCAAATCAAACTGTCACTTTAAAGGGTCATGAAACCCTGAACCAAATTCTCTGAGATTTTAACAGAGGTATGTTGAACACCATTGAAGACAATATTAGACTTCGGCCTTGTTCGCATTAATACGTTTTAAATTGAATTACGATTGAATTATGATAGCCTAATATATGTAGCAGGGCATTCAGTTAGTTTTGAAAGGACAAAAATAAGGTGTCAGTGTATTTCATTAGACTTTAGCTTTACCAGCTCTAAAAAAATCTAGCATTTCCTCACTGGCCGATGACAGTTACCCACTACCCCCCCCCCCCCCCCCCCACTCCTCCTCCTCTCTCCTTCCATGCCACACCACACCTCCCTTCTTCTCACAAACATCCACAATTAAGTTGCTTTTTGGGTTTTTTTTAGATTGTGAGCTAGACTTGAGCTGAAATAGGGGGGTTTCATGACCCTTTAAAGACCTTAAAATGTCTTTATCTGTTTTGTGTTTGTAACGAGGACGCTGATGCTGAGTGAGAATCCATGTGCGGAAGTTTATTAAAGACAGTTTCCAGAAACTAATACGAGAAGGCAGGCAGAGGGTCAAAACCAAAGTAGCAGTCAGATCAGTCAACATCCAAAAGGCAAAAGTGAGCAGGCAGGCAATAGGTCCAAGCAAAAACATCAGTCCGATCAGGTCCGATGCTCTCTTTCCCTTCAAACTCACCCAAACAAACAAAAAAATTAAAGATAAAGGTTATTTGTAATTATTTAACTATTTATGTACATCATTAAACATATATTGACTCATAAGGAAGCCCAAACACCTGTAAAGACACACATGAGGCACGTTTGTTATTTTGTGTTTAGCTGTGCGTAAGTCACAGTCGGTGAGTTTGAAGGAGAGAGAGAAACACAGAATAGATAAAGAGCTTTTAAGGTCAGTTATTACTGTATTTTCTACAGTTGAAGAGGATCAACTAATCCTGTGCCGTCCAGTAATGTTTATGACAAAGCTCAAATCTACAGTTCAAGATATGATGATATTACATTATTTACATTTGTTTCAGAGTCAGAGTATTTCTTATTCCTTCTTAAAGAGGCGTTTAATTTGGTTTATCCATAAATGTTAAATAATGCATTAACTATCAAACAGCGGAAAAAGACTGTATGATTTTAAACTTCTGCTTTTTATGCTGGTATGTTTTATGTTTTTTCATTTATTAATATCATAATGATCACTGAGATATACTGTGTTTCAGGAACCAGTGGAGTGGATGATCATGTGTTCATCAGTTCTGGTGGAAATGTGCGTCTGTCCTGTAATAATGCTCTTCATGACTGCACATCAACTTCATGGATCTACTCTAACAGCTTCAGACGTTCAGCAGCAGTTGAACTGATTGCTGGAGGGATAAAGAGGAAAGACACAGAGAGACACGAGAGACTGAGTCTGGAGTCTGACTGCTCTCTGAACATCAAGAACGTCACAGAAGAAGATTATGGATTATACACCTGCAGACAATCTGTGAATGGACAGAAACAAGGAACTGATGCTCGTGTTTATCTGCATGTTCTTCATGGTAAGTTTATGATTATGTGGTCAGTTTAAAAAGAGCAGATTATTTATTAAACTCAGATGATGATTGAAGAGTGTGTGATTTGTGTCTTGTGTTCAGTTTCAGTGTCTTCATCATCATCATCTTCATCTTCATCCTCACAGACTGAGATCAGTCCAGGCCGCTCTGTGACTCTCTCCTGTCAGTTGTATTATTCTGGATACTCCTGTGGTTATTTGGTCCGTTATGAGGGTCTTGAGCTGTTGTGGGTGAATCCGGCTGGTGTTGATCTGAAGACAGACTCCAGATATCAGATATCATCATCATCATCATCATCATCAGATCAATATCGCTGTATCATCACTCTGACTACAACACTCCTGAATGAAGATGACAACAGAGAGTGGAGATGTCGGCTTACTCTCAGAAAGCAACTCAAGACCTCAGTCAGATACACTGTCAAGTATTCAGGTGAGAAAACACTCTTTTCAGACAGATTAGTGAAAACTTTCACAGACGGGCTCTCCTCTTCCTGATGCCTTCATGGGTCATACATGAAATATTGCATAAATCTCTTAAAGCCGAGTATGACCCATGGAGAAAGTCAGTTATAGGAATTATAAGGCTTAATAATGTCATTGATTCAGGAAAGCTGAAGGTTTATGGGAAGCAGCTCACTGTGTTTCACTCTCATATAAACCAGGAATAAATGATACAGGAACATCTCTCTCCTCAACTACTGCCACTGTAAGCTGTGATGATTGAACACAAACTGCATGTCATGTTATGATCAATATGAAAATATGATGTTAATGTCCTACAGGTGATGCGTCTGAACATTCATCTTCTGCAGCTCCAGTCGCTTCAACACTGATTCACATGTTCATACATTAACATATGATATACGTATTACTATTTCCATTTTGTTTTTAATAGTTGTAACATCAACAGTAACAACAGCAACAACACTGACTCCAGTCACAAAGTCTAAGAAGATATCAGCTCCTACACAAGGTTCATGATCACATGATTAGTCTCACTAATTCCATGAAACCTCAAAGGAAATTATGTTCATGCATTAAAATATGATATATTTTTATTTCTATTTTAATAGTTGTAACATCAACTACAGCAACAACACTGACTCCAGACACCACAGCAAACTCTCCGAATCCAGGTGTGTGTGAACATCATCCTCATTTGATCGACTTGACATGATCACATGATCACTGTCACACATCATCAGTGTCGCTGCAGTGGTTTGCACTGGCTCTCACACACTGGTTTATTTCTGTTTCCATCTTGTTTTTAATAGTTGTAACATCAACTACAGCAACAACACTGACTCCAGACACCACAGCAAACTCTCCGAATCCAGGTGTGTGTGAACGAACTACAGCAGCAGCTCATACACACGGTTCAGGATCACATGATCACTGTCACACACACATCAACCTCGAAGAATTGCTCAATATTTGCGCATTTGAATGTTTTCATACAGGAATCGTTATATGTTTTAGAGCCGTCAATAAATAGATATTCCACATGTCAATGTTTCTGCAAACTTAGAAACACAAGTGTGCTAGAACCTCACTTAACATGAATATCTATGAATGAATAAAGCATCAAATATATTTATTTTTGGTCAATGGCGATAGTCATTCTCCTCCTGACAGCTTGAGACTGAAGTAAGAAGATAATGATGACAGACTCGTGCACATATTCCTCATTTCTGTGATGTGAAGCTCGAGTATTATGTGATGCTGATGTTGTGTATATGTGGCATTATGTGTTGATGATGTTGTGTATATGTGGCATTATGTGTTGATGATGTTGTGTATATGTGGCATTATGTGTTTGATGATGTTGTGTATATGTGGCATTATGTGATGATGATGTTGTGTATATGTGGCATTATGTGTTGATGATGATGTGTATATGTGGCATTATGTGTTGAACTGAACTAACAGACGTGATCCACAGATCCAGGAGAAACTGAAGTCAGTGTGAATGCTGGATTATTATACAGAGGTACGACACGTTCATTTATACTGACAGCTTTATAACATTAAACTATCAGTCAGTCTGTAAATGCTTCATCAATAACTGTTGATAGTTGAAGACCCTTGACTTCAGTCATGTCCAGTTTCTCTTCTTCCTCTCATGTTTCCTGCAGTGATCGTGACTATTGTTGAGATCGCAGTGTTTGTTCCTCCTACTGTGATTCTTCTTCAGATCATCTGTGCAAGAAGAGCTGGTGAGTTTGAGCATCACACAATCTGATCATTCACACTCATCTGAACATCTGCAGTCATGATAAAACACACACGAGAGGACATACTTTTATTTTGAATTATACGAGAGGACAGTCAATGCTTTTATTTTGAATTACACGAGAGGACAGTCAATGCTTTAATTTTTAATTATATGAGAGGACAGTCAATGCTTTTATTTTGAATTACACGAGAGGACAGTCAATGCTTTAATTTTTAATTATACGAGAGGACAGTCAATGCTTTTATTTTGAGTTATACGAGAGGACAGTCAATGCTTTTATTTTGAATTATACGAGAGGACAGTCAATGCTTTTATTTTGAGTTATACGAGAGGACAGAAATAGAAATAGAATAGAAATGTTATTGGACATGAACTTCATCATTTAGACGTCAAATTTTGGTTGAAAAATTAAAATTGGGTTGATATCTAAACATTTGATGTCAGACTCCAACTTCATTAAACAACTCCACAAACATCATTACCAGCTTCACTTATTACTAACCAGATTTACTTTAATTCTGTCATATGTGTGGAAAAGTCCTTATTGAGATTAACAGAGGTTTAGATGTTGATGATTTATTGACATTAATCGTTTGGTTTGATGACAGCATTATGGTGATGAGTGTTTGTGTCACGGGGTGACGAAAGGCAAGCGGAACTGAGTCCCGCTAGAATTGTGTTCCCCCCGGGACGGTGTTATTGTAACACCGGTCCATTTCCGGGTTGCGCATAATGTCACCATAACAACGCTAATGACGGATTGACATCTGGTGCGGAGGGTTAGATGTTGGGATCTGCGCGAGGATTATAGAGGCGGAGTAACCGTATAAAAAGGAAGTGCAGAGATCAGGAAGTTGTTGATCCCCACGGGGTGATTCCCACGGGTTGTTCGTTCTTCCGGTCGTTATTCCTGGTTGTCCTTTTCTTCGGATGTGTTCCCCTGAGAGAAGTGGATCTCTTTGACGGTTGGGCTGGCGTGCTAAGGCATCTGAGGATTGTTGTGGGGTTTGGCCGTTCGGCTGTGCGGCAGATATAACAGCGATCGAGTGGAGATACTGAGGACGGAAAGAGAGTGAGTTACGAGGACTAAGTGCAGACCAAGCCGCGCCATTATCATCTGAGGGAAGATAAGTAATATGATCGGGAATTTGATTGAATGCATGTACCTGCACTGAGATTGATATAACGTTGTGAAGTGGATTGATCACGAGGGTTGTATCACCGGAGAGTGTGTGGATTAAGGGATCCGTTGAACTCTCGTCTTCTCCTTCGAGTGTGGGCAAGGAAACGCTTGGTCCCCGGGTCAGTAAGGAGGCATCCGCACTTCCTCGCTACTGGGTGGGACACCAGCCTGACAGTGGAAGGAGCAATCGTTGGGTGAGTGCTGGCTCTATTTACACTAAGAGTGGATATGCAGTGCCTGAAGTGGTGTGTTTGCACAAGACATTGCTTGAAGTGAAGTTTCAGGGTGTGGGGAATATATGCAGAGTTAATGCCGTACGCTCACCATCTCTAAAGCCCACCACTGTCACCGTAACAAAACAATCCAGGCGTTCAGTGTGAAGATCCTCCCTACCTACTGGAAGATCGTGTGTATATGTATTAACTTACTCTGCTGTGTAGATTGAAGGATCCTCCTGGTCAAGCGCTGTATGTGATGCCGCTGTGAAGAGAGGTGGACACCAGAGTCATTCCTTTCCTCGTCTGGACCGAAGCATCTTCCAGCCGTAAGCCCCATCACTCCTTCCAAGAACATATACCTGTTGTTGAACTACTTACTCTGCTGTGCAGATTGAAGGATCCTCCGGGCCAAGCGCCGTATGTGATGTCGCTGTGAAGAGAGGTGGACACCAGAGTTATTCCTTTTCTCGTCTGGATCGAAGCATCTCCCAGCCGTAAGCCCCATCACTCGTTCTAAGAACATATACCTGTTGTTGATCTACTTACCCTGCTGTGCAGATTATGTGATGTCGCTGTGAAGAGAGGTGGACACCAGAGTCATTCCTCTCCTCGTCTGGACCGAAGCATCTTCCAGCCGTAAGCCCCATCACTCGTTCTAAGAACATATACCTGTTGTTGATCTACTTACCCTGCTGTGCAGATTGAAGGATCCTCCTGGCCAACGCCGTATGTGATGTCGCTGTGAAGAGAGGTGGACACCAGAGTTATTCCTTTTCTCGTCTGGACCGAAGCATCTTCCAGCCGTAAGCCCCATCACTCATTCCAAGAACATATACCTGTTGTTGAACTACTTACTCTGCTGTGCAGATTGAAGGATCCTCCTGGCCAAGCGCCGCATGTGATGTCGCTGTGAAAAGAGGTGGACACCAGAGTTATTCCTTTTCTCGTCTGGATCGAAGCATCTCCCAGCCGTAAGCCCCATCACTCGTTCAAAGAATATATACTTGTTGTTGAACTACTTACTCTGCTGTGCAGATTGAAGGATCCTCCTGGCCCACGCCGTATGTGATGTCGCTGTGAAAAGAGTTGGACATAAGAAATATTCCTTGCATCGGCTTGACTAAAGCAGCTACAAGTTCTACTTACCAGGATACTCCCCCACTCAGTGGACGGGTGGCCGACTCCTCTTTCCCCGACCGGCCACGCACAGGCACGAGCTGCCGAAGGGAACTCCACGCCCTCCCGGCGTTCGCGGTCCAATCCCGTTCTGGTTGGGAGACACAGAATCAGCATTAAGACTTTTAATTGATTTTAACAAAATAAACCTTGTAAACTTTTATTCTCTCGTCTGTCTGGTTTTCCTGGTACGCTCCTCGAGGTGGTCCTGGGTTTCAGGGGTGGGTGCAGTCTGGCTTGACCCCCCCGACCTGTGACATTTGCTTTAGTTGGGCAGTTTGACTCTTGATGTTTTAATGTTAGTTTTTCTCCGGCTGCTGGAACTGTGTGTTATGGCAAGAACAGTGAGAGATCATGTGATCAGATGATGTCATCTTCTTGATGATGAGGATAACGACATAATCATCGTGTAGTTTCTGATCAGCGGATCTCTTCTAGACTGTCATGTGTGTTATTAATTTCATATAATTGATTATAATAATGTTTCTACAGTATGACGTCCAAAAGTGTTTTAATAAAATAAATTGTATAATTGTGTATAATGTTTTCTAAAGCTACTGTATATGTTCAGTTCTAGCATAGGTGTCTTCTGCACTGGCCTCGTCTGGTCTGTCAAATGTGTTCATTATGTATATGGTGTACAAGGCGTGCAGTTTACTTTTTCTTTTTGTATCCTTTTCCTTCATGTGAAAAACTAAAAACAAATGAGCTTTAATGCAGTGCACATATACAGACAGCCGACGCAATCCTCTAAGCAGAATGTCTCTAATTGTCCATTTTTAAATAAAATCTAATGTGATCTTCTGGATTTGCACAATCTGTTATGCTTGTGTCTCTCGTGCATAAAACATATTTCGTCCAGACAACATTTTCGTGGAGTTGTGAAATGTGGAGCTTTTAGTGTTTGGAGCTGTTATCAGTCCGACTGGCAGGAGTGTGTAGAGGTTGTGGCCGAACTATCGCATATCACGATCACGTGCAATCAAAACTTTTCATCTCGCAAGCAAAGGTTTTAGCCAGGGATGGGTAAACTGGGTCCTGGAGGGCCACAGCTCTGCAGAGAAGTGTCGTGAGCAATTGAAACAGAACTGCGAGATGTTCAGTATTTTACAGCAACTTCAGATTTATGGTCCAGCAGAGCAAAGGAACCATACATGAGCATAACGATTAATTTCATTACTCATGATTTTGAGTTGAAAAGTCGGTGCCTAGACTGGGTTTTTTCCTGAGGACCACACTGGCGGAGCATTGGCGCAGGGATTAAAGGGGTGGTATAACGCCCTTTTCACAAGATATAAAATAAGTCTTCGATATCCCCGGGGTGTGTATGTGAAGTTTTAGCTTTGATCAAGTTTAAATGCAAATGAGCTGCTGCTCCCATCACAGGGGGCGGAGCTACAACAGCTTGCACTCACACAGACATGCACTGAACATTTCAAAAACGTTTAGCCTTTTATGTTCAGATCGGCTGTCTGGTGCAGTTATAACAACCTTGAGCTTAACACACTCAAAACAGTGGAGATGATCGTGGACTTTAGGAGAAACCCCCCTGCACTCACCCCTCTCACCATCACGAACAGCACTGTGGAAGTAGTGGAGTCATTCAGGTTCCTGGGCACTACCATCTCTCAGGACCTGAAGTGGGACAATCACATTGACTCCATTGTTAAAAAGCCCCAGCAGAGACTGTACTTCCTTCGCCAGCTGAAGTTCAACCTGCCACAGGAGATGCTGATACAATTCTGCTCTGCAGTCACTGAATCCTGTGCACTTCTATAACTGTCTGGTTCAGCTCAGCTATCAGATCTCAGAAGACTACAGCGGATCGTCTGCTGAACGAATCACTGGTACACCCTTCCCCAATCTCTGTAAAAGCCGGCTATTCGGCCCAACTTCCGGTTTCTCGAACAGCCGGTAAAGGAAGCGCGTGTTCAAGTCTTTCCAGCGTTTTAAAGGAATTTTTGGTTAAATAAGACACATGTGTTCATATGCAATTATATGGTTTAATCTGACTCCATGAATTAAAAAAGGTTCAATGTGCAATAAGGTTATGTTTACACTTAAATAGTTACAACATGGATGTAATGAGAATTTAAACCATTTGTACCCAGTATAAATGTAAAATGTTACCTGAGAGAGAGAGAGAGAGAGAGAGAGAGAGAGAGAGAGAGAGAGAGAGAGAGAGAGAGAGAGAGAGAGAGAGAGAGAGAGGCAGAGAGCCTCTCTCAAGCCCAGCTCAGCATTCCCAGCAAAGAGACCACAAGAACAGTTACAATCCTGTTTTGTCACACCTAGGTGTGAGATATTCAAAACTGACCAATCAGACCATCGCAATTTCCCCCATTGTCCAAAAGCCTACAGGCCCACATCAGTCTTAGCACTGCTGTACTGGAAATGTCTGAGAGAAAAGCAAGTGTCTTTGTTGGTTATAAGCAATCTTGGATTATTTCCAACCTTACATCTCCAAGAACTGTCCTCATCCAGAGTGAGTAAAAGAGCTGGCAGAATCACCCTGGTTAAAGAACAACCTCGATCCACCAGGAAACGCCACATGGGTCGCTGCATTAGGTAAGTTTAGCTCAAGCCTGATACACTCTCCTGCATTTATCTTTCTAGTAATCCTGAAGACATTGATTTGCTGCTTCAGGTGTGTTTGATGAGGGTCCCAGATACCATCGAAACTATGTTAAATGTTAATGTGTCAATGTTAACTGGATTGAATCAACATCACTTTTGCACCCGCAATTAATGTGTGATCTCGTGAATAAAGTCTATAACTGAATTTAGTCTGACTGCAATGCTGTAGCCTACCTATGCAGTGAACCATGTGGCGTTTCCTGATGGATCGAGGCAACGCTATAGAGCAGGTATTGCAACATGTGAAAAATAATTACGAGAGGGCATGCAATAGCGCTTATCAAGGGTTTTAATCCGTTTTTTTTTAAACCCATTTTTTTCAACAGTGGTCACGGGAGTCATATATTTTGCTCGGTGAAATGCTATTGCATCTGTAATTTCTTTGTGCCTGAGGGAATTTGATGGGTATGGTGTTGCGTTGAATAGCGTTGCTTTTATAGAAGTTTGTTTCGTCTGGCCGTAATTCAATGACCCATTACCAATTATTCCTCTATTATACTATGCAGTGGCATTCAGCTACGCTGTACTCACAGGCGTAATTTCCTATGGGGACAGAGGGGACATGTCCCCCCCCCACTTTTCAAAATCCCGTTTGTGTCCCCCCCCCCCACTTTCAAATTCGTTTGTTATTATTTTTAACATTAAAGTCATCCTATGTGGTTTCTGGCGTTTCATCGTACCTGTGCCGCAACCGCGATACCTGCTCATTAGACCCTTCGGTGAGCTATTTTTAGAGTGCACGCAACGTTCCAGGATGTGGACGTGCGCATCGACACAGCTGAGGTCCTGCTCCTCTGTGGTATCGCGGTTGCGGCACAGTCCGTGATGAAACGCCAGAAACCACAACATGTGACTTTAATGTCCTCATGGATGAAAAGAATGAAAGGAGATGTGAGTTGGTGGATTCAGTAAATTAGCTCAGGTCAGGATAATCATATTTTCTGTCTACACCTGTTGATATTAGCCTTACGTTGACTGAGCTAACGTTAACATACACTGCTGCTTGGTAACTTCAGACTGTTAGCTAAATATTTAATGCAGAAAATTCTGTGTAGCCTCCTGAAGAAAAACATTTTGTAGACCTACCATGAAAACGAGTCCACTTAAAACCGCAGCATTTTCTGTCAGCAATGTAAAAGTAGTGTGTATCCCTCATGTTATCATTATCTTTTAATTTTATTCTTTAGTTCCCGTTTTCCCATGTCTGAGTTTCCCGCCATCATCAGTTACCATGGAAACCCATCATCATGTTCGTTAGCTCTGTGTATTTAGTTCCTCATTGTTCTCTGTTTCCTGTCGGTTTTCGTTAACGCACTAGCTAAGTTTGGTCATGTATGTGTTCTGCTATTAAAGCCTGTTTATTCTTATTTTGTCTTCATCGTGTTCCTCTTGAAGCCACGCTGAGCCATAGCGCGACATAGTGCTGTCAACATTGATTAATTGAGTGATGATTGACTATTATTGAAGACACCTTGATGTTAACAAGCAGAGTCACCAAACGATAAAAGTGGTTTGGGGAGGCGTGGTTAAGGGGTTGGGACGTGGTTAAGGGGTGGGGACGTGGTTAAGGAGTGGGGGTGTGGTTAAGGGGTGGGGGTGTGGGTGTGGTTAAGCGGTGGGGGCGTGGTTAAGGGGTGGGGGCGTGGTTAAGGGGTGGGGGCGTGGTTGGGGGGTGAATCTATCAAAAAATACTTGACAAATGCATTCACAACCTTGCAACTATGTTATTGTACTTTCATACATAAAGTAATACATAGGGATGCACCGAAATGAAAATTCTGGGCCGAAACCGATACCGAAAATTTAGGATGCACTTGGACGAAAACTGAAACTGAAGCCGTAAATAGCTTCATTTAAAAACTTTAATATACATTTATTTATATTGCTTAATTTTTAATGGATCTGAAATGAAAAATCACAAACCAATAGAATAATCATCAAACTTTTATTACCACCAACAGTTACATAACAAAACCTAAAATATTTTATATATTATATATATTTTATATTACATGTTCTTCATGAGGCACACGCGGTCTCTTGCTCTCTCTCCCTCTCTGCCGTGCACGCGCTACACGGTTTGGAGCACAGTCTCTGTCTCGCGGGCGAAACAGTGGAGTTAGGGAACTTATTCTCCATTTCCGTGATATTATAAGCTAAAAGCTGCTGCGCTGTGTCGGCGTGCGCCTGTGGCTGAACGTAGACACACGCAAGGACAATGGATGATATTTCCCTAGGCGAGTAGAAAGGTTTGCAGTGTATGGCCAGCAGTTCCAGATTGGGGGAACATAATTCAGCAATAACTGTTAAATCGCTGCACCACTCGTTACTCACATAAAAGCAGACACCAACGCCTTTTGTTTTCCCGGTGGCTGTCGCATCACGGTCCGCTCTAAAGAGCTGATAGCCGGGCAGGTTCACCGCCGTGTCAGGAATATTGCAGTGAAGCCAAGTTTCCGTAAAACAGAACGCAGCAATATGGGAATAGTCCTTGTCCGTCTTCAACCGGAGTTGGAGCTCATCCAGCTTGTTGCTGAGTGATCTTACATTAGCCAGTACTAGTCCAGGTACGAAAACACAGGAATTTTCTCTTTAAATCATCTGTGAATTTACATTCTGGTTTTTTTTTTTACATCTTATTTCGCACTTGACCGTAAACTGAAGCGTCGAGTCGCGCTGCTAAAATTCTGTGAACATAAAGTCCGCCTACTTTGATTTGATTGGTCATTTCAAATATTCTGACATTGACAAGCAGTGACAGACCAATGAGGCTAAGATGAACAAACACACACACACACACACACACACACACACACACACACAGCTGTATTCGGACATGCTCTCTGCTTGGAGCCGCTGTGGATTGAGGAACGAGCTGATTATAACAAGACGGGGCGAAGCCGAAGCCAAATTCATATGTTTTCTGTGCAAAGGCAAGCGCCAGTCAATTTAAAGTACACGCTTAATGGTCCCATGAAAAACAGTGAGAACCGCACATTTTCATGAATTTATTGTTCACTGTCCCCCATGCGAAGGCAGTGTCCAATGAACTGGTGCTGTCTTCTCCTAATGATATCACTAATTGGCTGTTGACCTGTTGTGCTGTATAATTGTTCATTTGTCAAGTGAGATTCTGCTTGATTGATTCCCAACATGATTCGGTAAGATTTTCTAGCAAAGATGTTTAGCTTTTCTTCAAGGGATTGAGTGAGCGCCCATGATTCGCATCCATAAAGAAGTATTGATATGCACGATGCCTTGAATAGGCGCATTTTAAACTTTCCATTCGGTTTAGGTGATCTCAGGATGGTCTTGAGTTTTGTAAATGCGACCCAAGATAAAGCTATACGATTGTTGACATCTTTTTTGGTCGACACTATGTATGATCCCAAGTATTTAAACTAGTCCACGATTGCAATCGGCTTTCCATCAATTGACAGGTTAGTTTTTATTTGGGACTTAAAGGACAAGTTCGGTATTTTACACTTAAAGCCCTGTTTACAGATCGTATCTGATGAAATAGAACGGTTAAGATTAAACTTTGGACAGATGCTGCTGTCGCAAGAATTTTAGGTTTATATCGCTTTCCCCCCTCACCCCCACAATGGTTGTCTATGGCCACAGGAAGATTCCTTCCTAAAACACATTAAACTTTCGTTTACAAAGACGTGAAACTCACCGAGTGGTCAGGGGTGTTCACTGATACGGTCCCAAAAAAAATCGCTGAAAAAGATGCATTCCAACAGGTTTTATCGTAGTTTTTGTCCAACTCCATGACTTGTATTAAATGTGCTGAGTGAGGTGCGGTATTACTCCGCCGCTTGAGTGTCTATTATTCAAGCTCTCAACGGAAGAATCACGGGTGTGACACGTTTGGCAAAATAGGTCCTAAATAAACCTAAAATTCTCGCGACAGCAGCATCTGTCCAAATTTTAATCTTAACCGTTCTATTTCATCAGATACGATCTGTAAACAGGGCTTTAAGTGTAAAATACCGAACTTGTCCTTTAACATTTAGTTGGACTTGGACAGTTTTTTCAATGTTTATCTCAAGGCCAACGGTAGACGCATTTTGCTGCATTGCTGTTAGCTGCTGTTGTGCCCGATTTGGATCGTTCTCGAGAAGCGCTATATCGTCTACGAATGCAAGGTCGTTGAGTTTTCGTTCGATTGTTATCTCTTTTCTCTTTTTAGCACAAGATCGCTGTGGCCGTGCATTTTCTGATTGTGCTGGGGTACCCTTGTTTGTTAGGTAACCGAAATCACCTGCAGATTGCTTTGAAACATAGTCAATGACAATAATAAAAAGGTACGGTGCAAGGACGTCTCCCTGTAGAACGCCTGTTGTGATTTCAAAGGGCTTTGAATACTCTCCTCCAAAGTATACTTGGCTTGTCGACTTGTCATACATAATTTTGATAGCGTTTACAATTTCTGATGGATTTCTATAATGACGTAAGACGGCAAACATCATCTCTCGGTCAATTGAGTCAAATGCTTTCTTGAAGTCAATAAAGGTAATATACATTGAAATGTCTTGTGCGCGCGCACCATCCATGATCCTACGGAGGATGTGGATCTGTTGAGCACATCCCCGGCCTGTTCTAAAACCTGCTTGATTGCTTCTGAGCAGTTTATCGACCGGGCCTCTTATGCGGTTGAGAATTACTCTGTTATAAACTTTGGCTGCTATGGACATTAGGCTGATTCCTCGATAATTGGTCATAAGCTGTGGGTTACCTTTCTTTGGTATTGGCTTTATCAAGCTTGATATCCATTGTGTTGGTGCCGTAAGGTGCTCATAAACCAGTTGGCAAATGTTGTGAAGTTGATTTACCACAAATGTGCCTCCGTCTTTTAGTACTTCAGCTGTCATGGCATAATCTTGACCGGGTGCTTTATTACGGTTGAGTGTAGTGATGGCCTCGTCCATTTCTGCTCTTGTTATTTTACCCAATTTTATACCTGGAATGTCCGGTGTTGGGAGTGGGTGGTTGTTCAAATTGATTTTGGGACTCTTATTGTTTAAGAGTGTTGAGAAGTATTTGGCCCATTCTTTTAAAAGATCTTCGCTTGACTTTGGGATGTCGCCATTTAGCATTCTGATTTTGCTAGAGGAGGCATCTTTGGGTTTTTCACTGATGTCATGAATACATTTCCAAACTTTGTGATGTTCGTGCTTGTTGAATGCTTGCTCTAGTGCATCAAGTTTAGAGTTGATATGTGCTTCATTGTCCCCATCGAATGGTTTCGAAACTTCTCTCTGTTTTTCACGCCATTTTTCTTTGTCTTTTAGGTTTTGTGTGCGCTTGTATCTTGCCTTGAGGTCTCCTTCTTCGTTGATTAGTTTGATGGTGTTGGGTCTAATCCAGCTTGGCTGTTTGGGTTTCGGTCTTTTCTCCAAAATTTCCTCACAGGCTCCGATAAGGGCAGCGTCTAATGCGTTGGTTCGCTGTTTTATGGATTCCGATGGTTCTAAGCATGCTGTTTCATCAAAGAGTACTTCAAATCGATTCCGACACATTATACTATTTATTAGTATAATAATAATGTGTTTTTTTAGTTGAGCTCACGACCCATGACATTTTAATGTACCCTTATTGTAACACTTTTGAGTGTGCAAATAAACTCACAGGAGAGTTAATTTAACACTGGAGTTTTTGCTGTGTATATATAGATGAAGTGTGATCATGACGCATCTGTCAATGCAACTCTTCTGGAAGTTGTAGTTTCACAAGCACAAACTTAGAAGCCTAATAAAAGCTTCATGGCGCACACCACACACACACACACACACACACACACACCACACACACTCACACACACACACACCACACACACACACACACCAAGTGATCTTGGCCTGAATGTCGCTGGCACTGCAGGTGTTGTAAATTAGCATGTGTGTAAAACTTAAACAAACATTCAATGTAATTTTATGTCCATGTCAAATAAATAAATAAATAAAGTTATGGTCCATGTTTGGCCCTTGTCTTTAATCCAGATCTAGGCCACTCCAGGACCGCCATTATTTGCGGCATGAGGACCGAGGAAAAAGGGGCTTTGTGGACCGGAGCTGGGCCAGACAAACATTGATATGTGGGAAGGTGTGATGAAGTTATGAAACTGCCATGAGCTTTTGTGAACAGAGTTTGCTTTCCATAATAGGGGAACTTTAACTCTTTAACTCACAGAAGTCAAAAACCACCTCAAGCGAGCGTGAAAACTTTTTTGCGAATTAAGGGATTTTTATTAGAAATTTGGCATTTCCATCACTCGTTTCTGATGCGATACTTCAGTGCGCCTGAACACAGAGTGATGGAGACATAGCTAGAGGAAGTGACCAACCAGAGGAGGAGCTGATGACGTTTAAAGGAAGAGATGTAACTATATATAATGAAGAGGAGGAGCTGTAACTATATATAATGAAGAGGAGGACTGACAGAAACAGAAAATGGCTGATAAGTGTGATCTGTGTCTGCTGGGACTGATCATTCTCTCTTCACTTCTCACAGGTAAAGAAATCTGTATTTTCTCTAAACACATTTAGTGGAGTTAGTCTGGAAAGAGTTCATTTGAACATGCTCAGTTTATTCTTGCACACATTCACGTTGTGATCTCAGAGTTGTGTATTGATACACACAGATCATACTGTATTATTCCTGATACTGGACATAGTGTCACTCAAACATCTGATTATGAAGAATTATCTTCATATTAAGAGTGTGTCCGTGATTTGAACATCTCTCTGATAAAGACTAATAGTTTATTCTGGAGAGTGTGTTGTTTGCATTAAGTGAGGAAAAAGGGTAACACTTTAAAATATGAATAATCATGTACTAATACCTGGATTAATACTTAACTCAACATGAACTAATGATAATTAAAGCATGAACTAATCATGAACACTGAAGAGTTATCCTGAACTACGACTTGTTTGATAGTTAATGTATTTATTAAAATTTATGGATAAACCAAATCAAACTGCCGCTTTAAAGGGTCATGAAATCCTGAACCAAATTTTCTGAGATTTTACCAGAGGTATGTGTGTTGAACACCATTGAAGACAATACTAGCATCTGTTAGATTTAATAGTAGGGGAAAATGGTTAAATCTGAGTTATTTTCGTCTTCCGGGTTTAAAATCTTCATCGTGTCCACGTCACAGGCTGTGACAGCACTGCAGTACTTTGATGACTCATAATTATTAATGAGACTGAGTTTTCTTATCCTATGAGAAGACACTGTCTCTTAATTATTCATGACACCACGTGGACCTTTCCAATGACAGACATGTCAAACTGTGATATCCCGTAATAGACGAGAGAGGCAATCACGGGACGCAAGTTTTCATGGTGCAAAAGTTCCAGTGCGTTGCATATCTTTCCCCGCGATGCTGCCAGGGCTCGACTCTGACTGCGGACGGTTGGTTGGCCATCAACCACGGACACATCTAAACTATGTGTGTGTAGCAATCATTTTTCTCGAGAGAGAGCTTCGAGAACTAGAGAATGGTGGACTTCGGCCTTGTTCACCAGTGCAGGTTGTATCTTGCGAGTGATGCAATATCAAGTCCCGAGGACTTTTCTATCCCTCAGAGGTGTGTGTCTGTGTGTGTGTGTCTGAAATGTAAACCTGACCGTATTATTTTTTTATACATGCATTAATAAGTTTTAAATTGAATTATATATGTAGCATATATATGTTGGTGTAGCGGGACCTTGGCCCTTCACACCTTGGGCAAATATAGAAACACTGCCTCTAGCGTCACATGACTACGCCACCCTATTTAATAGGGAAATATAGATGTTACTACTAAGAATTGATAAAGGATACACAGGAACGTAATTAGCAAGAAGGGCTAGAGACGTGGATACCAATAATACAAAAGTTTTTTTATTTAAATACAATCGTCTGTTAAAATGTATAAAAGCTGAGAATCATCAATAGACACATGCAGGAGAGACCACAATCCAAAGGAGGCCGAGGCTTGATGGCAGACACACGACCAAGGCTTCAGTATCACTCGCAACACCCCGTGTACAAGTCACAGCACACACACTGCAATAAAGTCACAAAATAATCACACAGCACTCTGTGACGAGCTCTCTACCACCACGTACGGGCCCACTAGTGGTCTGCCGCCAAAGCCTCAGCTCCTGTAACAAGAGTGTAAAATTTATTATGGTTTCAATATACAACACTTTCACTCAACATGCGCCCATAATAAACATTTAGATCAACAACAAGAAAATACAAAAGAAATGAAAATATGAAAATCGAAGTTGGTATAAGTCACAAATCAAAATAAATACAACACTACAAAACTCAAAATAAATAAATAATCAGATCACTCAATACACACAAACAATTATAAATGAAAATACTGCAACTTTTGATTGTATAGTGGAAGGCACTCAACGTTTTGAGTGGTTAATACTGGAGAACGGGCGTCACGTTAGACTGCACAGTGCGCACACACATACGCATACACGCACACGTGTGTGGAGGGAGAGTTGACTATAAGGATCGTGGGCTAACTTCTATAATAAGCAGCAGCGTCAAGTCAGCGTTGCCCACCAGGCATCACAGAACATCTACTCGTCCTAAGAATAAAAAAACATCAGCAACTTACAACATATAAAATAATGAGCGCTGTACAAAGTGGGCGTTTCGCATACCTTTCATTCACAAACTCGGCGTATAGAGGACACGGGACACAACATCATCCGAAGCACGGAAATGCCAGCGAGGCAGGCGAAGAAGAGCAGCCGCCGCTTAAGGCTCACACAGCGAACAATCCCCGCAGCTCAAAGTATCATGAGACACGGGACTGCAATAGAGGCATGTAACAGGAGCCGCCAACGGCAGCGAACGATCCTGAAGTAGTAAATAAAACGGTTTACACACAATCCCACATCAGTGTTACCCCCTAGTTCAAACAGTGCCTACCTGAAAGCGGAAACGCTAGGAGAAAGAGGGGCGTTCCCCCAGGCAATGACGCGACACCAAACCGGCAAACACACACACAAGAGTGGCTACAGGTTCTCTCTTTTATACGGTACCACCAAGTTTGTGATTGGAACCGCACTACCCCACGCACATTCATTTAATTAACGTGGCTATATACGTCCCACTACAATCTACCCCCCTCAATTGGATCGTCGCCCCGACGATCCTCACATCGCGGCTACTTAATCCCACGGTCTAAAAAGGCCAGTTATACCTTGTATTTGCTGAAGAGAGGCGCCACCTCTCTCACTCACTGCCCGGGGAAGGTGATATCGGTTTGGGTGCAGCCCTGCAGTTGTACGTCTCGTTCTACGCACCCCACCCTCAGCAGCCTCGGGAAGGCCCCCAAGCTGGGGTCCAGGGGAAATGGCCCTACCTCCCTCTGGACCCAGCTGTCCCGGCCCGATAGCAGGACCCGGTTCCAGAGTATGCATCCACTCCTGTGGACCAGGTTCCATCTCTGGCGCCCGCACTGTTGGTTCTGAGTCAGCAGCAGAACGGTCCCGCTCCTGTATCACAGCCACCAAATCCACCTCGTCCTCATCTTCAACTAATGAGGGTGTATCCACAACTAGGTCATGTAAGGGGCCACCAGAGTCTACCTCCACAGGGCCCTTACCAACTCGACTCTTTATCAGTGAACGGTGCACGTTCCTGGTCTTGGAAAGGTCATCTACAGGCGCAATCGTGTATACCACACCACCCTCTTTGGGTGCCCTTGTCACTTGATAAACCACCGGGCTCCACAGGTCCTGGATTTTATGACGGCCCCTTACCCCATAATCACGGAGGTACACCAGCTGACCCTCCACCAGTGGTTCATCTCGGACCTGCTGATCGTGGTGGGCCTTGCGCCTGTCGGCCATTACCTGCAACCGTTCCCGTGCACCGGCGAAGGCTACCTGTATCTTGGTTTGATGCTCCACGACCCAGTCATGCACACTACCCTCTCTTGGCTGGGGGTCCCTACCCAACAAGAAATCTATGGGTAATCGCGGCTCTTGACCAAACATCAAGAAATGTGGCGATTCTCCGGTGGCCTGATGGGGAGTGCTATTATAGCTAAACACAACCTGGGGGAGACAAGCCACCCAATCCCGTTTCCTGGAGACTGGCAGTGTGCGCAACAGATTGTGTAAGTGCGATTAAAACGTTCACACTGGCCATTTCCAGCCGGGTGATACGGGGTCGTGCGAGACTTCTCCACACCATATAAGTCACACAACTGGCGGATCAGTGAGGATTCAAAGTTTCGACCCTGGTCAGAATGGAGACGGCCCGGAACACCGAACCGATAAAACCATTCTGTCACCAGGACTTGGGCCACCGTCTCAGCTCTCTGATCCTTGGTCGAAACAGCTATGGTATACTTACTAAAAACGTCGGTCATAACCAAGACGTTTTCAATACCAGAGCGTGTAGGCTCCAAAACAGTGAAATCCACCGCGAGAATGTCATTTGGCCTAGATGACAGTAGCCGCCCCATAAACCCCTGAGCCAGTGGCCGGGTGTCCTTGGCTGCCTGGCACCGATCACATTCTTGACACCAACTTGCCACATCAGCGGATAAGCCCGGCCAATAGCACCTCTGTCTCACCAACTCAAGGGTGCGCTCTCTGCCCTGATGTCCGTGTTGCTGATGTAACTGTCTTAGCACCTCGGGTTTCAGGGCCGCGGGCAATACTAATTGCAACATCTCTTCCTTACCCTCAGGGCAGTGAACCCGGCGATGAAGTATACCATCTTGCTCAACCAGACGGTCCCATTGCTTGAGCAATGTTAGGGCTGCCCTGGAAAGTCGACGCCGTTCATCAGACTGTGGGCGCGTACCTCGCCTCCAGAATGGCAAAACCTCCTGGATAACAGAATCAACTGCTTGCAACGAACCCAACTCACCAACAGAGTACCCGGGAAACGTAGACACAACACATTGGGTCACTACCTGAGCTGGATCTGACCTGACAAATGACCGCAATGACTCAGGGATTTCCGAGCCTGGAGCCAACCCATCCAACACACCAGGGTCCAAAGGGTCCCGTCTGGATAGTGCATCTGCGTTTCTATTACTCTTACCCGAACGGTACTTAATGTCAAAATCAAAGGCCGCCAGTTGAGATGCCCAACGCTGCTCGGTTGCACCAAGCTTTGCGGAGGCCAGGTGGCTAAGGGGGTTATTATCTGTGAATACCACACACCTACTACCCAACAAGTACTCGCGGAATTTCTCGGTCATTGCCCACTTGAGCGCAACAAACTCCAGCTTCATAGAGCTATAGTTGGACATGTTGCGCTCAGTGGGCCGTAGACTGCGGCTGGCATATGCCACCGGTCTCACCTTACCTTCATATTCCTGGGAGAGGACAGCCCCCAGACCTTGGTAGCTGGCGTCCACCTCCAAGATGAAGGGCTTGGAAAAATCTGCGTATGCAAGGACTGGAGTGGTAGTAAGCTTCTCTTTTAACCCCTCAAAGCTCACCTGACACCCTTCACTCCAGGCGTTCTCAAAGTTCCTTGCTGTCTGCTTACCCTTTAAACCGGCAAACTCCCCGACCAGCTTATGCAGAGGGGCAGCCAATTTGGCAAACCCCTCTACAAACCGCCGGTAATAACTGGAGAACCCCAGAAAAGACCGCAACTCTGTTACACTAGAGGGACGGGGCCACCGGGCTACAGCCTCTATCTTCCCTGGGTCAGTTGCTACTCCCCTAGAGGAAATAACATGACCCAAATAGTTCACCTCCTGCTTGAGAAAAGCACACTTCCCCAGCTTTATATTTATATATATATATATATTATATTTAAGCCTTCTCGCTCCAGCCGGTCTAAAACTACCTCCAACCTCTCTAAATGTTGAGCAATAGAGGTGGAGAACACCACAATATCGTCCAGATATAAAAGTAACGACTGGCACTGCTGGTCTCCGAATATCCTCTCCATAAGTCGCTGGAAGGTAGAGGGGGCATTGCACAAACCAAATGGCATGCGGTTCCATTCGAACAAGCCAAATGGTGTGCAAAAAGCGGTCTTAGGCTTGTCTCCCTCTGTGACCGGGACCTGGTTGTACCCACTAGCCAGATCCATAGTAGAGAACCAACAGGCCCCGGTCAACGCATCCAGCGACTCCTCAATACGGGGTAAGGGGAATGTGTCTCGTCTAGTCTTGGCATTTAACTGACGATAGTCCACGCACAGGCGAAGACCGTCCTTCTTTTTAACCAACACAATTGGAGAGGCATACGGGCTACAACTCTCCCTGATTACCTGAGACTCCAACAGCTGATTGATGTGGGATCTAACCACCTCATACTCTGAGGGAGGTACACGGCGATGTCGCTGCCGTACGGGGATGTCATCTAACAGTGGGATGTCGTGCGCGATAAGACTGGTACAACCCAAATCACCATCGTGTTCAGAAAACACTGTCTGATACTTATTAAGCAAGGTCCTAACCTTGTCCTGTTCTGACTCTGGCAATGCGGACAAGTTCAATGCTGCAATCTGCTCCGGAACAGTGGAACGGGCCACTTGAGTCCCTTGGGAATAGGCACTAACTGTAACGGGTCTAACTTCCGTTATACCCGTAGGTAAACTGACAACATGTATTCTAACCAGGGTACCCAGTACTCGGCGGCGGAAAAGCAGGACATCAGAAGTGCCTATATTGATCACCGGCACATAAACTGAGCCTCCAACCACTCGCACTAAGGCGGGGGAAGCCAACAGCCCCTCAGGCAACCCCGATTCAGCGGGCTCAAACAGCACTGTACTACCTGCTAGCTGTTCCGCACAAGTTGCCGCAACAAACTTAATGGTACCGCCGGTGACGCGACATGCCCGGGGACCCCGCACCCTTACCCTAGTCATATCGACGAATGCCGGGTCGCTACCTTGGTGGCAGTGTTGTAAGGCTTGAAGAACTGAAAGTGGTGCACTAGAAACAGGGGGGAAATTAAACAAAGCAGGGCCATGGTGTCCAAAGAGCTCCTGGTAGCATCGCCCGAGTACGTTCATTCCCAACACACCAGGGACTCGAGAGCGCAAGCCACCAGGAGGATCCCTAACCACCAGCACCCCACATCGTGTCACCATCCTCCCACAGAGCTCGACGTCCAACTCCATATAACCAATATACGGGATGGAAAGACCGTTGGCGGCTCTCAGCTGCAACCATGAACATAACCTCAATTGCTCTTGACCCCGTGACTCAAAATACTTAACAAAACAACTTTCCGTAATAGTTGATACCATCGAACCCGTATCAATTAGGCAAGGGACTAACACACCCCCAATCGAAACATCCAAATGTGGACAGGGGGACATTAAATTTGGACTAGAATCAAACGTCTTACCGTCGGAGCCAGACTTTCCCCCAACCGAGCTGTGACTCTTCAGCACGGCGGGAATTAGTTTTCCGACGCATTAAATCGTAGTTGCCTACCCTCCGCAACGGCCGGATCAGCGCGAGAACGCAACGGCGATCGGGACGTGACACGTTCCCCCTCACATTCCCGCGCAAAATGTCCTGGCTTTTGACACCGCCTACAGATAACGGGCCCACCTCGGAAAGGCTGGGTGCGAGAATTGTGGCCCTGAAACCGGGCAAAACTCTGGGTGAGCTGATTTAACTGCTCCTGTTGTAACTTTAACATTTCTCTCAGCTCTCTTGTTTCGGAGTTTTTAGGCGAGCTATCACCTCCCTCTATTTCGTATTGAAACCCGTGTGCCACAGGGACGGAAAGACTTCGACCCCTTGCCCCCCCCGGCATTCCCTCCCGCTCCCATCGAATTGCTTCACCTCGCACTTCTAAGAGCGTGGAGTGGGGCTGGCGGCGAACTAACTGTTTCAGTTCACGGCGAAGGGAAACGTCACACACATATTCTACAAATTGATCTCTCAATAGAATTTCCGCATTTGACATGACCGTAGGGGACTTCTGCTTGACTTTCTCCAGGAGACCCATCAGGGCCAGGGAAAATTCCAGCAAAGTTTCCCCATCCTGCTGTCTCCTGGAGAAAAAGGCCTCCTGTAGGGCAACGTAAGACTGGGAGCAACCATACAGCTCTTGCAAAATTAAATAAATTTTCTCGGGGTCTCCGCGCTCAGCTACAGGGCGATGTCGAATCTCGTCACGTGCCTCTCCTGCTAAATGATCAAACAGAAAAAACGCTTGATCGGCCACAGACAGATGACGTGTTCTTATACAGGCCTTCACCTCCTCTATCCAATCATTTATGCCGATACCCGGCCTACCATCAAATATTGGACATTTTCGATCCCTTGGGATAAACACAAGCCGCTCAGTTAATGTGGCGCTACCACTTACTGGTTGATCAGCAGAGGGCACTGAAGATTCCCTAGAAGGGCCAGCTATTGGACTTGAAGGGGCAGCTCGGCTCTGGTCTTGACGCAATTTCTCATTATCTGCCCTAAGCTGAGCAACTAGATCCCTCAATTCACGCATTTCCTCCTCCATTTTTATAATTATTATTATTATTTTTTTTATTTTTTTTAATGAGACTTACCAGAGCAACCTCTGTAAGTCAATGGCACAGAGGTGGAAAATAGCTGTTGAACTGCTCCGAATCCCCTGAAATGACGCTGCTGCTTTGTCTTCACACTAGACTTAACCAGAAAGAAAGAAAAAGAAAGAAACAACAAAAAAAACACTAATACACAATCACACAATATACACGTTCACACAATTACAATAAGCATCCACGTCTTCAGCCCAAAAGAGAACTAAATCCTGCCGACTGCGCCAGAATGTAGCGGGACCTTGGCCCTTCACACCTTGGGCAAATATAGAAACACTGCCTCTAGCGTCACATGACTACGCCACCCTATTTAATAGGGAAATATAGATGTTACTACTAAGAATTGATAAAGGATACACAGGAACGTAATTAGCAAGAAGGGCTAGAGACGTGGATACCAATAATACAAAAGTTTTTTTATTTAAATACAATCGTCTGTTAAAATGTATAAAAGCTGAGAATCATCAATAGACACATGCAGGAGAGACCACAATCCAAAGGAGGCCGAGGCTTGATGGCAGACACACGACCAAGGCTTCAGTATCACTCGCAACACCCCGTGTACAAGTCACAGCACACACACTGCAATAAAGTCACAAAATAATCACACAGCACTCTGTGACGAGCTCTCTACCACCACGTACGGGCCCACTAGTGGTCTGCCGCCAAAGCCTCAGCTCCTGTAACAAGAGTGTAAAATTTATTATGGTTTCAATATACAACACTTTCACTCAACATGCGCCCATAATAAACATTTAGATCAACAACAAGAAAATACAAAAGAAATGAAAATATGAAAATCGAAGTTGGTATAAGTCACAAATCAAAATAAATACAACACTACAAAACTTAAAATAAATAAATAATCAGATCACTCAATACACACAAACAATTATAAATGAAAATACTGCAACTTTTGATTGTATAGTGGAAGGCACTCAACGTTTTGAGTGGTTAATACTGGAGAACGGGCGTCACGTTAGACTGCACAGTGCGCACACACATACGCATACACGCACACGTGTGTGGAGGGAGAGTTGACTATAAGGATCGTGGGCTAACTTCTATAATAAGCAGCAGCGTCAAGTCAGCGTTGCCCACCAGGCATCACAGAACATCTACTCGTCCTAAGAATAAAAAAACATCAGCAACTTACAACATATAAAATAATGAGCGCTGTACAAAGTGGGCGTTTCGCATACCTTTCATTCACAAACTCGGCGTATAGAGGACACGGGACACTACATCATCCGAAGCACGGAAATGCCAGCGAGGCAGGCGAAGAAGAGCAGCCGCCGCTTAAGGCTCACACAGCGAACAATCCCCGCAGCTCAAAGTATCATGAGACACGGGACAGCAATAGAGGCATGTAACAGGAGCCGCCAACGGCAGCGAACGATCCTGAAGTAGTAAATAAAACGGTTTACACACAATCCCACATCAGTGTTACCCCCTAGTTCAAACAGTGCCTACCTGAAAGTGGAAACGCTAGGAGAAAGAGGGGCGTTCCCCCAGGCAATGACGCGACACCAAACCGGCAAACACACACACAAGAGTGGCTACAGGTTCTCTCTTTTATACGGTACCACCAAGTTTGTGATTGGAACCGCACTACCCCACGCACATTCATTTAATTAACGTGGCTATATACGTCCCACTACATTGGCTAATATATGTAGCAGGGCATTCAGTTAGTCAAAAATAAGGTGTCAGTGTATTTCATTAGACTTTAGCTTTACCAGCTATAAAAAAATCTAGCATTTCCTCACGGGCCACTGGCCGATGACAGTTACCCAGTTATATATTTAACATATGAGCAGAAACTGGCTAACTAAAGCTTATTTGATGTCTATTTTACAGTAAAAACTTTATAGTCTATCCAAAACTAGTCACAACTAGCAACAGCGCGCATATGTGCCGTTCATTCATCACTGTAGTTCGTTATAGAGATGGAGACGTTTATATATTTCAGAACAACTCGTACTTTTATTAGCCACCATGGAGAGCTAAGAAAATAAGAAATAAAATAAAGAGATCAGAATTATTATTATTTTGTCTTACAATTTGCATTAAACAGTGTACTTAGGATTTGGCTTGGAAATCCGTCCATATCTAGTACGATATGGTAACGTTTGAGCAGTTGGTTCAGCTGGAATGTTTTCTTCAGCATGCAGTGCACCTTTAGACACATTGTTGTTGTCTGGCTCAAATGGGAGTTGTGACAATAAGTCCTCCAGGTCAGCTTCTGCGCTGTGTGAGAGTGGTTCTTTTACAGGAAGTAGATGTCGGCGATTCCTCCTGTACTCCTTACCGTTTGACTCCACAACATAAGATCTGGGCTCCGTGAGAGTGCTTTTAACAACTCCAATCTTGTCGTGTCCCTTTGCTGTTTGCATCCGTACCACTTGGGATTCATGCAGGGGAGAGAGTGGTTTGCTTCTTTTATCAAAGTACACTTTTTGCACTTGTCTCTTTTTGGAGATTTGAGCTTTGACTTTCACAGTGTCCTTTGATCTTGGTTTAAGCATCTGCTTACTGATGGGCAAGTTGGTATGTGTTACCCTGGACATCAAACTCTGTGCCGGTGGACCCAGTATCTCATCTCGAGGAATGTTGCGGATGTTTAACAAATTCAGATACAAGTCTGTCCCATCCAGTGATGCCGGTAACGCGTTACTCTAATCTGACCACTTTTTTCAGTAACGAGTAATCTAACGCGTTACTATTTCCAATCCAGTAATCAGATTAAAGTTACTTATCCAAGTCACTGTGCGTTACTATTTTTGCAATTTTCCTTAGTAAAAATTAGGGCTGTAATGCAATATGAAACCGAAATCGCCACACTCAGATCCACGAACCTGTGTTCAGAATTGTGACAAGGGGTTGATGGTCTGTTTCCACCAAGACCGGTTTTCCATAGATGTAGTCATGAAACTTCTGACAGGCGAAGACCACTGCCAGTAGCTCCTTTTCGATTTGAGCATACCTCCTTTCGGTTTCTGTTAGAGTGCGTGAGGCATAACTGATAGGTTCACTATTCTGAAGGCATGCTGCACCCAATCCATACTGAGAAGCATCGCATGTGATGGTAACGGGCTTGCTTACGTCAAAGTACTTCAGCACTGGTGGGCATGTGATGAATTTTTTTAGCATTTCAAATGCTTCCTGTTGTTGATGTGACCAGCACCAAACTATATCCCTGTGTAGCAGCTGTCGAAGTGGTGCTGTCAGTTCACTGAAATTTGGGATGAATTTACCCAAATAGTTAGCCATGCCCAAGAAGCGCTGCAAGGAAGCTTTGTCATCTGGTGTTGGCATCTCTGTAATGGCCTTTATCTTGGCTGGATCTGGTTTTAATCCATGTTCTGTGAAGAGATGGCCCACATAACTGACTTCTTTTAGCCTGAACTTGCATTTTTGTGGGTTTAATTTCAGTTTGACTTCTCGTGCTCTGCTTAGAACCTTTCTCAAGTTCTCATCATGTTCCTTTCCTCCTTTTCCTCCATGATGATGTCATCTACGATTATGGCACATGGGAAACCTGCAAAGATCTGCTCCATTGCCCGTTGGAACACCTCTGATGCTGAATTTATGCCAAAAGGCATGCGCAAAAAACGATATCTGCCGAAAGGCGTTGCAAAAGTGGTGTGTATGGAAGATTCATGGTCTAGCTTGATTTGCCAAAATGAACTCTTTGCATCGAGCACTGAGAAGATATTGGCATTGGACATTTGTGCTGCTACCTCTTCTACTGTCCGCATTGGATGATGAGGGCGCATAAGGGCTTCGTTTAAATCCCTGGGATCAATGCATAAACGAATCTTGTCAGTGTCTTTCTTATGTGTGGCGACCATTGAGGACACCCACTCAGTGGGCTCTGAGATGGGTGTTATGACTCCCAGTTTTGTCATGTTTTTCAATTCAGCCTCTACTTTGTCACGCATTGCCACAGGTAGTCGACGAGGGGGCCGGACAACTGGAGTGATGTCTGGGTTGATCTTCATCGAGTACGTTACGGGTAGGGTGCCCAGCTCATCGTCAAACAGTTCAGCATATTCTGTGAAAATTTCTTGTGGCAAGCTCACATTTTTATTGAAATCAATTCCGTACACTTCTTCTTTGAGGGATATCAAGTTCATTTTTAGACAATCAGGCAGGCCCAGCAATGATTTTACATTTTTATTAACCACATGAAATTCCAACAGGTGTGATTTCCGTTTGCTGGTCAGACACTGCAGCATCACGGTTCCCTTTGTTTCAATCACTGTGCCTCCATAAGCCACTAATGTTGCTTTTGACTTTTCATTGATTTTTTCTTCTTTATTCACAGCTCTGTACGTCTCAATTGAGATGACATTGCACTTTGCGCCCGTATCAATTTTAAGCTCAAGTGGCTTGCCATTCACTGTTAGGCTGCAGTGAATTTCTTGCTTGTTCATCGCGCTGTAGTGATTAACTGAATCAATTTCACTGGCTCCAAGACACAGCCCATCGATATGAAATGATTCCTCGCTGCTGTCTGTGTTTGCGTCAGTGATCTGATAGACGGATTTGAAATTTTCTTTTGATGCAGATCTGCACTGGGACTTGAAATGATTCAACTTTTTACATCGATGACATTGTTGTCCGATTGCTTTGCATTGATCACGCTTTGCTGGATGATTTCCACCACAATTTTTACAATTAACAATGTTCTTTGTCCCGCTCGTGTTTTTCTGTTGCGGCTGCTGCCGGTACACGACGGCTTTTTTCCCTCTAGTATATACTGCATCGACGCTCGTTGGCCCGCTGCGCGGCGCAGCCAGCACCTTCGTGTGTTGCTCGGTTAACTCGCTGATTTGGCAGATTTTTATCGCTTTCACGAGAGTCAAATCACTTTCTTTGAGCAATACTCTTCTCATGTTATCACTGCCTATGCCACACACCAGTCTATCTCTGATTAATTCGTCTGTGAAAGCACCAAAGTTACATGTTTTCGCTTTATTTCTCAGCGTACTCACATAGGCCGATGGTTTCGCCTGGATTTTGGTTTCTGGTGTTGAATGAATGTCTCTCCATCGTCACGTTTGTCTCTGGATTGCAAATTTCCCGGAATTTTCGCTTCAAACATTCTGGATCCTCCCTTGTCTCCGCTGGCGTAACTATATCTGCCCCATTATCAGCCAGTATCGCTGGAGCATATGAGAATGAACGCTCTCTTTCAATCGCCTCTGGTCCTGCAAGATTGAGGAGTATGTAGGCTTTAGTTTTATCTGGCTTTTCGCTGTGAGCTGCGGCGATGAATATGTCGAATTCCAGTTCGAATTTTCGCCAGTTTTCTGCTATGTTGCCGTCGAAAATCAGCGGGTTTGGTCGGCGAAATCCTTCAGCCATTATGTCCTCTGTTATTGACTGATTTTAACTTCTGACACCATGTAGTTCGTTATAGAGATGGAGACGTTTATATATTTCAGAACAACTCGTACTTTTATTAGCCACCATGGAGAGCTCGCCATCAACACGATGCCAGTACATTCTACAACAACCCTCCGCCCTCATTCCCAGGGGGCACTTCAACACAGGGAAATACCATATATGAACATAGCTTCCTTAAACCTAACTTAAGTATGTTAGAACTAACTGGATGACACATCATCAGTTATCTACAATCACACACAGAAACGCGATTAATAAACAGTCTTTTTGCGGTTTACAGACACTATACCATATCGCGATTACAACAAAGCATATAAGAATAAAAAACTTACTACTAATCCTCAACTGGATCCATTGCTCCTCGAAGTGAAACCGGCACTTCTGAGGTAAGTTTCCCAGGATTATTCATCGCAAGATGACACAGTACATTCATCTGATTAAACTTGATGTGTTTTATCGATCTGATGTGGCCGGTTTGCATGTTTGCATGTAGTGCCTCAGATCATTTGCGTTTGAATAGCGCGCGCTCTCCGTGGGCGTGGTCACATTAAAAGATAACGAGCTATAATGAGCTGACATGAGAACTGCTCTTTTTATATAGATTACATAAACAGAGCATATTTGTTTTAGTTTTGAATTAGATCATTTAAAACTACACACTTAAATGATTATAGAGATATATTGCTCATGTCTGAGTGAATAGTATTCGCTGAGTTTTGTTTAAGTTTACAGACGTGCTTCAGAAAAAAATGTTCACGGAGATGGAGAGGCAGAAAGCACACCCTGTATATTTTCTTTATTTTACAAAAGCACAATGTTTTATTTCGATTGTAAGTGGACACATAAAAAAGTAGACATTTAACAGCTTATTTTTTCATATTTCTTAAGTCTGTTTGACCAAAAATGACGGAGTATTTTAAATCTATTTTGCTGCAAGCAAAACGCGCCGGCGGTCCCCAGAGGGTTAAAGACAGTTTCCAGAAACAAATACGAGAAGGCAGGCAGAGGGTCAAAACCAAAGTAGCAGTCAGATCAGCCAACATCCAAAAGGCAAAAGTGAGCAGGCATGCAATAGGTCCAAGCAAAAACATCAGTCCGATCAGGCAACCAAAACAAAGGGGATAATCCAGAATATGGAAAAACAGAGAACCAGGAAAAACAGGAATTAACGCTTGGTAAGGCAGGTAAACTGGCAATACTTCGCAATGAGTACAGGCATGGTCTCTGACTAAATCAGTCAAACAGGAAATGAGTGTAGAGGAAGCAGAGGGAGTGGAGCACAGTCAGTACTCAGGCGAGGGCTCCCTCTGCTGGTTTGGCATTACAGTGTTGCTCTCTTTCCCTTCAAACTCACCCAAACAAAAAAATAAATAAAGATAAAGGTTATTTGTAATTATTTGACTATTTATTTACATAATTAAACATATATTGACTCATAAGGAAGCACAAACATACCTGTAAAGACACACATGAGGCACGTTTACAATCAAATAATGGCGCCCAAGCTAATCGAAGGACAAATGAACAAAACAATACAGTTCAGTTCTGTACATAACTACCTGGAAATATCCCAATATAAAACACATGCAAACATGACTTTAATTATCAATTTGGTTTACCAAAGCAATCAATATATTAGATTAAAATGCCAGCATTACCGTATAGCAACACAACCAGCACCTATTCACACACCTAACACAACCACATCTACACATCGAGTGTTGAGCTCAGCTCAGTGATGTTGTGTGTCAGAGAACAGAAGTACAGGATCATCACGGCTGTGTCTGGATGGAGAACTACTGATCCCAGCAAACCTTCCCTGAGTTTTGCTCTTCCTTTGGAACTGATCCACAAATATTCTTTGTGGGTTTTGAATAGTTATTTTGTGTTTAGCTGTGCATAAGTCACAGTCGGGTGAGTTTGAAGGAGAGAGAGAAACACAGAACAGATAAAGAGCTTTTAAGGTCAGTTATTACTGTATTTTCTACGGTTGAAGAAGAGGATCAACTAATCCTGTGCCGTCCAGTAATGTTTATGACAAAGCTCAAATCAACAGTTCAAGATATGATGATATTACATTATTTACATTTGTTTCAGAGTCAGAGTATTTATTATTCCTTCTTAAAGAGGCGTTTGATTTGGTTTATCCATAAATATTTATTAATGCATTAACTATCCAACACCGGAAAAATACTGTATGATTTTAGTTTTCTGCTTTTTATGCTGGTATGTTTTATGTTTTTTTCATTTATTAATAATATAATGATCACTGAGATATACTGTGTTTCAGGAACCAGTGGAGTGGATGATCATGTGTTCATCAGTTCTGGTGGAAATGTGCGTCTGTCTTGTAATAATGCTCTTCATGACTGCACATCAACTACATGGATCTACAGCAGCTTCAGACGTTCAGAGACAGTTGCACTGATTGAATTAGGGATAAAGAAGAAAGACACAGAGAGACACGAGAGACTGAGTCTGGAGTCTGACTGCTCTCTGAACATCAAGAACGTCACAGAAGAAGATTATGGATCTTACACCTGCAGACAATATGTGAATGACAGAAAACAAGGACCTGATGCTGATGTTTATCTGCATGTTCTTCATGGTAAGTTTATGATTATGTGGTCAATTTAAAAAGAGCAGATTATTTATTAAACTCAGATGATGATTGAAGAGTCTGTGATTTGTGTCTTGTGTTAAGTTTCAGTGACTCCATCATCATCATCATCATCATCATCATCATCTTCATCATCATCATCATCATCATCATCATCATCTTCATCCTCATCATCTTCATCCTCACAGACTGAGATCAGTCCAGGCCGCTCTGTGACTCTCTCCTGTCAGTTGTATACAGATACTGGATTCTCCTGTGATCGTTTGGTCAGTTATGAGGGTCTTGAGCTGTTGTGGGTGAATCCGGCTGGTGTTGATCTGAAGACAGACTCCAGATATCAGATATCATCATCATCAGATCAATATCGCTGTATCATCATCACTCTGACTACAACACTCCTGAATGAAGATGACAACAGAGAGTGGAGATGTCGGCTTACTCACGGAGAGCAACTCAAGCTCTCAGTCAGATACACTGTCAAGTATTCAGGTGAGAAAACACTCTTTTTAGACAGATTAGTGAAAACTTTCACAGACTGGCTCTACTCTTCCTGATGCCTTCATGGGTCATACATGAAATATTGCATAAATCTATTAAAGCTGAGTATGACCCATGGAGAAAGTCAGTTATAGGAATTATAAGTCTTAATAATGTCATTGATTCAGGAAAGCTGAAGGTTTATGGGAAGCAGCTCACTGTGTTTCACTCTCATATAAACCAGGAATAAATGATACAGGAACATCTCTCTTCTCAACTACTGCCACTGTAAGCTGTGATGATTGAACACAAACTGCATGTCATGTTATGATCAATATGAAAATATGATGTTGATGCGTCTGAACATTCATCCTCTGCAGCTCCAGTCGCTTCAACACTGACTCCAGTCAGAAGATCAAACTCTGAGAAGACATCAAGCCCAACTACAGCAGCAGCTTCTACACAAGGTTCATGATCACATGATCACTGTCACACACATCAGTGTCTCGCTGCAGTGGTTTGCACTGGCTCTCACACACTGGTTTATCATCACACACACTATCATCAAAAAGTAGAAACACTAGTAGAACCTCACTTAACGTGAATATCTAAGATGAATAAAGCATCAAATATATTTATTTCTGGTCAATGGCGATAGTCATTCTCCTCCTGAGAGCTTGAGATTGAAGTAAGAAGATAATGATGACAGACTCGTGCACATATTCCTCATTTCTGTGATGTGAAGCTTGAGTATTATGTGATGTTGTGTGTATGTGGCATTATGTGTTGATGATGTTGTGTATATGTGGCATTATGTGTTGATGATGTTGTGTATATGTGGCATTATGTGTTGATGATGTTGTGTATATGTGGCATTATGTGTTGATGATGTTGTGTATATGTGGCATTATGTGTTGATGATGTTGTGTATATGTGGCATTATGTGTTGATGATGTTGTGTATATGTGGCATTATGTGATGATGATGTTGTGTATATGTGGCATTATGTGTTGATGATGTTGTGTATATGTGGCATTATGTGTTGATGATGTTGTGTATATGTGGCATTATGTGATGATGATGTTGTGTATATGTGGCATTATGTGATGATGATGTTGTGTATATGTGGCATTATGTGATGATGATGTTGTGTGTATGTGGCATTATGTGTTGATGATGTTGTGTGTATGTGGCATTATGTGTTGATGATGTTGTGTATATGTGGCATTATGTGTTGATGATGTTGTGTGTATGTGGCATTATGTGTGATGATGTTGTGTATATGTGGCATTATGTGTTGATGATGTTGTGTATATGTGGCATTATGTGATGATGATGTTGTGTATATGTGGCATTATGTGTTGATGATGTTGTGTATATGTGGCATTATGTGTTGATGATGTTGTGTATATGTGGCATTATGTGTTGATGATGTTGTGTATATGTGGCATTATGTGATGATGATGTTGTGTATATGTGGCATTATGTGTTGATGATGTTGTGTATATGTGGCATTATGTGTTGATGATGTTGTGTATATGTGGCATTATGTGTTGATGATGTAGTGTATATGTGGCATTATGTGTTGAACTGAACTAACAGACGTGATCCACAGATTCAGGAGAAACTGAAGTCAGTGTGAATGCTGGATTATTATACAGAGGTACGACACGTTCATTTATACTGACAGCTTTATAACATTAAACTATCAGTCAGTCTGTAAATGCTTCATCAATAACTGTTGATAGTTGAAGACCCTTGACTTCAGTCATGTCCAGTTTCTCTTCTTCCTCTCATGTTTCCTGCAGTGATCGTGACTATTGTTGAGATCGCAGTGTTTGTTGCTCCTACTGTGATTCTTCTTCAGATCATCTGTGCAAGAAGAGCTGGTGAGTTTGAGCATCACACAATCTGATCATTCACACTCATCTGAACATCTGCAGTCATGATAAAACACACACGAGAGGACATGCTTTTATTTTGAGTTATACGAGAGGACAGTCAATGCTTTTATTTTGAGTTATACGAGAGGACAGTCAATGCTTTTATTTTGAATTATACGAGAGGACAGTCAATGCTTTTATTTTGCAGGGAGGAAGGACTCGAGACCCCCAGAGGAAATAGAGATGCCGACAAGATTACAATAAAATACAACAGAGTTTTGAGCAAATCTGCAACAATATTTTAAATAGCAAAAATTTACAGAGGATTGTTTATCGTTTTATTTTCTTCTTCTCAGAAAGCAAAGAAAAAACTGAATAATTTTTTTTTTTTTTTTTACAAATAAAAGGCCAGATTAATTTTCATTTAAATCCCAGTCAACACGTTGATCTCACAGTGATCTCTCCATATGATCAGAATGTGAGTCACAGTGAGCTAAAAGTGAAACTCACACTCACTGTGTGCTGATATTATGACCACAATATGAGCTCAGCCCAGATAGAAATGTTATTGGACATGAACTTCATCGTTTAGACGTCAAATTTTGGTTGAAAATTAAAATTGGGTTGATATCTAAACATTTGATGTCAGACTTCAACTTCATTAAACAACTCCACAAACATCATTACCAGCTTCACTTATTACTAACCAGATTTACTTTAATTCTGTCATATGTGTGGAAAAGTCCTTATTGAGATTAACAGAGGTTTAGATGTTGATGATTTATTGACATTAATCGTTTGGTTTGATGAAAGCATTATGGTGATGAGTGTTTGTGTCACGGGGTGACGAAAGGCAAGCGGAACTGAGTCCCGATGGAATTGTGTTCCCCCCGGGACGGTGTTATTGTAACACCGGTCCATTTCCGGGTTGCGCATAATGTCACCATAACAACGCTAATGACGGATTGACATCTGGTGCGGAGGGTTAGATGTTGGGATCTGCGCGAGGATTATAGAGGCGGAGTAACCGTATAAAAAGGAAGTGCAGAGATCAGGAAGTTGTTGATCCCCACGGGGTGATTCCCACGGGTTGTTTGTTCTTCCGGTCGTTATTCCTGGTTGTCCTTTTCTTCGGATGTGTTCCCCTGAGAGAAGTGGATCTCTTTGACGGTTGGGCTGGCGTGCTAAGGCATCTGAGGATTGTTGTGGGGTTTGGCCGTTCGGCTGTGCGGCAGATATAACAGCGATCGAGTGGAGATACTGAGGACGGAAAGAGAGTGAGTTACGAGGACTAAGTGCAGACCAAGCCGCGCCATTATCATCTGAGGGAAGATAAGTAATATGATCGGGAATTTGATTGAATGCATGTACCTGCACTGAGATTGATATAACGTTGTGAAGTGGATTGATCACGAGGGTTGTATCACCGGAGAGTGTGTGGATTAAGGGATCCGTTGAACTCTCGTCTTCTCCTTCGAGTGTGGGCAAGGAAACGCTTGGTCCCCGGGTCAGTAAGGAGGCATCCGCACTTCCTCGCTACTGGGTGGGACTCCAGCCTGACAGTGGAAGGAGCAATCGTTGGGTGAGTGCTGGCTCTATTTGTCACTAAGAGTGGATATGCAGTGCCTGAAGTGGTGTGTTTGCACAAGACATTGCTTGAAGTGAAGTTTCAGGGTGTGGGGAATATATGCAGAGTTAATGCCGTACGCTCACCATCTCGAAAGCCCACCACTGTCACCGTAACAAAACAATCCAGGCGTTCAGTGTGAAGATCCTCCCTACCTACTGGAAGATCGTGTGTATATGTATTAACTTACTCTGCTGTGTAGATTGAAGGATCCTCCTGGTCAAGCGCTGTATGTGATGTCGCCGTGAGAGAGAGGTGGACACCAGAGTTATTCCTTTCCTTGTCTGGACCGAAGCATCTCCCAGCCGTAAGCCCCAGCACTCGTTCAAAGAACATATCCCTGTTGTTGAACTACTTACCCTGCTGTGCAGATTGAAGGATCCTCCTGGTCAAGCGCCGTCTGTGATGCCGCTGTGAAGAGAGGTGGACACCAGAGTCATTCCTTTCCTCGTCTGGACCGAAGCATCTTCCAGCCGTAAGCCCCATCACTCCTTCCAAGAACATATACCTGTTGTTGAACTACTTACTCTGCTGTGCAGATTGAAGGATCCTCCGGGCCAAGCGCCGTATGTGATGTCGCTGTGAAGAGAGGTGGACATCAGAGTTATTCCTTTCCTCGTCTGGATCGAAGCATCTCCCAGCCGTAAGCCCCATCACTCGTTCTAAGAACATATACCTGTTGTTGATCTACTTACCCTGCTGTGCAGATTATGTGATGTCGCTGTGAAGAGAGGTGGACACCAGAGTCATTCCTCTCCTCGTCTGGACCGAAGCATCTTCCAGCCGTAAGCCCCATCACTCGTTCTAAGAACATATACCTGTTGTTGATCTACTTACCCTGCTGTGCAGATTGAAGGATCTTCCTGGCCAAGCGCCGTATGTGATGTCGCTGTGAAAAGAGGTGGACACCAGAGTTATTCCTTTTCTCGTCTGGATCGAAGCATCTCCCAGCCGTAAGCCCCATCACTCCTTCCAAGAATATATACTTGTTGTTGAACTACTTACTCTGCTGTGCAGATTGAAGGATCCTCCTGGCCCACGCCGTATGTGATGTCGCTGTGAAAAGAGTTGGACATAAGAAATATTCCTTGCATCGGCTTGACTAAAGCGGCTACAAGTTCTACTTACCAGGATACTCCCCCACTCAGTGGACGGGTGGCCGACTCCTCTTTCCCCGACCGGCCACGCACAGGCACGAGCTGCCGAAGGGAACTCCACGCCCTCCCGGCGTTCGCGGTCCAATCCCGTTCTGGTTGGGAGACACAGAATCAGCATTAAGACTTTTAATTGATTTTAACAAAATAAACCTTGTAAACTTTTATTCTCTCGTCTGTCTGGTTTTCCTGGTACGCTCCTCGAGGTGGTCCTGGGTTTCAGGGGTGGGTGCAGTCTGGCTTGACCCCCCCGACCTGTGACATTTGCTTTAGTTGGGCAGTTTGACTCTTGATGTTTTAATGTTAGTTTTTCTCCGGCTGCTGGAACTGTGTGTTATGGCAAGAACAGTGAGAGATCATGTGATCAGATGATGTCATCTTCTTGATGATGAGGATAACGACATAATCATCGTGTAGTTTCTGATCAGCGGATCTCTTCTAGACTGTCATGTGTGTTATTAATTTCATATAATTGATTATAATAATGTTTCTACAGTATGACGTCCAAAAGTGTTTTAATAAAATAAATTGTATAATTGTGTATAATGTTTTCTAAAGCTACCGTATATGTTCAGTTCTAGCATAGGTGTCTTCTGCACTGGCCTCGTCTGGTCTGTCAAATGTTTTCATTATGTATATGGTGTACAAGGCGTGCAGTTTACTTTTTCTTTTTGTATCCTTTTCCTTCATGTGAAAAACTAAAAACAAATGAGCTTTAATGCAGTGCACATATACAGACAGCCGACGCAATCCTCTAAGCAGAATGTCTCTAATTGTCCATTTTTAAATAAAATCTAATGTGATCTTCTGGATTTGCACAATCTGTTATGCTTGTGTCTCTCGTGCATAAAACATATTTCGTCCAGACAACATTTTCGTGGAGTTGTGAAATGTGGAGCTTTTAGTGTTTGGAGCTGTTATCAGTCCGACTGGCAGGAGTGTGTAGTGGTTGTGGCCGAACTATCGCATATCACGATCACGTGCAATCAAAACTTTTCATCTCGCAAGCAAAGGTTTTAGCCAGGGATGGGTAAACTGGGTCTTGGAGGGCCACAGCTCTGCAGAGAAGTGTCGTGAGCAATTGAAACAGAACTGCGAGATGTTCAGTATTTTACAGCAACTTCAGATTTATGGTCCAGCAGAGCAAAGGAACCATACATGAGCATAACGATTAATTTCATTACTCATGATTTTGAGTTGAAAAGTCGGTGCCTAGACTGGGTTTTTTCCTGAGGACCACACTGGCGGAGCATTGGCGCAGGGATTAAAGGGGTGGTATAACGCCCTTTTCACAAGATATAAAATAAGTCTTCGATATCCCCGGGGTGTGTATGTGAAGTTTTAGCTTTGATCAAGTTTAAATGCAAATGAGCTGCTGCTCCCATCACAGGGGGCGGAGCTACAACAGCTTGCACTCACACAGACATGCACTGAACATTTCAAAAACGTTTAGCCTTTTATGTTCAGATCGGCTGTCTGGTGCAGTTATAACAACCTTGAGCTTAACACACTCAAAACAGTGGAGATGATCGTGGACTTTAGGAGAAACCCCCCTGCACTCCCCCCTCTCACCATCTCGAACAGCACTGTGGAAGTAGTGGAGTCATTCAGGTTCCTGGGCACTACCATCTCTCAGGACCTGAAGTGGGACAATCACACTGACTCCATTGTTAAAAAGCCCCAGCAGAGACTGTACTTCCTTCGCCAGCTGAAGTTCAACCTGCCACAGGAGATGCTGATACAATTCTGCTCTGCGGATCGTCTGCTGAGCCAATCACTGGTACACCCTTCCCCAATCTCTGTAAAAGCCGGCTATTCGGCCCAACTTCCGGTTTCTCGAACAGCCGGTAAAGGAAGCGCGTGTTCAAGTCTTTCCAGCGTTTTAAAGGAATTTTTGGTTAAATAAGACACATGTGTTCATATGCAATTATATGGTTTAATCTGACTCCATGAATTAAAAAAGGTTCAATGTGCAATAAGGTTATGTTTACACTTAAATAGTTACAACATGGATGTAATGAGAATTTAAACCATTTGTACCCAGTATAAATGTAAAATGTTACCTGAGAGAGAGAAAAAGAGAGAGAGAGAGAGAGAGAGAGACAGAGAGCCTCTCTCAAGCCCAGCTCAGCATTCCCAGCAAAGAGACCACAAGAACAGTTACAATCCTGTTTTGTCACACCTAGGTGTGAGATATTCAAAACTGACCAATCAGACCATCGCAATTTCCCCCATTGTCCAAAAGCCTTGGCCTACAGGCCCACATCAGTCTTAGCACTGCTGTACTGGAAATGTCTGAGAGAAAAGCAAGTGTCTTTGTTGGTTGGAAGCAATCTTGGATTATTTCCAACCTTACATCTCCAAGAACTGTCCTCATCCAGAGTGAGTAAAAGAGCTGGCAGAATCACCCTGGTTAAAGAACAACCTCGATCCACCAGGAAACGCCACATGGGTCGCTGCATTAGGTAAAGCCGCGTTTCCACCGAAATTACCCGGAACAATTTGTACCAGGAACTTTTTTTCACAGGAACTTTTTTCGCCCCAGACCGGTTGCTCTCTGCGTTTACACCGCGGTCTAAAGTACCGGGAAGATTATAAACATGCGCGCAACTGCTCCTCCAAGTCTGCGACGCACAGTAATCAGTTTTGAGCGCCACATTTATAATAAGTATGGAGGAGATTCAAACTGTGCTGTAGTTGTGTTTGTGATGTATTGCGGACATTGACCGTGAGACGGCTGGGACGAACGCGCAGAAAATGTCCTGTTACACAAATAAGCTTAATAAAGCCTGAACCTCGTCGTCGGTCCAGCTGTTTTTTTATTTTTTTATTAAATATTTGCAGACAGACAACTAATGTGTAGCGTTGCGAGTATAAAGGAATGGAGTGAGGGTTACCCCACTTTTAACAGAAACGGCAAAATATGATCGACTACGCCACCCCGGAAAACCAGGGAAATCGCCCTAATGGCACACAGGTTCGTTTGGTTGGATGGGTGAAAAGACAGAGTCATATAAGTAGAAAAGCTTTATTTTCTCCATAATTGTTGAATAAATATTTGGAAATTCAGTTAAAAACTCTTACACTGGCATTAAAATATAAGGAACACCATCGATCAGAATCCACTCACATACATACATACATACCACTGAATTTAAAGAAACTCAACCAGGAGCAGAGGTATCTGGAGGTAAGGGTCGGCTGCCAATTTGAAAAATACCCCCCCAATAGTCCACTACAAATACCCAGCCACACACACACGTGAAGGTTAGATACCAGAAGACACAGCACTAGGTGTGAGCACACCACACAGATGGCAGTTTCGCCTTCACCCTCCAGAAACACCCAGCTCCTGCAACAAAGAAAACAATAAAAAAAAACACACAACGAACAAATACAGCTCAGGGAAGATAAGATGTCAAATACCTCAAGGATTCAAACCCTTGACCTAAAATTAGGACTCAAAATACCACATGAAACCAAAATCCACTCGGTTTCAGTGATCAAAAATACAAAGAGAAATAAACAAAGAAATAAAACAAAAACATTTAATCATATAGATTTATAAATCAATGGAGTTCCATAGGCGGCAGCCAGAGAAGACAGCCCGCCCGCACAATCAGACGAGTCGCACCATACTTACAAGTAATGTACGTGCAACAGAAACATACTAAAAGTTACTATCCTGATGACGTTGAGGCAAAACAGCGACGCAGTCGCAATTATAAGCGATCCCAGTTCAGCATTGATACTCGATTCTTACGAATAGCCCAAGAGGCCGTCAATTATGCAGGGGGAGCCACGGGGTGATCCCGGCGCGCAAACCGGTTCGCAGTCGCGCATCATATTGCAATACAGCAGCTCAGTCAGGAACACATGCTATCAATGACATGCTGCGAGGTGTGGGCAGCAAGCACACAGCAAACGAGGAAGCCAGCTTACAGTCCAAGCTTGCGGCAACCACGGATGACGTCACAAGGACAATACCAAGACGCATACCATGTAGCAACCACACCTCCCATATATCATACAAGAAAGGGGCGGGGGCTTAAACTAAGCACAGGTGAATGGAATCATCATAAGTGGTTTCAGTCACCCTGCTACATTCCACCCCCACATTATGAATCGTCGCCCCGACGATTAGTCCCGAGCCCCAAGAGACTCACCTCTGCTGGGGGACCTAGCAACCACCGAGGGAGACCCCCATTACTAGTCCTCTGGCCATGACGGCTATACAACGAGAAACGAGTGATACACAAGTTCTCTGCCATAACGGCTACACAACGGGAAATACGAGAGATACTGGTTACAAGTACTCTTGCCATGACGGCTACCTAACGAGAAACGAGTGATACACAAGTTCTCTGCCATAACGGCTACATGACGAGAAACACTGGTTACAAGTACTCTTGCCATGACGGCTACACAACGAGAAACGAGTGATACACAAGTTCTCTGCCATAACGGCTACATGACGAGAAACACTGGTTACAAGTGCTCCATATGATTGAGAACAATCATAAAACTCTCGAAATGCAGAAATAATTTTATCTGGGTCCCCTTTGTTCCTTTTTCACCGTCGAACGGTGCCGAATCTTTTCCTCCATAATAATGCACTCACCAATCGGGGAAGCCAACTGACAGGGGAGATCCGGTTCACACCAGCTACGCCGCTGTTTTGCCTCAAAAAAAAAAAACACAAGATACCAACAAACACACAGAATTATGCAAAAATCTTTTTTCTTTTTTTTTCTAAATATACATAACTACGTCCTCACCCAACACACCAAAATATGGAAACCCTGCCGACACTACGCCAAATGTAGCGTTGGGAGTATAAAGGAATGGAGTGAGGGTTACCCCACTTTTAACAGAAACGGCAAAATATGATCGACTACGCCACCCCGGAAAACCAGGGAAATCGCCCTAATGGCACACAGGTTCGTTTGGTTGGATGGGTGAAAAGACAGAGTCATATAAGTAGAAAAGCTTTATTTTCTCCATAATTGTTGAATAAATATTTGGAAATTCAGTTAAAAACTCTTACACTGGCATTAAAATATAAGGAACACCATCGATCAGAATCCACTCACATACATACATACATACCACTGAATTTAAAGAAACTCAACCAGGAGCAGAGGTATCTGGAGGTAAGGGTCGGCTGCCAATTTGAAAAATACCCCCCCAATAGTCCACTACAAATACCCAGCCACACACACACGTGAAGGTTAGATACCAGAAGACACAGCACTAGGTGTGAGCACACCACACAGATGGCAGTTTCGCCTTCACCCTCCAGAAACACCCAGCTCCTGCAACAAAGAAAACAATAAAAAAAACACACAACGAACAAATACAGCTCAGGGAAGATAAGATGTCAAATACCTCAAGGATTCAAACCCTTGACCTAAAATTAGGACTCAAAATACCACATGAAACCAAAATCCACTCGGTTTCAGTGATCAAAAATACAAAGAGAAATAAACAAAGAAATAAAACAAAAACATTTAATCATATAGATTTATAAATCAATGGAGTTCCATAGGCGGCAGCCAGAGAAGACAGCCCGCCCGCACAATCAGACGAGTCGCACCATACTTACAAGTAATGTACGTGCAACAGAAACATACTAAAAGTTACTATCCTGATGACGTTGAGGCAAAACAGCGACGCAGTCGCAATTATAAGCGATCCCAGTTCAGCATTGATACTCGATTCTTACGAATAGCCCAAGAGGCCGTCAATTATGCAGGGGGAGCCACGGGGTGATCCCGGCGCGCAAACCGGTTCGCAGTCGCGCATCATATTGCAATACAGCAGCTCAGTCAGGAACACATGCTATCAATGACATGCTGCGAGGTGTGGGCAGCAAGCACACAGCAAACGAGGAAGCCAGCTTACAGTCCAAGCTTGCGGCAACCACGGATGACGTCACAAGGACAATACCAAGACGCATACCATGTAGCAACCACACCTCCCATATATCATACAAGAAAGGGGCGGGGGCTTAAACTAAGCACAGGTGAATGGAATCATCATAAGTGGTTTCAGTCACCCTGCTACAAATGCATGAAGCCACGAACCGCAATAGATTTTTAAAAAATAGAATAGAATGCTGCCTGGAGTCCTCCAGTCAATATGCGGCGTGAACACAACCAATCAGCATGTTCAGCGCACAAGTCCCACCCCCGAAAGTTCCTGAACTTTGAAAAAGTACTACCTCGCCAGCAGGGACTTTCTGAGGGGGAAATATTTACCTGGAACTTCATTTAGACCCTGGTTCCTGCGATGTAAACACACCGAGTACCAGCCCAAAGTTCCTAGTTCCTGGGGAAAGTTCCCGCGGTGGAAACGCGGCTTAAGTTTAGCTCAAGCCTGATACACTCTCCTGCATGTATCTTTCTAGTAATCCTGAAGACATTGATTTGCTGCTTCAGGTGTGTTTGATGAGGGTCCCAGATACCATCGAAACTATGTTAAATGTTAATGTGTCAATGTTAACTGGATTGAATCAACATCACTTTTGCACCCGCAATTAATGTGTGATCTCGTGAATAAAGTCTATAACTGAATTTAGTCTGACTGCAATGCTGTAGCCTACCTATGCAGTGAACCATGTGGCGTTTCCTGATGGATCGAGGCAACGCTATAGAGCAGGTATTGCAACATGTGAAAAATAATTACGAGAGGGCATGCAATAGCGCTTATCAAGGGTTTTAATCCGTTTTTTTTTAAAACCATTTTTTTCAACAGTGGTCACGGGAGTCATATATTTTGCCCGGTGAAATGCTATTGCATCTGTAATTTCTTTGTGCCTGAGGGAATTTGATGGGTATGGTGTTGCGTTGAATAGCGTTGTTTTTATAGTTGTTTGTTTCGTCTGGCCGTAATTCAATGACCCATTACCAATTATTCCTCTATTATACTATGCAGTGGCATTCAGCTACGCTGTACTCACAGGCGTAATTTCCTATATGGACAGAGGGGACATGCCCCCCCCCCACTTTTCAAAATCCCGTTTGTGTCCCCCCCCACTTTCAAATTCGTTTGTTATTATTTTTAACATTAAAGTCATCCTATGTGGTTTCTGCCGTTTCATCGCTGACTGTGCCGCAACCGCGATACCTGCTCATTAGACCCTTCGGTGAGCTATTTTTAGAGTGTGCACGCAACGTTCCAGGATGTGGACGTGCGCATCGACACAGGCTCGGTCCTGCTCCTCTGTGGTATCGCGGTTGCGGCACAGTCCGCGATGAAACGCCAGAAACCACAACATGTGACTTTAATGTCCTCATGGATGAAAAGAATGAAAGGAGATGTGAGTTGGTGGATTCAGTAAATTAGCTCAGGTCAGGATAATCATATTTTGTGTCTACACCTGTTGATGTTAGCCTTACGTTGACTGAGCTAACGTTAACATACACTGCTGCTTGGTAACTTCAGACTGCTAGCTAAATATTGAATGTAGAACATTCTGTGTAGCCTCCTGAAGAAAAACATTTTGTAGACCTACCATGAAAACGAGTCCACTTAAAACCGCAGCATTTTCTGTCAGCAATGTAAAAGTAGTGTGTATCCCTCATGTTATCATTATCTTTTAATTTTATTCTTTAGTTCCCGTTTTCCCATGTCTGAGTTTCCCGCCATCATCAGTTACCATGGAAACCCATCATCATGTTCGTTAGCTCTGTGTATTTAGTTCCTCATTGTTCTATGTTTCCTGTCGGTTCTCGTTAACGCACTAGCTAAGTTTGGTCATGTATGTGTTCTGCTATTAAAGCCTGTTTAATCTTATTTTGTCTTCATCGTGTTCCTCTTGAAGCCACGCTGAGCCATAGCGCGACATAGTGCTGTCAACATTGATTAATTGAGTGATGATTGACCATTATTGAAGACACCTGATGTTAACAAGCAGAGTCACGAAACGAGAAAAGTGGTTTGGGGAGGCGTGGTTAAGGGGTTGGGACGTGGTTAAGGGGTGGGGACGTGGTTAAGGGGTGGGGACGTGGTTAAGGAGTGGGGGTGTGGTTAAGGGGCGGGGGTGTGGTTAAGCGGTGGGGGCGTGGTTAAGGGGTGGGGGCGTGGTTAAGGGGTGGGGGCGTGGTTGGGGGGTGAATCTATCAAAAAATACTTGACAAATGCATTGACAACCTTGCAACTATGTTATTGTACTTTCATACATAAAGTACTACATAGGGATGCACCGAAATGAAAATTCTGGGCCGAAACCGATACCGAAAATTTAGGATGCACTTGGACGAAAACCGAAACTGAAGCCGTAAATAGCTTCATTTAAAAACTTTAATATACATTTATTTATATTGCTTAATTTTTAATGGATCTGAAATGAAAAATCACAAACCAATAGAATAATCATCAAACTTTTATTACCACCAACAGTTACATAACAAAACCTAAAATATTTTATATATTATATATATTTTATATTACATGTTCTTCATGAGGCACACGCACGCGGTCTCTTGCTCTCTCTCCCTCTCTGCCGTGCACGCGCTACACGGTTTGGAGCACAGTCTCTGTCTCGCGGGTGAAACAGTGGAGTTAGGGAACTTATTCTCCATTTCCGTGATATGATAAGCTAAAAGATGCTGCGCTGTGTCGGCGTGCGCCTGTGGCTGAACGTAGACACACGCAAGGACAATGGATGATATTTCCCTAGGCGAGTAGAAAGGTTTGCAGTGTATGGCCAGCAGTTCCAGATCGGGGGAACATAATTCAGCAATAACTGTTAAATCGCTGCACCACTCGTTACTCACATAAAAGCAGACACCAACGCCTTTTGTTTTCCCGGTGGCTATCGCATCACGGTCCGCTCTAAAGAGCTGATAGCCGGGCAGGTTCACCGCCGTGTCAGGAATATTGCAGTGAAGCCAAGTTTCCGTAAAACAGAACACAGCAATATGGGAATAGTCCTTGTCCGTCTTCAACCGGAGTTGGAGCTGATCCAGCTTGTTGCTGAGTGATCTTACATTAGCCAGTACTAGTCCAGGTACGAAAACACGGGAATTTTCTCTTTAAATCATCTGTGAATTTACATTCTGGCTTTTTTTTTTACATCTTATCTCGCACTTGACCGTAAACTGAAGTGTCGAGTCGCGCTGCTAAAAGTCTGTGAACATAAAGTCCGCCTACTTTGATTTGATTGGTCATTTCAAATATTCTGACATTGACAAGCAGTGACAGACCAATGAGGCTAAGATGAACAAACACACACACACACACACACACACACACACAGCTGTATTCGGACATGCTCTTTGCTTGGAGCCGCTGTGGATTGAGGAACGAGCTGATTATAACAAGACGGGGCGAAGCCGAAGCCGAATTCATATGTTTTCTGTGCAAAGGCAAGCGCCAGTCAATTTAAAGTACACGCTTAATGGTCCCATGAAAAACAGTGAGAACCGCACATTTTCATGAATTTATGGTTCACTGTCCCCCATGCGAAGGCAGTGTCCAATGAACTGGTGCTGTCTTCTCCTAATGATATCACTAATTGGCTGTTGACCTGTTGTGCTGTATAATTGTTCATTTGTCAAGTGAGATTCTGCTTGATTGATTCCCAACATGATTCTGTAAGAACTGATTTTCCTGTTAAAATAAAACTCACCCTGCAATATAGCCATAAAACGCACCCTGGACAGAAGATCGCAAAGACAGAGCATAGGACATTGTCCTGTCCAAACACTTTTCCCTTATCTCTGCATTCCCCTCTCCCCCTGAGTCAAGTCACCAAAAGTTCACTAAGAATGCCTATATATCACATATGATGTATCTTGTAAATCTATTGTTTTTCCTTTTCATGTTTGGTATCATTTTAGATGTCTCAGTGCGATTGGTAAAATGGTCTTAATTTCATTGCAGTCATTGGTAATATTAGAAAGATTAAGAACTTAGGAGAATCCTGTGTTCCTCTTTGGGTGATGTCTCTTCAAGATATCTCCCCACTCCCCCGAGACCAGGTGCTACCCCCTGGGGTACAGGAACTGACCCAAAACAAACTCTGAAAATATTGGCACAACCCTTTTGTTCTGGTCTGGGTATTTAAGGCTAGGTAACAGAGCTGTCTTTGGGATCCTGTAACCAGGAAAACCCCCATACAGTGCTGTGCCAGTGTTGTCCCGCTGGAAAACACTCACACACCGCTGTGTGTCTCTGTCAGGAATGCATTGCTTACTTTTAGAGTCATCTTTGAGAAATGTATGTCATGCATCTATTATTTCTGAATTGGCTTTTAATTACTTGTGTAATTGGCATGATACATTTATGTCACAGGTCGAGGTGGGCCAAGCCAGACTGCACCCACCCCTAGACCAGGATCACCCTGAGGAGCGTGTCAAAGGAGGAGGCAGGAGACAGGAATAAAAAGAATGACAGGCTTTATTAAATATAAAAACAATTTGAAAATCCTAATCTAAAATTCCTCTTCCTTCCTCTTCCCAGGAATCCAAGGCAAGTGGGGGGTCAGGCTCACTTCCTTCTGGCGCTGGTGCCAACTCGCAGTGGTAGGTACTGAACAGGTGGGTATCACAGGTGAGTGGGGGGTCAGGCTTACTTCCTTCTGGCGCTGGTGCCAACTCACTGAACAGGTGAGTATCACAGGTGAGTATCGCAGGTGAGTAGGTGGATCAGGGCTCACAGGAGTTGTAAGGGGCGGGCACTTCGCACCATACAGGTGGGTTTCAGGGCTACAGCAGACTCAAGTCACAAGCGGAGCGGGGCTTTGGCTGGCCCAGACAGAATCAACGCTTCAAATAGAGGTGAATAGCTCTCACATGGGTGGCAGGAGACAGAGTCAATAGCTGAACAGGGCTTTCACTGGGACAGACAGCATTCAAACTTCAAGCAGAGGTAAACAGTTCTCACGTGTGTTGCAGGGGACAAAGTCACAAGCTGGGCGGGCGTTCACTGGAACAGACGGAGTCAACACTTCAAATAGAGGTGAACAGCTCTCACGTTGGTGGCAGGAGACAGAGTCATAAGCTGAACAGGGCTTTCACTGGGGCAGACAGCATTCAAACTTCAAGCAGAGGTAAACAGTTCTCACGTGTGTTGCAGGGGACAAAGTCACAAGCTGAGCGGGCGTTCCCTGGAACAGACGGAGTCAACACTTCAAATAGAGGTGAACAGCTCTCACGTTGGTGGCAGGAGACAGAGTCAATAGCTGCACAGGGCTTCCACTGGGACAGACAGCATTCAAACTTCAAGCAGAGGTAAACAGTTCTCACGTGTGTTGCAGGGGACAAAGTCACAAGCTGAGCGACGTTCGCTGGAACAGACGGAATCAACACTTCGAATAGAGGTGAACAGCTCTCACAAGGGTGGCAGGAGACAGAGTCATAAGCTGAGCCGGGCTCTCACTGGGACAGGCAGCATAAACTTCAAACAGAGGTAAGCAGTTCTCACGTGTGTGGCAGGGGACAAAGTCACAAGCTGAGCGACATTCGCTGGAACAGACGGAATCAACACTTCAAATAGAGGTGAACAGCTCTCACATGGGTGGCAGGAGACAAAGTCATAAGCTGAGCAGGGTTCTCACTGGGACAGACAGCATAAACTCCAAGCAGAGGAAAACAGTTCTCACGTGTAGTGGGCGCACGGGGGCTTTTCCTTCTGACATCCAACAGGTGACTGCAATCGATCTTGCTAGACTCTTATGATGGACGGTAGACCAGCATAACACATGGGGAGTGCACGGCGATAAAAGGTAAATCTTCCACACACACACGACAGTCCAATTCCAAACATGCAACGTGATGGGAAACGTCAATTTCAGCACTACAAATCCACTCTTCAAGTGCAAAGTCAGGCCAACACTCACCCAGAGGTCTCGATCTGAAGAGCCGATGATAGTCAGAGTTGGGACAGATGCAGTGAATAATTTCCTCACCACTACAAGCGGCTTCACTTCGCTGGTTTCAATGGCCGAGGGGGAGGCTAGAGATCGACAAGGAATCAGTATATTTCACTCAGTGCGATGTATACAACGTGATCCAAGCACTTCAAACCAGTATCCAATTTAGTGTAGAAAACATGCGTTTATGAGATTCAATTTGTCAATCACTCATCTCACTCTTTCCCAGTCCAGACGACGAATTCCACTCTTCACAACTGCCCTCGGATCCCACAAGCGACAATCCTCTTCTTTCACGATGATCCTTCAGCTGCAACACTCTACAAACTTTTCCCCACGGGAGAGAACCACACCAGATCGACGGGGGAAGACAAAGAAACAACAAGCCCACACGGAGAGAGAACACTCCAGATCAACGGAGAAGAAACAACAACAGCCTTCTCTTCCCCTTGTGTTTTATCCTCTCAAAATGCTGGCGTGGCCTCAATCAGACACTCAAAGTGAAGTCTCCGCACCTGTTGCCAATCTGCCGTTTAGTTGTCATGACAACAGATACACACACCGGCCCGGGGACAGTGTTACACTAAAAGTGTCCCGGCGGGAACACTTCTCTGATGGGATTAGTTCCGGGGATTATTTGTCACCCCGTGACATTTATACCTGACAAATAAATGTTACATCTTGATTTATTCTGAAGTTTTCTGAAATCATTATTTTAGTAGATTATAGGAGGCTGGTGCTACCGCAAATCTTGCAGGATAGGTCAAACTAAAGGCGCATGTATGAATGGAGCAGTAGGCACGTCATCTTGAAGACCTTTTGATTTCTGTCTATTACTGATTTAGCAAGTTGTATGGAAATGGCTAAAATCAACTACACTCTTTTGTATGAGTGAGCAGTAGGCAACCGACTTAAGAGGTATTAGCTAACCCTACATCCTCTGACTAACTTCAGAACTGACAAGTTTTGTGTCCGTGAGAAACACGACGCGGCCGACGTGATCTCTGTGCGGCATTGGGTCCATAATGAATAAATAAATGAAAGATAAGAAACTCTGAATAACCAAAGATCTAAATTAATTAATAATCAATATTTATGACTATTTTCTAATAAGAAACACAATCTAAATTTGATTATCACTTGAAACTGGAGTCAGATTAAGCGTAGAGCTAAAGTAATATTCAAACTAAATTCTAATAAATTAAGTGAACTTCACTGGAGCGCTGGAAAGATATACACGCATTATCCCTTCGCCCACCCCGTTGGATTCCGTCGTTGGGCCAATGGGTGGTCCTTACAATTCGGTAAGATTTTCTAGCAAAGATGTTTAGCTTTTCTTCAAGGGATTGAGTGAGCGCCCATGATTCGCATCCATAAAGAAGTATTGATATGCACGATGCCTTGAATAGGCGCATTTTAAACTTTCCATTCGGTTTAGGTGATCTCAGGATGGTCTTGAGTTTTGTAAATGCGACCCAAGATAAAGCTATACGATTGTTGACATCTTTTTTGGTCGACACTATGTATGATCCCAAGTATTTAAACTAGTCCACGATTGCAATCGGCTTTCCATCAATTGACAGGTTAGTTTTTATGTGGGACTTAACATTTAGTTGGACTTGGACAGTTTTTTCAATGTTTATCTCAAGGCCAACGGTAGACGCATTTTGCTGCATTGCTGTTAGCTGCTGTTGTGCCCGATTTGGATCGTTCTCGAGAAGCGCTATATCGTCTGCGAATGCAAGGTCGTTGAGTTTTCGTTCGATTGTTATCTCTTTTCTCTTTTTAGCACAAGATCGCTGTGGCCGTGCATTTTCTGATTGTGCTGGGGTACCCTTGTTTGTTAGGTAACCGAAATCACCTGCAGATTGCTTTGAAACATAGTCAATGACAATAATAAAAAAGTACGGTGCAAGGACGTCTCCCTGTAGAACGCCTGTTGTGATTTCAAAGGGCTTTGAATACTCTCCTCCAAAGTATACTTGGCTTGTCGACTTGTCATACATAATTTTGATAGCGTTTACAATTTCTGATGGAATTCCATAATGACGTAAGACGGCAAACATCATCTCTCGGTCAATTGAGTCAAATGCTTTCTTGAAGTCAATAAAGGTAATATACATTGAAATGTCTTGTGCGCGCGCACCATCCATGATCCTACGGAGGATGTGGATCTGTTGAGCACATCCCCGGCCTGTTCTAAAACCTGCTTGATTGCTTCTGAGCAGTTTATCGACCAGGCCTCTTATGCGGTTGAGAATTACTCTGTTATAAACTTTGGCTGCTATGGACATTAGGCTGATTCCTCCATAATTGGTCATAAGCTGTGGGTTACCTTTCTTTGGTATTGGCTTTATCAAGCTTGATATCCATTGTGTTGGTGCCGTAAGGTGCTCATAAACCAGTTGGCAAATGTTGTGAAGTTGATTTACCACAAATGTGCCTCCGTCTTTTAGTACTTCAGCTGTCATGGCATAATCTTGACCGGGTGCTTTATTACGGTTGAGTGTAGTGATGGCCTCGTCCATTTCTGCTCTTGTTATTTTACCCAATTTTATACCTGGAATGTCCGGTGTTGGGAGTGGGTGGTTGTTCAAATTGATTTTGGGACTCTTATTGTTTAAGAGTGTTGAGAAGTATTTGGCCCATTCTTTTAAAAGATCTTCGCTTGACTTTGGGATGTCGCCATTTAGCATTCTGATTTTGCTAGAGGAGGCATCTTTGGGTTTTTCACTGATGTCATGAATACATTTCCAAACTTTGTGATGTTCATGCTTGTTGACTGCTTGCTCTAGTGCATCAAGTTTAGAGTTGATATGTGCTTCATTGTCCCCATCGAATGGTTTCGAAACTTCTCTCTGTTTTTCACGCCATTTTTCTTTGTCTTTTAGGTTTTGTGTGCGCTTGTATCTTGCCTTGAGGTCTCCTTCTTCGTTGATTAGTTTGATGGTGTTGGGTCTAATCCAGCTTGGCTGTTTGGGTTTCGGTCTTTTCTCCAAAATTTCCTCACAGGCTCCGATAAGGGCAGCGTCTAATGCGTTGGTTCGCTGTTTTATGGATTCCGATGGTTCTAAGCATGCTGTTTCATCAAAGAGTACTTCAAATCGATTCCGACACATTATACTATTTATTAGTATAATAATAATGTGTTTTTTTAGTTGAGCTCACGACCCTTGACATTTTAATGTACCCTTATTGTAACACTTTTGAGTGTGCAAATAAACTCACAGGAGAGTTAATTTAACACTGGAGTTTTTGCTGTGTATATATAGATGAAGTGTGATCATGACGCATCTGTCAATGCAACTCTTCTGGAAGTTGTAGTTTCACAAGCACAAACTTAGAAGCCTAATAAAAGCTTCATGGCACACACACACACACACACACACCACACACACTCACACACACACACACCACACACACACACACACCAAGTGATCTTGGCCTGAATGTCGCTGGCACTGCAGGTGTTGTAAATTAGCATGTGTGTAAAACTTAAACAAACGTCCAATGTAATTTTATGTCCATGTCAAATAAATAAATAAATAAATAAAGTTATGGCCCATGTGTGGCCCTTGTCTTTAATCCAGATCTAGGCCACTCCAGGACCGTCATTATTTGCGGCATGAGGACCGAGGGAAAAGGGGCTTTGTGGACCGGAGCTGGGCCAGACAAACATTGATATGTGGGAAGGTGTGATGAAGTTATGAAACTGCCATGAGCTTTTGTGAACAGAGTTTGCTTTCCATAAAAGGGGAACTTTAACTCTTTAACTCTTTAACTCGCAGAAGTCAAACCCCCCCTCAAGCGAGCATGAAAACTTCTTTGCGAATTAAGGGCTTTTTATTATAAATTTGGCATTTCTATCACTCGTTTCTGATGCAATACTTCAGTGCGCATGAACACAGAGTGATGGAGACATAGCTAGAGGAAGTGACCAACCAGAGGAGGAGCTGATGACGTTTAAAGGAAGAGATGTAACTATATATAATGAAGAGGAGGAGCTGTAACTATATATAATGAAGAGGAGGACTGACAGAAACAGAAAATGGCTGATAAGTGTGATCTGTGTCTGCTGGGACTGATCATTCTCTCTTCACTTCTCACAGGTAAAGAAATCTGTATTTTCTCTAAACACATTTAGTGGAGTTAGTCTGGAAAGAGTTCATTTGAACATGCTCAGTTTATTCTTGCACACATTCACGTTGTGATCTCAGAGTTGTGTATTGATACACACAGATCATACTGTATTATTCCTGATACTGGACATAGTGTCACTCAAACATCTGATGATGGAGAATTATCTTCATATTAAGAGTGTGTGAGTGATTTGAACATCTCTCTGATAAAGACTAATAGTTTATTTTGGAGAGTGTGTTGTTTGCTTTAAGTGAGGAAAAAGAGTAACACTTTACAATATGAATAATCATGTACTAATACCTGGATTAATACTTAACTCAACATGAACTAATGATAATTAAAGCATGAACTAATCATGAACACTGAAGAGTTATCCTGAACTACGACTTGTTTGATATTTATCAATATTTGTTTTATATTTATAAAAATGTATGGATAAACCAAATCAAACTGCCGCTTTAAAGGGTCATGAAATCCTGAACCAAATTTTCTGAGATTTTACCAGAGGTATGTGTGTTGAACACCATTGAAGACAATATTAGCATCTGTTAGATTTAATAGTAGGGGAAAATGGTTAAATCTGAGTTATTTTCGTCTTCCGGGTTTAAAATCTTCATCGTGTCCACGTCACAGGCTGTGACAGCACTGCAGTACTTTGATGACTCATAATTATTAATGAGACTGAGTTTTCTTATCCTATGAGAAGACACTGTCTCTTAATTATTCATGACACCACGTGGATCTTTCCAATGACAGACATGTCAAACTGTGATATCCCGTAATAGACGAGAGAGGCAATCACGGGACGCAAGTTTTCATGGTGCAAAAGTTCCAGTGCGTTGCATATCTTTCCCCGCGATGCTGCCAGGGCTCGACTCTGACTGCGGACGGTTGGTTGGCCATCAACCACGGACACATCTAAACTGTGTGTGTGTAGCAAGCATTTTTGGTGGACTTCGGCCTTGTTCACCAGTGCAGGTTGCGTCTTGCGAGTGATGCGATACCAAGTCCCGAGGACTTTTCTATCCCTCAGAGGTGTGTGTGTGTGTGTATCTGAAATGTAACCCTGACTGTATTTTTTTTTATAATTATACATACATTAATAAGTTTTAAATTGAATTATGATAGGCTAATATATGTAGCAGGGCATTCAGTTAGTTTTGAAAGGACAAAAATAAGGTGTCAGTGTATTTCATTAGACTTTAGCTTTACCAGCTATAAAAAAATCTAGCATTTCCTCATGCCACTGGCCGATGACAGTTACACAGTTATATATTTAACATTTGAGCAGAAACTGGCTAACAAAAGCTTATTTGATGTATATTTCACAGTAAAAACTTTATAGTCTATCCAAAATTAGTCACAACTAGCAATAGCGCGCATATGTGCCGTTCATTCATCACACACAGGAACGTGATTCATATTTAGACAGTCTTTTTGCGGTTTACAGACACTATTCCATACCGCGATTACAACAAAGCATATAAGAATAAAAAACTTACTACTAATCCTCAACTGGATCCATTGCTCCTCGAAGTGAAACCAGCACTTCTGAGGTCAATTTCCCAGGATTATTCCTCGCAAGATGACACACAGTACATTCATCTGATTAAACTTGATGTGTTTTATCGAGCTGATGTGGCCGGTTTGCATGTATTGCCTCAGATCATTTGCGTTTGAATAGTGCGCGCTCTCCGTGGGCGTGGTCACATTAAAAGATAACGAGCTAATGAGCTGAAGTGAGAACTGCTCTTTTTATATAGATTACATAAACAGAGCATATTTGTTTTAGGGCAATGTTGAGGGAGGGGGTCAATGTTGTAAATACGTTTAAACACCCCCAAATACAATCCGACTACGCCACCCCGTAAAGAAACGGGGAACTAACCAAAATAAGGGACACAAATTCGTAGGCTGAAGTAATCCGAGAGAGGCGTGTGAACAATGTACAAAAGACTTTATTCAAATCACCATAGATTTCAAATCACCATAAATAGTTAAAATGTTCAATGATAATAAATGTCAAATGTCAGGTCACGATCAAGCACGGTCACAATCAGGGACTCTGTGCACTGAAAAAAAATAGAAATACCAATTTGAAAATACTCAAAACGAAAATAAACAAAAAGAAATAATAAAAGACACAGGCTTTCCAGTGGCGGGGGCAGGCTAGATGGAGTAAAGATCCTATCTGCGGATTCGTGTAACACACACACACACGCACACACAGTGAGAGGTGAATCCAAGCAGCACTGCACTCCACACAACTGCACCACCACCTGTGATACTCCAAACTAGCTAGCTAGCCTCCCAGCCTCTGGCCAGCAGTGCCTAGAATACAGCAAAACAAACAAAGCAAATTAAATTCCATAATATAATGAAGATATTTCCAGCAAAATAAACAAAGACATTTATAAAGAAACACTATTACTATAGCAAACTTAAACTACTGAAAATATAGAAAACAAAATACTAGTAAACAACAATATAAACAACACCACAGAAAAGTAAAATAAATGCAATAGTTCCAATGCTCATTAAAGCAGGTCCCAGAATCAAAGTTCTCCCCACACTAGCGTGGAAACACTTAACGGTATCAGGGCACGAGCGATGACATTAATAATGCCCTAGATGTAAACCAGCCCAAAAACAGCAGTAAAGGAAAAACAGCAGCGCATCCTCCTTTAACAACGGATATAAACTTCCGCCTTCAGAAAACGCGACGGGAGAGACAGCTCAGCGCACTAAGAAAGAGAAATTCTTAATTAAACACTTATTTCGTGTAAAAGAAGAAGCAGATTGATCACGCTTACCCAAAGCAATTCCTCGTGCCACACGGAGTGTATCGCTCACAGCTCATAATGAATTAGCATGCAGGAAGACTTTTCACTGATTTCACGGCTAAGAGTAAAACAGATAATTAATCGCCCGATGCCAAAATAACAGTAGGAAAAGGATCACGCACATACCTGACATGCAGTGGACAGCCTATGACCCAACCAGGCATAACACACACTAAAAAAAAGAGAAAGTCTACATTTAAAAATCCACCTGCTCACGTCTATTAGCCAAACAGTTACAAACCAAGAGAAACCACGCACCGTCTACACCAGCGCGCTCAGTATGGGCGGTTCCGGTCGTGACGCATACCAGGTGATCTAACTCCAGCCTTAAAATACCATCAGTGCCACCTCCAATAGGCTATGGTGGGTGACAATCATGCACCAATGAGCCAATAAGACTGAACTACGTCACCCACATTGCCACAATCTACCCCTAGCTCTTGAATCGTCGCCCCGGCGATTATTCCAATAGCCCTAATCCCAAGGTCTAAACAATGCGGATATAGAACCGGTTGAGGCCTCAGCCTCGGAAACTACAGCCCTCCCTACAGTCCTAGGAAGATGATTACGATTAGAATGATGACCAGCAGTAGTTCGCCTAGTACGCCTCACTGCCCCATCCACATAAGATGGACCAAAGGGACCAAGATCAGTCAAGGGTAATTGACTTACGGCGCCCTGCCCTGATGGTCCAGGAACCACCAGAGCCTCAACCTCCACATCCACCACAGGCTCTACTGAACCGGAGTCCACCAAAACGGGGCCCTGACTCCCTGGCTCCATGGCAGCCGGCAAAGTCTCAGGTACCACCCTAAAAAGGTCAACTTCCTCCATTGAGGAAGGGTCCTCCAACAATGGTTCCTCGCCCACCGACGCCCCATTCTCTGGGGGGGGGGGTGCCAAGGACTCTTGCCCCACTCTGGCCTTCAACAGAGAGCGATGAACATGTCTCACCCTACTCCCATCGTTGACCGGTGCAATGGTGTATACTGAGCCTCCTGTTCCAGGTGCTTTCAGTACCTGATACACCACTGCACTCCAACGATCCTGGATCTTATGACGACCCTTTAAACCATAGTTACGGAGATAGACTAACTGGCCTTCACTCAGGGGCGCGTCCCGGACACGAGAATCATGCATATCCTTGCGGCGCTCTGCAGCTAGACGCAGCTGTTCCCGGGCCCCTTCAAAGGCCACCTGCAATCTCGTCTGATGCTCCAACACCCAACTGTTAACACTACCAGGACCCCTCTCCTGACCACGACCCAACAGAAAATCTACAGGTAATCGTGGTTCCTGTCCAAACATGAGAAAATAGGGAGACTCTCCAGTCACCTGATGGGGAGTAGTGTTATAACAGAAGAGTAGTTGGGGCAATGCAGAGACCCAGTCATCCTTCCGTGAACTAGGCAGGGTACGCAGGAGATTGTGCAGTGTCCTGTTAAAGCGCTCACACTGCCCATTGCCGGCAGGATGCCACGGGGTAGTGCGAGACTTCTCCACCTGGTATAAACGACACAACTGCTGTATAAGGGAGGACTCAAAACTACGGCCTTGGTCCGAGTGGATGCGGGCAGGCACACCAAACTTACAAAACCACTCAGACACAAGTACCTGGGCTACGGTTTCAGCTCGCTGGTTCCGGGTAGAAACTGCCTGCGTAAATTTAGTAAAGACGTCAGTCATTACCAATACGTTCTCAATTCCTGAACTTGAGGGCTCAAGCAAGGTGAAATCGATGGCCAAGATCTGATTTGGCCTGTCCGCCAAGAGGTGACCCATAAAACTCTGAACTACAGGCTGAGTGTCCTTGGCAGCCTGGCATCTCTCACATTCACGGCACCACTGGGCTACATCAGCTGCAAGGCCTGGCCAATAACAGCGCTGTCGAACCAGCTCAGTGGTGCGGTCAATGCCCTGGTGCCCATGCCCTTGATGAACCTGGGCCAAGACCTCCCGTCGCAGAGTAATTGGAAGAACCAACTGAAAACCCTCCTCACCTCCATCTGGGCGAAAGACACGCCGATGCAAAACACCCTCTCTATCCACCAGCCGATCCCATTGGCGGAGTAACACAAGGGCAGCTTTAGACAGCTGTCTCCGCTCTGCTGGGGAAGGGGGAACACCTCGTCTCCAACACTTTAGAACCGGACCAATAACGGGGTCAGCTTGCTGACAAGCGCCCATGTCGCCCTCAAAACCAGGCAACACAGAGACTACAGCTTGAATTGCTTGTGGACGCGATTCTGCCACAAACACCTGCTGAACAGTGGCTGGCACGTCGGTTCCCAACAAGAATGCATTCACCTCACACTGCCCAGAGGGGTCCTGTCTTGAGAGGGCATCCGCATTTTTATTACTCCTACCCGACCGATACTTGATAATAAAATCAAATGCTGCCAGCTGGGCAGCCCAGCGCTGCTCAGTAGCAGCGAGCTTAGCGGTCAACAGATGGCTAAGAGGATTATTGTCAGTGTAAACTATACACTTGTGCCCTAACAGATATTCGCGAAACTTTTCGGTCATGGCCCACTTGAGCGCCAAAAACTCCAATTTCATGGAGCTATAGTTAGCCATGTTGCGCTCAGTGGGCCTAAGACTACGGCTGGCATACGCAATGGGTCTTACTCTCCCATTCTGCTCCTGAGAGAGGACTGCTCCCAAACCACCATAGCTAGCGTCCACCTCAAGGATAAAAGGTAGGGAGAAATCTGCGTATGCCAACACCGGTGCCGTTGTAAGCCTCACTTTTAATTCGTCGAAGCTCTGCTGGCACTGTTCCGACCAGGCAACAGCAAAGCTCTTACCAGCCCGTACCCGGGGCCTGCCAGCAGTACACTCAGCCACCACACGGTGCAAGGGGGCTGCCAGTTTCGCAAATCCCTGGACAAAACGGCGATAATAACTGGCAAACCCCAAGAACGAGCGCAGCTCTGATGCCCCGGTAGGACACCGCCACTGTGACACCGCCTCTATCTTGCCGGGATCCGTAGCTACGCCCTGAGCTGAAATCACGTGACCAAGATACTTGACCTCTTTCTGGAAGAACGCGCATTTTGCCAATTTGGCCTTTAAACCCTCACGCTCCAAGCGACCCAGCACAACCTCTAAACGCTCCAAATGTTGCGAAACAGAAGAGGAGAAGACTACAATATCGTCTAGGTACAACAGTAACGAGCTACCCTGTTGGTCTCCAAACATCCGTTCCATCAGGCGCTGGAAGGTGCTTGGAGCATTACAGAGCCCAAAGGGCATACGGTTAAATTCAAATAGGCCAAATGGCGTACAAAATGCGGTCTTCGATCTGTCTTTTTCATTGACGGGGACCTGGTTATAGCCACTAGCCAAATCCATGGTGGAAAACCATCCAGCCCCCGTCAAGAAATCTAGCGACTCCTCAATACGCGGGAGAGGAAAAGCATCCTTTCTCGTCTTCGCATTTAGCTGACGGTAGTCAACGCACATGCGTAGACTACCGTCCTTTTTCCTAACCAGCACAATGGGGGACGCATACGGGCTACAGCTTTCTCGAATCACGTCGGTTTCTAATAGCTGGTTAATATGAGATTTCACGACCTCATATTCCGATGGCGGAATCCGCCTATGCCTCTGACGAACAGGCACAGCATCCAAAAGTGGTATCTCATGCGAAATCAAGTTGGTGCAACCCAGATCACCGTCATGAGCTGAAAACACAGATTGATATCGCTTCAGCAATGCCCTGACCTCATCCTGCTCCCCCTGGGACAGGACTGAAAGATCGACTGCATCAATAGGTTCTGGAACTGGTGCAACTGTCTCTGCAACCTGGAAACGCACTAAGACCCTCATTGGCTCTACCTCAGTTATCCCAGCTGGCAGACTTACCACTTGAACACTATTAAGTGTTCCCAATGTCGCTCCTGCGTACAACATTACATCTGCGGTCCCCACATTAACCATGGGCAAATAAACTGTACCCCGAACCACTCTAACCAGCGCAGGCGAGGCTAGCAGGCCAGCCGGCAATCCAGACACTGGAGGCTCAAACAACACTGTTCCATCCGCATATTGTTCAGAACAAGTGGCAGGCACTAGCTTCAGCATACCACCTGGAATGCGACACGACTTACGACCTCGCAATTTAGCCCTACCAATACACACCACAGAAGACTGGTCTCCCACTAGATGGCAATGTTGTAACGCTTGTAAAACAAATTGTGGGGCCTCCACGGACGAGGGAAGATCAAATAAGCCAGGGCCATACTGTCCAAAGAGCTCCTGGTAGCATCGACTAAGGACATTCATTCCCAGTACTCCAGGAACTTGAGTACAGATGCCCCCAGGAGGATCCCTGACCACCAAGACCCCGCACTTAGAAATCAAACGATTACACATCTCAATATCCAATTCCATGTAGCCAATATAGGGAATTGACAAGCCGTTGGCTGCACGAAGTTGGAGCCAATGGCACGACTTTAAACGGTCTACGCCCCATGATTGAAAATGAGTTTGGAAACAGCTTTCAGTAATAGTAGATACCATTGATCCTGTGTCCACTAAGCAGGGCACTGGAACACTACCCATATGAACAAGAAGGTGTGGGCATGACGACATCAAATGGGATAAAATAGTACATGAGCCATTTTCTTCCCCAACCACGCCTTGACTCTGCAGCGCGGTGGGAATTAGTTTCCCGACGACATGGTTGAGTTGAATTTGTTCTTGCTGCAACCTCAACATTTCTTTAACTTCCCCCAATTCGGACTCCTGAGAAGACCTCCCGGTGTTCGCACGAGGCTCACTCCGCACCCCATACTGGATACCATATGCAGAAGGGAGCGAATGACTACGACCCCTTGAAACCCCTAGCATGCCCTCCCGTTCCCACCGAAGTGCCTCACAACGTACGTCTAAAAGTGTCAGAGTAGGTTGACCTCGTACCAACTGTTTAAGCTCCCGCCGAAGAGAATTATCATTCACATGCTCAATAAACTGATCACGCAACAAAACTTGAAAATTTGGCATGGCATAAGGTGACTTTTGCTTCACTCGCTCCAGGAGGCCGATCAGAGCGAGGGAAAACTCCAACAAAGACTCCCCCTCCTGCTGCCTCCTAGAGAAGAAAGCCTCCTGCAAAGAAACATATGACCGTGAGCAACCATACAACTCCCTAAGCACTGAAATAATTTTTACTGGGTCATTACGTTCATCATCAGAGCGGTAGCGAATCTCTTCCCTTGCTTCTCCCTCCAAATGGTCAAAGAGAAAAAATGCTTTATCAGATGCAGACATATAACGGGCTTGCATACAGGCCTGAGCCTCCTCAATCCACTCCTCAATATCAAGACTAGACCTGCCACTAAATTTTGGGCACCTTCGATCTCGTGGTACAAAAACGTACCTCTCTGGTGGGGCAACACCCTCATTACTTGACTGTGGAGTGGAAAGAGAGGGGCCAGAAGCCACAGCCGACGGCCCACTAGGACCTGGATGAGCAGATGATTGCTCCTGCCGCAATCTGTCATTGTCTGCTCTCAACTGAGTTACGATTTCTCTCAATTCTCGCAACTCTTTCTCCATATTTAACTACAAATCTCACTTACCGCAAGAGAAAAGTACTCACTGGATATACGCTGCTGTTTTTCCTTCGTCTTAATGTTTTCACCACAACCTCAGTCCTAAGGGGAGAAACAAGCAACAAACAGTACACAGAGCAAATCATATACATGTACCCACGTCTCTCCCGAAAAAGAAAGCCTACCCTGCCGACTACGCCACGAATGTGGCAATGTTGAGGGAGGGGGTCAATGTTGTAAATACGTTTAAACACCCCCAAATACAATCCGACTACGCCACCCCGTAAAGAAACGGGGAACTAACCAAAATAAGGGACACAAATTCGTAGGCTGAAGTAATCCGAGAGAGGCGTGTGAACAATGTACAAAAGACTTTATTCAAATCACCATAGATTTCAAATCACCATAAATAGTTAAAATGTTCAATGATAATAAATGTCAAATGTCAGGTCACGATCAAGCACGGTCACAATCAGAGACTCTGTGCACTGAAAAAAAATAGAAATACCAATTTGAAAATACTCAAAACGAAAATAAACAAATAGAAATAATAAAAGACACAGGCTTTCCAGCGGCGGGGGCAGGCTAGATGGAGTAAAGATCCTATCTGCGGATTCGTGTAACACACACACACACGCACACACAGTGAGAGGTGAATCCAAGCAGCACTGCACTCCACACAACTGCACCACCACCTGTGATACTCCAAACTAGCTAGCTAGCCTCCCAGCCTCTGGCCAGCAGTGCCTAGAATACAGCAAAACAAACAAAGCAAATTAAATTCCATAATATAATGAAGATATTTCCAGCAAAATAAACAAAGACATTTATAAAGAAACACTATTACTATAGCAAACTTAAACTACTGAAAATATAGAAAACAAAATACTAGTAAACAACAATATAAACAACACCACAGAAAAGTAAAATAAATGCAATAGTTCCAATGCTCATTAAAGCAGGTCCCAGAATCAAAGTTCTCCCCACACTAGCGTGGAAACACTTAACGGTATCAGGGCACGAGCGATGACATTAATAATGCCCTAGATGTAAACCAGCCCAAAAACAGCAGTAAAGGAAAAACAGCAGCGCATCCTCCTTTAACAACGGATATAAACTTCCGCCTTCAGAAAACGCGACGGGAGAGACAGCTCAGCGCACTAAGAAAGAGAAATTCTTAATTAAACACTTATTTCGTGTAAAAGAAGAAGCAGATTGATCACGCTTACCCAAAGCAATTCCTCGTGCCACACGGAGTGTATAGCCGCTCACAGCTCATAATGAATTAGCATGCAGGAAGACTTTTCACTGATTTCACGGCTAAGAGTAAAACAGATAATTAATCGCCCGATGCCAAAATAACAGTAGGAAAAGGATCACGCACATACCTGACATGCAGTGGACAGCCTATGACCCAACCAGGCATAACACACACTAAAAAAAAGAGAAAGTCTACATTTAAAAATCCACCTGCTCACGTCTATTAGCCAAACAGTTACAAACCAAGAGAAACCACGCACCGTCTACACCAGCGCGCTCAGTATGGGCGGTTCCGGTCGTGACGCATACCAGGTGATCTAACTCCAGCCTTAAAATACCATCAGTGCCACCTCCAATAGGCTATGGTGGGTGACAATCATGCACCAATGAGCCAATAAGACTGAACTACGTCACCCACATTGCCACATATATATATTGATATATGATATATTGCTCATGCCTGGGTGAATAGTATTCGCTGAGTTTTGTTTAAGTTTACAGACGTGCACTAGAAAAAAAGTTCACGGAGACGGAGAGGCATAAAGCACTCCCTGTTGATTTTCTTTATTTTACAAAAGCTCAATGTTTTATTTCGACTGTAAGTGGACACATAAAAAAGTAGACATTTAACAGCTTATTTTTTTCATATTTCTTAAGTCTGTATGACCAAAAATGACGGAGTATTTTAAATCTATTTTGCTGCTATGTAAAAAAACACGAGCAAAACGCGCCGGCGGTCCCCAGAGGGTTAAAGACAGTTTCCAGAAACAAATACGAGAAGGCAGGCAGAGGGTCAAAACCAAAGTAGCAGTCAGATCAGTCAACATCCAAACGGCAAAAGTGAGCAGGCAGGCAATAGGTCCAAGCAAAAACATCAGTCCGATCAGGCAACCAAAACTAAGGGGACAATCCAGAATATGGAAAAACAGGAATTAACGCTTCGTAAGGCAGGTAAACTGGCAATACTTCGCAATGAGTACAGGCATGGTCTCTGAATAAATAGTAGTCGAACAGGAAATGAGTGTAGAGGAAGCAGAGGGAGTGGAGCACAGTCAGTACTCAGGCGAGGGCTCCCTCTGCTGGTTTGGCATTACAGTGTTGCTCTCTTTCCCTTCAAACTCACCCAAACAAACAAAAAAATAAAGGTTATTTGTAATTATTTTACTATTTATTTACATAATTAAACATATATTGACTCATAAGGAGGCTCAAACACCTGTAAAGACACACATGAGGCACGTTTACAATCAAATATGGCGCGCAAGCTAATCGAAGCACAAATGAACAAAACAATACAGTTCAGTTCTGTACATCACTACCTGGAAATATCCCAATATAAAACACATGCAAACATGACTTTAATTATCAATTTGGTTTACCAAAGCAATCAATATATTAGATTAAAATGGCAGCATTACCGTATAGCAACACAACTAGCACCTATTCACACACCTAACACAACCACATCTACACATGAGTGTTGAGCTCAGCTCAGTGATGTTGTGTGTCAGAGAACAGAAGTACAGGATCATCACGGCTGTGTCTGGATGGAGAACTACTGATCCCAGCAAACCTTCCCTGAGTTTTGCTCTTCCTTTGGGAACTGTTCCACAATATTTATTTGTGGGTTTTGAATAGTTATTTTGTGTTTAGCTGTGCATAAGTCACAGTCGGGTGAGTTTGAAGGAGAGAGAGAAACACAGAACAGATAAAGAGCTTTTAAGGTCAGTTATTACTGTATTTTCTACGGTTGAAGAGGATCAACTAATCCTGTGCCGTCCAGTAATGTTTATGACAAAGCTCAAATCATCAGTTCAAGATATGATGATATTACATTATTTACATTTGTTTCAAAGTCAGAGTATTTCTTATTCCTTCTTAAAGAGGCGTTTGATTTGGTTTATCCATAAATGTTTATTAATGCATTAACTATCAAACACCGGAAAAATACTGTATGATTTGAGCTTTCTGCTTTTTATGCTGGTATGTTTTATGTTTTTTATTTATTTAATAATAATATAATGATCACTGAGATATACTGTGTTTCAGGAACCAGTGGAGTGGATGATCATGTGTTCATCAGTTCTGGTGGAAATGTGCGTCTGTCCTGTAATAATGCTCTTCATGACTGCACATCAACTACATGGAACTACGCTAACAGACGTTCAGCAGTTGAACTGATTGCTGGAGGGAAAAAGAAGAAAGACACAGAGAGACACGAGAGACTGAGTCTGGAGTCTGACTGCTCTCTGAACATCATGAACGTCACAGAAGAAGATTATGGAGAATACACCTGCAAACAATATGTGAATGACAGACAACAAGGAACTGATGCTCGTGTTTTACTGCATGTTCTTCATGGTAAGTTTATGATTATGTGGTCAATTTAAAAAGAGCAGGTTCTTTATTAAACTCAGATGATGATTGAAGAGTCTGTGATTTGTGTTCAGTTTCAGTGTCTTCATCATCATCATCTTCATCATCTTCATCTTCATCATCATCATCATCTTCATCATCATCTTCATCATCATCATCTTCATCATCATCTTCATCTTCATCCTCACAGACTGAGATCAGTCCAGGCCGCTCTGTGACTCTCTCCTGTCAGTTGTATAATGCTGGAGTCTCCTGTGATGATCGGGTTCGTTCTGAGGGTCTTGAGCTGTTGTGGGTGAATCAGACTGGTGTTGATCTGAAGACAGACTCCAGATATCAGATATCATCATCATCATCAGATCAATATCGCTGTATCATCATCAGTCTGACTACAACACTCCTGAATGAAGATGACAACAGAGAGTGGAGATGTCGGCTTACTCTCAGAAAGCAACGCAAGACCTCAGTCAGATACACTGTCAAGTATTCAGGTGAGAAAACACTCTTTTCAGACAGATTAGTGAAAACTTTCACAGACGGGCTCTACTCTTCCTGATGCCTTCATGGGTCATACATGAAATATTGCATAAATCTATTAAAGCCGAGTATGACCCATGGAGAAAGTCAGTTATGGGAATTATAAGTAAGGAATAATTGACGACAGGCCGTTGAATTATTATAAAAATAATGCACACCCGAGGTGGTAACGCGGTCACGACGCGAAGCGGAGTGGCCGTTACACCTCGGGTGTGCATTATTTTTATAATAATTCAACGGCCTGGAGTCAATTATTCCGCTTATACTACAGTTACCACACCTCGAAATATTGTTCAGATGATGTATTTCAAGACGTTTGTAAAGTTTTTGTCATTAAAACGCTCTTGTATGTAGGACTAATTCCTTGCGCATCTAAACCCATGCTCCGTTGCTAATTCCAAAACGTCATTTTAGAGTTAGTAACGGAGGTCTGAGCCGCTGATAGCAGAGTAATGCTGGACACACACTTAACCACTAGAAACATTCTCTGACTGTGAATGCAGCAGATTTTAAACACCGCTGTGAACACAGACTGAACGCGCTGAAAACGCATGCATGATCAGTCATAACATAAGTATCAAATTACATCCATAACCGGCCTTAGAGAGAAGCATGTGCGTCAATATTATTATTTATTTATTAATTCAATTCGTTTTAATAAATTCGTTCATTCTTTTTTTCTATTAGTGACAGTAGACTAGACTAATAAATGAAACAAAGTATAGGCCTATCAATTTTATTTATTTGTTATATTATCTTCAATAATTACGAAAACCTGTGCAACAGGACTATCAATTTATTTAAATATTCAGTTTAATTTTCTATTGATTATTAATAGGACTGTTTACTTTATTTATTAAAATTAAACTGCATGTTTTCATTGATTGTGAAGTTAGACATTGGAAATTGCAGATCAAGCGCATGGGGCTGCAGCTTTTTCTTGTTATGAATTGTATCGTATTGTCCGTTATTACAGTTGACTACGCGATGTGATATGGAACTGTAATGAGGTCAAGACCTGCCGGAACTACTTTAGCCGTGCGGTTCCCTGAAAATAATTGCACACCTCAGAACGTTCGTCAACCAATCAGATTCAAGCATTCAACGGCCCTGTAGTATAAGGCTTAATAATGTCATTGATTCAGGAAAGCTGAAGGTTTATGGGAAGCAGCTCACTGTGTTTCACTCTCATATAAACCAGGAATAAATGATACAGGAACATCTCTCTTCTCAACTACTGCCACTGTAAGCTGTGATGATTGAACACAAACTGCATGTCATGTTATGATCAATATGCAAATATGATGTTGATGCGTCTGAACATTCATCTTCTGCAGCTCCAGTCGCTTCACCAACACTGACTCCAGTCAGAAGATCAAACTCTGAGAAGACATCAAGCCCAACTACAGCAGCAGCTTCTACACAAGGTTCATGATCACATGATCACTGTCACACACATCAGTGTCTCGCTGCAGTGGTTTGCACTGGCTCTCACACACTGGTTTATCATCATACACACACTATCATCAGAAAAAGCTTTAGTCAGATTTGTCAGTGAGTTTTGATACATATGACCGGCCTTGTACAGTATGTTGTCTGATACAAAATAATCATAATATAAAGCTAGTGTAACTCACGCCACTCCTATGATAAATTAATAAAATCATAGTGAGGATTTATTAAACACAACTCTGATACGGAGATGCTCTAGACTACAGCAGTGTGTAAGAAATGCCTTGACATTGTGTTCATGCATTAAAATTAGAGCCGGGACTTTAACGCGTTAATTAAGATGAATTAATTACACAAAAAATAACGTGTTACATTTTTTTACCGCATTTTAATCGCACTTATTTTTGCACCGCGGAACGTTTCTCACTGGATGAGTTTAGGCGGACCGATTATACTGGAGCACCAATAGCGTTTATAACCGTCTATGTTCATAACTTGATAACTTCAGACAACAACAAACCACAGTGAACATGAACAAAGAAGCTGACGAGACCGCTTTGGTCGGCCCCGTGGATGGGACATTTTGTTATAAAAAACGAACGGATGGAAGTGTCGATAAGAGCATGGTTGTGTGCAAGCTATGCAACAAGGAATTCGGAACGGCTATTGCTACACTTAATGGCAATAATAGCACTGGTCTGCTGGACTTGGTTGAACAAAAATAAACAATATTGTGTTGCTTAAGCTTATGTATTCAGTCATTATTCAATGGTATACTAAAAATCCATGTGAAAAAAATTACTTCTCACTGTTCTCAGGTCAAATATTTATATGCGATTAAAATGCGATTAATTTCGATTAATTAATTACAAAGCCTCTAATTAATTAGATTAATTTTTTTAATCGAGTCCCGGCCCTAATTAAAATATGAAATATAAAATATGAAAAATAATATTTATATTTCCATCTTGTTTTTAATAGGTGTAACATCAACTACAGCAACAACACAGATTCCAGACACCACAGAAAACTCTCCGAATCCAGGTGTGTGTGTTCATCATCCTCATTTGACCGACTCAAACATTGTTCAAACAGCTGATCACAAGCCATGTTTAATTTGTAATCTACATCACTTTCTAATTCCATTCTCTTGTACATCACCAACAATCATAAACATGAAAACTAATACCATAATGTAAAAAGTGACTGTCATTAAATGTCACACACGTCATTCTCATCCAGACAATCATAAACAATCATTTAGTTAACATTTGAGGGACATTCTGTTAGTGTACAGATGGCTGTTAATACATATCAATTTCTATAAAATCATCATCACAAGCATCAATTACATGATAAATAAGGATAACTACGCTGTTAAATGTGTTTTTATGTATTTGGTTACACAGTAATATAGTCCTGCTGAATGTGTCTCTCTATATAGTGACTCTTGCGGTGATTGTTGTTGTTGCCGCTTCATTCGCTCTTCTCCTTCTGGCTCTTATTCTCTGGGTGATTCGTAAAAAAAGAGCAGGTCAGTTTTTCATATTTTGTAACAACAGACAAAAACATCAGATAAAACAAATATGTAATTTAGACAAAATTATTTCTCTAAAAGTGAAATCAGTGAATTAACAAAAATAATGTTTCTATTCTACAGCACTAGATTCTTCTAGACTCTTTTAAAACTTATTGTCATGTGCATTGTGTGTGTGTGTGTGTGTGTTAGTAATCATGAACTTTCCCGTGTCATTATGTTTCAGGCAACAGAAGAGGGACTGGTGACTCTGTGGTAAGTATTGCTGGTTGATCCTCGAGTTATTAATGTCCATAAGGACTGATCCTGAAATATGACACTCTTATTAGTCAGATTAAAATGTCAGGGTTCTCAGAGACAGTTCTGTCAGTCTTGTCTTAGTTTAATGTGTCTCTGTCTGTGTTGTGTTTGAGCACATGATTCTGTCTCTGTTTGTGTTGGCTTTACACGCCCTCTAGCATAGCCGCGGGAACATATTTTATCTAGGGGGTGCTGGGGGCGGGGCTTAATGGGGCAGCGCTTGATATTGCGGGGTGGTGATGGTAGACTATTTTAAACAAAATCCTAATATTAAAAAGCCAAAACAAAAAGATGACCATACAAAGGAATGAGGATATGTGAGAACGCTCAGAACTCATGATCAATTTTAAAAACACAGCACAAAAATCTGCATCTTACCTTATAATACATGCTCAGGAGTTAGTGCTGGTTCACACAGAATGCATAATCTTTCAAAGCGAAAACGCAAGATGCCAAACGCGGCCAGTGGAAGAGTGGAAATATTCACAAATTAATATGTTTTTTTGTTTTTTTGTTTTTTTTGATTTTACTATTTTTCTCAGACAAAATTAGAACCTGGAAATTATATTTTCCCGCAGGGCTGAATGAGAAGAGCCATATATGTCTCTGAAACCACAGCCTACAGAAAGGTGATAGGCTAATGATAATAAATGTGTCTGAAAAAATAACGAGGCATTTTAATTGTTTATTAATAAACTATTGTTTTCTAAATCAGTGTCGGCTAAAAACATATCTCCATCTCCGCTGTTAAGCGGATGCGCCTTTAGAGAGAAATGCACCTTTCATACGGATTACTTAATCAGAACAAAATGTATTCGCTTTCGATAGCCTGATTGTTTTATTTTATTATACAAAAGCACAACGTTTTCTTGTTATTGTAAGTTTACACAAATAAAAGTAGTTACGAATAATGTATTATTATTTTCTGTATGACCAGAAATTATAGAGTATTTTAAGTGTTCGCGCCCGCGCCTCCGTGCCATGCAGTGCGCGCTCCACACTCCCCGCCACAAACCCTTGGATATGCGTCAAAATCTTGTGTTTATTTGTGATAATCTTAGCCCTATATTACTATTGTCTAACCCGTATTATAAATTACATTTGACGAATTGAATATCAAAACTAAATAATCTTTTAGAGTAATTTTATAAAGGTAGAAGGTGTTCTTAAAAAACATGTTGAAAAACAAAAAGTTATTTAAAGTCATGTCATCTTAAATGCCAATGTAGTGAAATAGCTGTCGTCAGCACCCCTACTTCCCGCAGCCATGCTCTCTAGTTTAGCCGTTGATGAGTCCTCGTCAGTCTGAGGGCCAGATGTACTAACGCTTTTGTGCCCACTTCAGGCGTATTTGTTTCGCAAAGTGCGCATAAAACCATGCCGAGGAATGTACGAACGGGACGCACCGAGATGAAAGTGGAGACTGCCTGTCGCGGGAACTGAATATGGCAAAATGCGCTTTTCGTGTCATGCATATGCATTCATGGGATGGTCAAGGGTGAAGTGGGAGTTTCACATAAAGAGATGGGAGGCGAAGCGTAATCTGCGCCTAATTATGTATTCCGCGTTATGTACAGAAAAAGCCGGTGAAGACGCGCCTCTATTTTGCGCTGAAAAGTCTCCGCCTCTTAAAAGCAGGAATAACTTAGGAAGCGGGTTTCCTGGCATACGCCTCCTGGTGAATTGGCAGCAGTAATCCGAGCAAGACAAAGACATAGGCTAAGGAGACGAGCTGAAAAGAGTTTTGCCACAAGAATCACACTTTTTCAGTTGAGTGAAAACAAAATCATTAAAGGGCATATTGCAGGTTAGAGTACCCAGTGAGTGTAATGTATAGAACAATAATGTAGGAACTAGATTTAAATATAAACATATACTTATAAAACGCTATTTAGGCTTCTGGAGTCGTTTTTGTGAGAAAATTTTACTTCCGCATTTGAAAACCGCCAAACCGGAAGTGACGTATCATGAGGGAGCGCGGTCAAAGTAAACAATAGGAAAGCAATGGATCGCAATGACAGTTCGGACGCTGAGGAAATTGTAGCCTAAATGTTTACTCGTATGATGGACCTCAGCCATATAATTATGAGCTTATATGAAGCCAAGAGAGTAGACAGGTCAGGATTAGACAAAACAACGGACAGAGGAGACGCATTGAGCTGTGGTGTGAGGAGAACAGGGCAGGAGTCGGGTCTCAATGAGAGAACAGTGTTAGCTTATAGATGTATTCACGTTAGCCGACGATATGTATAACACTATGCTCAGATCACAATATTGTAATTATGTGTCAGGCAATAGCAAAGCTAGTATTTAGACCCTTACCTGCACGTGTATGTCAGCCATTAGGAGACAGTTTCCAGAGAAAGAGGGACATTATAAAAGCTTTGAATGGCCCCACTTGGTGATAATGAATAAAAAAATAATCACAATCACAACTGTCTTACTGTATAAAAACTTTATATGTAGAAGCAGCCAACACAAACATTAAAATTCGGAGTACAGATTGAAAATGAACATAATATATTATATTATAATAATAATAATAAGTGTCGGCTGCAGACTTGCAAGACATTACAAGTTTATGGAGGATACGTTAATGAATTAAATTAAGACAAGGCACATTTTGTAAAACAAATGTACAATAAGTGATCTCTGACGGATCCGTGACCGTCATGTTTCCCACCGGTGGCCGACCCACATGCTGACGGCGGACCGGGCGACCCGATGAAGGAGCCGGGACAGTGTGCACATATCGCCGTCATCATATAACGTAACGTTAACTCATCGTATCGCCGGGATTATAATCATGCAGTCTATAGTGAACGCTACACACCACCGCGTTTTTCAAAGCAGACGCAGAAGCGAAGGCCGTCTCTTACCCTGCACAAAACGCACACAAACACGGAAGAAAGCACCATCCTTTTTCTTGTTCGGAAACCTGTGGACTCGATGTCCTGACAGGCCATAATTCACAGTCATTTATCACGATAATTATTAATTGAAATACAATAACCACCGAAAACACACTGAATCACGACCGCTTCAACATAATACCAGCCTATTCTGCACTGAGCGAACGCAGAGCCGGCAAACGACTCCCCATTGTGACGTAATATGACGCGGTGGTGAAAAAAAAGCGTCTTTTCAACACGGTCAAGGAAACGGTCACGTTTTCTACTGAATTTGTGCCCTTATGTCTGGCAAAACAATTTTTAATCGTGCATTTACTTTTCATATGGTATTTTCATACAAGGTTGTATATTAATTCTGAAAAAAAAAAAAACCTGCAATATGCCCTTTAAGCGTTCCAGATTAAGTAGCTACGCAATATTACAGTTACTGGAAGAAATCAAAGATGACATCGAATCTCCGACTCAGTGTTCACACTCCATTCCAGCCATTGTTAAACTCCTCGCTACATTACAATTATTGGCATTAGGATCATTTAAAGCAGTCACAGCAGGGTGGAAAGAGAGTAGGCCCATTCAATCGCGCGTTTAAAAAGGACTTTCTGCGCCTTGGCCGGCCATGGCGCTATTAACGCTGCGTTCGCAAATTTACGTACATCTGGCCCTGAGTGTGTGCTCACCTGTTCACACGATACGGTTTTCAACTAAAAACGTAAAACTTTGTATGCGTTTTGGCCGTTCATTTACACGACAACGGCTGCCTGAAAACGCAAACTTTTGAAAACGGTTTCAAAGTGCAAGATTTTGAAAACGCTCTCCGTGTAAACATATCGTTGTCGTGTAAACGTACCCTGAGTGTGCTCATCTGTTCTCAGCTCCCTTTATATTGGCTGCATCCGAAAACTGATAAATGCTGTCTTCGAAAGACACATTACCAGGTCGTGAAGCATCAAGACACGTCTGAATGCAATGTTAGTTTGACTTCTGTCTTCTGAGATTCCTTCATCTCATCGAGTTTTGAAGGGAGCACAGATCTATCCTTCACTGCCTTTGATAGTGAAGTGATCCCCTTGTGATGTCATTTATAGCGAGAAATTACTATTGTAGTTATTAAATCATTCAGATGTAGATCATTAAACCGTAGCACTGCCTCAGAAGTCAGTCTGACATCAGTTTCGTGAGGAGCCTTCGTGTGCAAACGCTGCCTGCAAAGTCATCGTCTGATAGGACAGCGAGGCAACAAGTCACTGCCTACGTTTTCAGATGCAGCCGTTGTGTTTTCTTGCCCTCGCTTTTGGCCAGTTCAACCTAAAATGTAAAAAAATGTGTGCGCTTTGGCCGTTCATTTACACGACAACAACGTTTTGGGAGCCTGAAAACACAAAGTTTTGAAAGCGTGTTTCAAAGATTTTGATACTGGTCTCCGTGTCAACATCTGTGTTGTGTTTGAGCACATGACTCATTAGTATCCGTGTAAAACAACAAAATGATTGAAGATGATGACTTCATGCACATGCGTATTACGTGTTCAGTCTATAGTGTTTCATCGCCATCTACTGGCCGGGCAGCAGAATACAGCGTTTTTTGTCGTTTTCACGGATCCGTGTGAAGTGGGATAATTTTGACAAAGTTATTGTCTGTACACGGAAAACTCAAAGGAAAAACGTCTCAGTTTTAAGCGTATCGTTGTCGTGTAAACGTGCCCTGAGTGTGTTGTGCTACTGTTACTAATTGCCCATTGGTGTAGTTGTGGATTTCATCATGTGTTGTTCCTGTTGTGTGGGTCAAGTCAGACATCCTGCATGTTACAATAGGATCTGTCATCATAACGTCATGTCTGTATTAGTGATTTTCACAAAACATTTATGTGAAATTGCCAGGACACACGTTTTACACACATATATTACCTGAACATTTGCAGAACCTGAGTAAAAATATTATTGATGAATGGCTATAGCTAATAGCCTGATTTTCCATATTTCCATTGATGTTTAGGAGCAGACAGATGATGTGACTTATACTGAAGTCGCTGCGTACAGTAAAAAACGAAGCAAAAAGAACAAGGTGAGCGAACACTTCCTTGATGTTGTCCAGCTTCTCTCAAGATGATAGTTTGTGTTTTCCTCTTATATGCAGTTCTTCTTGGTTTGTGTGATTATATGCAGTTCTTCTTGGTTTGTGAGATTATATGCAGTTCTTCATGAATTGAGTGATTATATGCAGTTCTTCATGAATTGTGTGATTATATGCAGTTCTTCATGAATTGTGTGATTATATGCAGTTCTTCATGAATTGTGTGATTATATGCAGTTCTTCATGAATTGAGTGATTATATGCAGTTCTTCATGAATTGAGTGATTATATGCAGTTCTTCATGAATTGTGTGATTATATGCAGTTCTTCATGAATTGTGTGATTATATGCAGTTCTTCATGAATTGAGTGATTATATGCAGTTCTTCATGAATTGTGTGATTATATGCAGTTCTTCATGAATTGAGTGATTATATGCAGTTCTTTATGAATTGTGTGATTATATGCAGTTCTTCATGAATTGAGCTCATGCTGTAATAATTGTGTGTTGAAACAACTGTGATGTTCATTCAGGTTCGCTGTGATGATAAAGTGACGTATGCTTCCATCAGAGGAGCAAAAGCTGAAGCTCAGGAGAACTGCAGTCAACTTTATGCCTCTGTGAACAAGAACAAATCAGGCAAATAATTATACAAAACCCACATGAGCAGAGGAATATCAATCTAATATAACTCAATCCTGATGGGTTCATTCATTGTTAATACGTTCAGTGTCTTTTACATGTTAACAAACACATTCTAACAGATTGTTGTCTTTTGTCCTCTTTGTGTTCTGGCTTTGAGTTCTAACGCTTCCAGAACTGTTTTAATAACCTTTGGTCTAGTTTTAATTTAGCAATGTGGCACTCGTGTGACTACGTGTTTTCAGGAGTATTTTCAGAGCGATGAACTCACTGTTGAGGTTTGGAAGAGTTTATTAGAGAAACGTGTGGTTAATGAAGAAATAAAGAAGAGGAACTGACATCTTAACCCACTCAGAACTGGTCATATCTGAACCCAGTTTGGAATGAACCTGCTAAAATAAAAATAACTTATTTAATGGATAAATAAAAGTATTTGTACCTTTTATTGGACGCTGCGGAGGCGGGGCATTAAAAACATACATAATACATAAAGGATCTGCAATATATGGAAGTTCATTTTCTCTTGTTTTGTCTTATTTACCAATAAAAGGTACCAGACAAATACTTGAATGTATACTTAAGTTATTTTTGTTTTAGCAGGTTCAGTCCAAACTGGGTTCAGAGATGACCAGTTCTGTGTGGGTTAAGATGTCAGTTCCTCTTCTTTCTTTCTTCATTAACCACACGTGTTTCTCTAATAAACTCTTCCAAACCTCAACAGTGAGTTCATCGTTCTGAAAATACTCCTGAAAATACGTAGTTACACTAGTGCCACACTGCTGAACTAAAACTAGACCAAAGGTTATTAAAACAGTTCTGGAAGCGCTAGAACTCAAAGCCAGAAGACAAAGAGGACAAAAGACAACAATTAGGCAGAAACGCGTGTGTATTAGTTTGACCATACTGGTTTTAGACATTGAGAATTGAGAAAGCCATAGTTCTGTCAGGACCACTATCGTCAAATACGATTGACAATTAGCATACAGTTTGGATTGGCGGTATGGTTACGTTCTGGGCGAGAACTCCCTGCGCATCCATGAGGCTTAGCATGGATAAGAGCAGCAATAACCCCCTTTGGGGTAAACAGAACAGAACCAACATGAATGTTTTGCAGATATCATTATTTCAAAAATTTTAAGTACAACATAATTCGAGAATTTATTCTGATTCAAGGGGAATCCTGACAATCCTGACTGGGCGAGAGGAGGAGCTGGGGAGGGAGGAGGGTAATTCGCTCCTGAGAAACGCGATGATAATACTGAAGGAGCTTATATATGTATACGGTGATAGACGTCATATTCCTATAGGTAGATGTGGATCAGCTGATGTGAGCTTGACTAACGCTACGCTTGATTTCTGTTGGCATACTTAAAAAAAAATGTTTTTACATTGACAATGCATAACTTTAAGTTGCATAGCTAATTTTACACACATGGGAAAATAAAGACAGTTACTCACAATGTCTGCCCAATTAATTATTTTGGACCTTGGCATAACTAGAAAGATTTTTTAATTTACATGACGTTTCCAGGACGTTTTCCAGAAAATCCCACTTTTAAATTTAGGCTATCTTGTATATCCAAGTTTCCAAGATTGTTTCCAAAACAATTTAAAGAATTGCTGAATTTTTTGTTGTTTTAGCTGATTTTAATGTTAGTTTTTCTTCATACATAACATTGTGTACTGTTTTGATGCTGTCAATATATGTTTTACGCATCACCGTCTGTGCTTTTGTAATTTGAAAGCCCAAAGAACCACTGACATTAAAATGTAAAATATCTATTGACAGCATCCAAACTGCACAAAATCTTATGTATGAAAACATATCAGGCATACAAATGTATATGAATCATTTAAGGTTCACAGAAAATTTAAATAATGGAATTAAATAAATTGATGTTACTTAAAGGAAGGTTATTCTTTACATTTTTTGTTAAAATTATTATTTGTTAAGAAGCCGTTGATAAGAAACTGTTGAATGGCCGTATTCTGTTGTTTAATATTAATGGTGGAAAAAAGACTGAATTGAGGCTGAAATGTACAGTATGTGTAATAAGCAAAGCTTCTGCCTACTCCTTTTGGGTCATATAGATTATATGATTATATAGATTATATGATTATTATATGCCTACAGTTTGTTTTGAGCTTTTATTTTGTTTTAGTTTTTTCTAACCCTATGGACCAAAAAAATAAAAACAATTTAACAAAGAGCCCATTTTCTTGTGCATTTTCCCAGTAAAATGATTAGCTCCCTACTAGGCTATCTATTGATAGAGTTTCCAAACACACTGTTCACAAAAAAAAAAAAAAAAAAATTGAAATAGAAGCAGAAAGCATTCGGGCATTTAGGCCAACCGTCTCCATTGGCTTTGTATTGCCTGAAGCCGCCTCCTTGTCATTTCTGACTTCTAACAAAAAACAATGTCTAAAAGCTGCTATGTGACTCAGCACAAGGTGTACAGCAAACAAGCTACAAAAACCTAGAAACAAGTGTTTATAAGCTGTTGACCCCACAAAACAAGCGTTTAAGGACAAAAGTGGACACAGGCAATTGAGACCGAGCGTAGCATATCATATTACTCTGAGAACCTCGCCCACGTAATCGTGACCGGGATAGCTTAGCTTACAGAAATATAATATATAAAACTGACATTTAACTAAGTGACAACATGTTTACTGCACACGTAGTGTATTTTTAGTGCATACTGAGTGTCAGGATCCCACAATAAACCCATTCTTCCAGCGGATGCTTCATGTCTTATTGCCTGTATCCACTGTGGCATCGTGAGAGGTAGGCTATCACCAAAGTGTGGGTTGCTTCCAGTGTTGTATAAAGTACTAGAAAGCAATACTTGAGTAAAAGTACAAGTATGGTACTAGAAAAAGACTTTGGTAGAAGTAAAAGTTACCTTTTAGAATATTACTTAAGTAAAAGTCTTAAAGTATCTGATTTATTTTGTACTTAAGTATGAAAAGTAATTTTCTGATATTTAATGTACTTAAGTATTTTAAGTAAAAGTAAAAAGTTTTTTTTTTTTTAATTAAAGCAAGCGGTTAACTTTGATTGTGAACTTTATTGTGGATTTCTTATACTAGGCATACTATTAACTGGTACAACCTGTTGTTGTTTGTGTTTTGTAGCCTGTACTGTACTTGTGTTATCGTTTATCTCCCACTGCATGTAGCCTACCTTAAGTTAGCTGCTCTACTAAGAAAAAATCAGTCTGCAATAGTGCACTGTTCTGTACAGCCTTATAATTCATTGTATTTTTCAAAAATATAATTTTATATTCAGTGCAATAGCCGTATACGGGGTTTTATAAATACAGAGGTCCCAAAAGTGATCTTGCTAGGGGGTTCGGGGGCATATTATTTTTCCACTGTCATTGGCAAAAAACATATGTATATCTGTGTTAAATAGGAATCCATTGTAATAAAGTTATTCTCATTCTGGGCACAGTATGCAAAAGGCTATTGCTCTACCTGCTCCCTCTCCATCTCTCGTTCTTCTTCTCTCAGTCTCTTTATCTTTACCTGTAAATCTCCCCTTCCCGAAGATGAGCTTTGCAAACTGATTATTTATGTCGGTCGTTTAAAACTTCTATTGTAAATCAGCGGTTTAGTTTAGCCACTTGCATCTTATCTCGTGAAGCGTCGCGTTGGGATTCGCGCGCGGCCGCGGCTTCCATGGCAACAAACAAGCTTGACGCTGAAATAGAGCGTGCGTCATGCAATCTAGGAGCAGTGATTCGCCAAACCTCAAACCCACATTTCTTCTGATTTTATTTTGTAGTAACGAGTAACGAAGATGCTTAGTGGAAATGTAGCGGAGTAAAAGTATACATTTTATCTACACTGTAAAAAATAATTCCATAAAAAAACGGATAATGTACTGGCAGAAAATTACCAGGACATCTTCCGTTAAATTACGGACAGTTCCTTCACCTCTAAAACGGAAAATTCTGTATATTAACAGTACATTTTCCGTACTATTAACGGATAATCCTTACACAGAAATTTCTGAATTTATAGAAATTTTATAGCATATATTTTGGTAGCAAATAATTCAAGAACCATATATACAAATTGAACATGGTTTATTTTTGTACAAATATTCATGTAAACATTCTTAAATGCATTCAATGAGTAAAGATATATACATATATATGACAAATGAAACAATGTACAAAGACCCATTAAAAAGTGCTTGTATTGTGGAATAAGTTTAGACATTAAACAAACAAGAGACAGAATTAAAAAAGAAAACATGAGCAGGTACTTGCACAATATTGGTGTTGCACCAAACAGCTCACAAAATTCTTTGAAAAAAAAACCTTAATTACCCGTGAAAGTCAAGATTCAAAACATTTTCAAATGCAATACAATACAAATACAATACAGAAAGAAAGAAACAAAACAAATGGAATATGAATACAGGTCTTCTGCTTTTATCATTAAGACAGCTTCAGACTTAGTCAATAGTAGAGTGAAATGTTAGTGTTAATGCCATTTTTCTGTAAGAGAACACCATATTCCTTAGTTCACCCAAAAATTTAAATTCTCATTAATTACTCACGCTCATGTTGTTCCACACCCCACAAGACTTCCATTCGTCTCCATAACAAAAATTAAGATCTTTTTGAGGAAATCTGAGAGATTTCTGTCCCTCCATTGACATCTTACGCAACTAGCAATTTCAAGGTTCAGAAAGGTATACAGAGATAAATGTAATCCATGTGACTCCAGTGGTTTAACCTCAAATTTATGAAGTGGCACAAATGTTTTGTGTAAAGAAGAAAAATAGACATCTTTTCTCACAAAATATTGATCGCTGACACGCAATCACAAGAGCGCCACAATGCATGCGTGCTGCTGACCCAGCAGGGCGAGAATGCATGGGCATTTTGAGATTTGACAAAAGCTTAAAGGGATAGTTCACTTTGAAATACAATTTTGGTATGTTTTAGCTTACCTGAAGTGCATCCAAGATGTAGGTGTCTTTGTCTCCGCAGTAGTTTAAATTTTGACATTTTTAGGTCAAACCGTTCTTGTCTGTCAGTCATATAATGCAGGTATATAGGTACTGTCTCTAATAGCATGCAGAGAAAAGTCCAAATTACACAATTCCCCATCGTAATTGCACATTGATGGCCTAAGACACGAAACAAGCGGTTTGTGTGATAAAACGAACAGTATTTATATCGTTTTTATCTCTTTTACACAACAACGTCCAAGTGATCTGTTTACTTAGTCTGCGTAAGCGCCGTAGAGCGCCGGAAGTGATCTCTCGCGCGTGTACGTCACTCATTGTTTACACCAGAACCTATGCACAGAACAGAGATTGTAGGTAGGACGGCTAATAGAAATGGTACTAGTTTGCGCCTATCCGGGATGTTTAAACCGATGTAAAAAAATACATTTACGCAAGCTTGCGCAAACTCATCCGGGAGACCACTTCCGGAGCATTCCGGCGCTTACGCAGACTAAGTAAACAGATGACTTGGACGTTGTTGTGTCAGAGATAAAAATTATATAAATACTGTTCGTTTTATCACACAAACCGCTTGTTTCGTGTCTTAGGCCATCAATGTGCACTTACGATGGGGATTTTTTTAATTTGGACTTTTCTCTGCATGCTATTAGAGACATCTCTGCATGCTTTTGGAGACAGTGCCTATATACCTGCATTATATGACTGACAGACAAGAACGGTTTGACCTAAAAATATCAAAATTTAAACTACTGTGGAGACAAAGACACCTACATCTTAGATGCACTTCAGGTACACACTGGTTCCCAAACCTGTCCTGAAGGACCCACAACACTGCACGTTTTCTTTGTCTCCCTAATCAAACACACCTGATTACACTCATCAGCTCATTAACCCCCTGGGGTCTGAGGGGTTTTTGGGGCCCTTGAGAGGTTTTGACATGCCCTGACATTTGTGCTTATTTCAGCTACTTACAACATACCTTTGGCCAACACATAATTATGCTGTATTGCAGCACAAACTCTGCTACAATAATATGTGAGCAAAATGGAAGTTACATGTTTGCATTTTATAGAAAAAAAATATTATGCGTGGTTAGTAAGTTTTGGGAAAAAATGTGTCACTGCAATGAGCTCATATAACTCATACTGAATAGTTTGGCACAAGACTTTTGAGTTACCATTCTTGTAGGCTAGAATGTTTACTACAAAATGATGTGAAAATCATTCTGATCACTCTTTCACAAAACAACAATATAATGATTTAAACTTTGCAAGTCAGTTTTTGTGCCAGCACTGCTTTATGCGTAGGGGTGTTGATGGCCATGAATATGAATGAGGGGAGACAATAGACACTCCCCCAATGGCTAATGCCCCCATCACAGTGCTGAGAGGCAGAGAGGAGAATCTGAGAATGAGAGGACATTCAAAGGTTTTGTTTTTTAATCTGTTTTTATTGTAATTCCTCTATGTGGAGGAACTAAATGTTGTGCCTCACAAGACCACAGTGCTACCGTACATATATAAACATATAGTACCAATCAAACGTTTGGACACATTACCATTTTTAATATTTTTAATATTTTTGGAAGATGGCTGCATTTATTTGATAAAAAATACAGAAACAACAGTAATATTGTGAAATATTATTACAATTTAACATAATGATTTTCTATTTTAATATACTTTAAAATATAATTTATTTCTTTGATCAAAGCTGAATTTTCAGCATCCTTACTCCAGTCTTCAGTGTCACATGATCCTTCAGAAATCATTCTAATATCATGATTTGATAATCAGGTATTATCAATGTTGGAAAAACAGTTATTATTATTATTATTATTATTAAAAAGAAAAGCATTTATTCAAAATAGAAATCTTTCCTAACTATATACTTTAACACATCCTTTAAAAAAAGAAAGAAAGGTAGTGTATACTGTTACAAACAGACTCATGGGCGAATGTGAGTAAACAGAGGTCACTTGCGGTCCAGTTTCCCAGGCAGGAATCACGCAGTCTGTGCAACCATGTCAACATCAGGCTCGGTTTTCCATGACAGGGTGGACTTGGACCTGTTGCTTGTTTGCCATGGCTCTCTTCGGGACCGGTGCTTGGACATGTTCATTGTCACATCTGTTGATAACACAATCAAAGAAACTGTATTATTATCGCTATCAATCACTATGGCCATGGATTAAGAAAAAGACAACCGATTTTGTAATTTCACACAAGAATAGGTAGGCCCTACTTGTATATTATGACCAGTATATTATGTATATTGTAAACACAATTACATTTCATCAGTAAAATATTATGTCTGTGCACTTACCATCATTCTCGATTGAGAACTGAACGACTCCTGCGTGTCCCTCTGCTGGAGAAGGAGAGTGTGATGCAAACACATTCCTAAAAAAATAAAAACAACTGTGTTAGCATACATTATCCAAAGATGGGCGATTAATGGGTATGGACGCACAATGCATGTAGTCTATATATCTGTTGATGGGCCATAGGACGGAGAAATATCTATTTATGGGCCATAGATCGCGCTGTTGATGGCCATTATCTGCGCACGCACTTACAGCATTTAAAACATTTACACCTGCATTCACAATCATCTGTGGCAATATTTTAGCGTGTGTCATAGGCTAACCAAAACCGAACATTTATATATAAAAATATAATGTCTAGTATTTAGACAGTAGGCTATCACATTTTACCGGAGGCTGAAATATATTTGCACGAAATCATATTTACACCTAAGCAGATATTCGCAAAAGTCAGTATTTTTAGCATGATAATCAGTGTCATAAGCTAATCAAAACGGATTGAAATATAATACAAATATGTTTAGAGAGTAATATCACATTGAAACACGACCATATACGAATGTTAGGGATATTGTAAGGCAATATTTCCTGTAATATGTCAAAAGCTAACCAAAACTAAGCAAAATATAGTCTGAAAATTCACATGAGTTCAATATAATCAGAAAAGAATTATATAAACACTAAACAACTTACTCGAACTTGTATCTTCTTCTGTGGGATCAATTCGCTCTTGAAAATGCAGCCGTTCTCCGTCTGAGATGCAACCGTTTCTCTGAGGAAAAGGTGAATTCTTCCTCGCTGTCCATAATCATCTGGAGGACGACTTTACCGGAGAAGCGTGCCATCCTCAAAACGCGATGAACTATCCGTGAATCTGACGAGAAACTGCGAGATGGCATTGATCGGAGGGCGTGTGCGATGCGTATAGATCACCTCAACTATTAGCATGTGAATAGCGCCGGGGGGCGTGGCGGCATCAGCTCATTAAAAATAATGAAGAGAGAACGAAAAACTGCGCCTCTCCTTGGTTTCAAACGGATTACATAAACTAAGAATATGTGTTTTTTAATATAAATTACTTCATTTAAAAGAAGAGAATTCTAGCTTCATAAAGACAAATGTCTCGTTCCTGAGTGACAAGTATTCGCTGAGTTACAGTTCATTTTCGGACGCGTTTCAGAATGGACTTCCCTGACAGAGAGAAGGCAGAACTCGCATCATGTTTATTTTTCTTTATTTGGCGAAAGACACAACACTTTGTTTTTATTGTGAGTATACACAAAAAAAATAGAAACTTAACTGGATCGAATGATGTAAAACACTTAAATGTAAGATCAAAACCAACAGAGTATTTTGAATATCTTTTGCACTGATAAGAAAAAAAGCGAGCAGATCACGCCGGCGTGATTGCCGACCCCAGGGGGTTAACCCATGTGATAATGAGCTGATGAGTTGAATCAGGTGTGTTTGATTAGGGAGACAAAGAAAACGTGCAGTGTTGTGGGTCTTTCAGGACAGGTTTGGGAACCACTGAGCTAAAACATACCAAAATTTAATTTCAAAGTGAACTATCCCTTTAAACTTTACATGGATTTTCAGTTGTTCATACAGGAACTTCAGCAGTCTTGGAGGAATGTGTAGACGTTTGGTTTCCTTCATCTCAGCCTTTTCGACCTTCATTCAGGATTTCTGCACAGGAAAGTTGCATATGAAGAAAAAAAAATATGTTTTTAGCTACACATGAAATTAAATGAAGGAAATTGAACTACAAAGTATCATGCAGACCAGGTTGAGGTTGAAAAACAATCGTACAGTATTTTACGTTCGTTAAATTATCAACTGCCATCCCTAATTCTTTAAAATTCAAACACTGTATTAAAGGAACACTTCACCTCTGGAAAGATGAATGTGTATTTAAAATGGGTCATTTATGTAGAAGAAATGTGAAATTATTTTTGAATTTGGAGCCTTCTAGACTGAGAAAAGCCAAAAAAATGTATTTTTGGCTAATGGGGATGAAAGACAACAACTCCCAGAATGCACTTGCTTCACTGCCCTAGGAGGCCACGCCTACCGGTAAGAGATCGCAGTAAACAACAAGGCTATGCTACTAGTGAGTCTCCGTGAGTCTGCCCAGTATTTTGATGTCGCCCAAAATGTCCAGGATTCGGCTTTTGCGTTCTACAGTCGCCATTCATCATGTTTACTGTGACGAGCAGGAACGAGACTGACGGCCGCGGAGAACGATGCGAGCCCGGTGGCGTGATTACTGATGAGTGGCGCCGGCGCCAGTGAGACGCACCGGTCTCGTATCTCTCACGGAGGAGCGGGAATTTTCCTAGCAATGTTAAAACGCACATCAAACGATCACTTGTTTAGCGTTCATGTAAACACTACATTCAGATTCACCAATCGGAATGAATTCAGATTGAAACAAAAGGTGTGCATGTAAACTATGAATGCGACTGCAGAAAGCAAAAGCCGAATCCCGGACAATTTGGACCATCTCGACGGCCGGACATGTCCGGGAAAAAGAGGATGGTCACCGCTACTACTCAGCTTTCTCCACAGAATAAGAAACTGTTAGCTTACCTTCCAAATAAAGAATGGCTGACACTATGTACATTCTGTGTGTGAGATCCCTCTATGGGCGGGTTGAAAACATGCGGAACAGCGCCTTCTACTGGATAAATGATGAGCTAGTGTTTGTAGTCTTACCCTTATTCAAAGAAATTTGACTTCCTGCTTTTTATGACGCAAAATGACGATTTTTGCGTCATAAAAAGCAGGAAGTGGAACACTTAAATCCTTATTTCTCCCATCTCAGGGGAAAATAAGGGAATAAACCATGACCATTCGAAAATGTGACTGGGTTTCTAAAGATACAAAGTCTAATGCAAATGGGTGAAGTGTTCCTTTAAATGCTAAGACTTCTGTTTACAGTGGACTCCAATTGCATGTTATGTTAGCTTGTCTGCTCAACTATACCTTATGTTTCATTATTTTCAATTATAAACAGTAACACAACAACATGCTCTATAAATAATTTCATTAAAAATGTGTTGCTTACCTTTATGAACTCCAGGATAAGTGCCATTTTGTAGCTCACTGCCTCAATAGGGTAGGTGATGTGGTCAATAACTTATTGAATGACAGCAATCCTGAAATCCCATCACCTTAAACAAATAAGATATTACAAAAAATGAAAAACATTACACGGCCACTTCAGAAAAACCACTCCAAAAACAGTTGTTTAAATCTTCCTAATACAATGTTTTTCTACTGACCTATAGGCTAAGCGTAAAAATCTTTGAAGGGGGTAACAGTTATTCAGCAACCAACTTTTTCTATAAACATTTTTCCTCAGACTTTAAATTTAAATGTGTTTTGCCAATATTGAGTACTCATAATGATTAACAATAATAAAAATACTAATAAAACAAAATACAAACCCATAAGCATGCAGGGTGGTGCTTGGGATGCACAGTAACTTAACGTTACATCAGCAAAGTCCTGTCAATAGATAAGAAAACAACAGAAACTATGAAACAAACTATAATAAAGTATAATAGCAGTCATGTTAAATGTAAATTATTCTGTCAAGGTCATTATTAGGGGTTTAAAGTCATATAATATGTGTCGTGTGTGTATAACGTTAATGTCTGTGTGTCGTCTAAAACAAAAACAAGACAATAAAAAGTCTAACGTAAACATAACATTAACGTACCTCATTTGGCAGAAAATGTGGTGTTTTCCTTGATCCAACTGTAACGTTACTGCATCTTCACGCCTTTTAAATAAAGTCTTCAATGGCCTTTCCTTTTCTCGACGATTCATCAGGTAACGTTAGCTTTTGTTTGAAGCCATTAAACTGCTCCAAAAACACGAGTAACGTTACTGCCCTTCATCCTGGTTAACGGGTGCGCTCGGCACGAAATAAACTGCATCACCGACTAAATAAAAGCCAATAAACCAGTTACAATGAGGACACTATAACACATACAACCAGGGGAACTTCCACGAGTGTGAAATAAAATATTTCAATGTGTGACGATAAGCATAACATGATAAACACGACGGCTCCGACATTCATTTGCCTAACAAGCCGGATGGCAACTAAATAACGTTACGTAAACAGCTTATTTGACATTTAGCTAAATATAATTTTAGTTTTTTTACCACAGAAGTGTCAGAATAACTTCCACACATCCGAAATCCGACTATAGTGGCACCTAGTTTCTTCTTTTTCTTCTGTACCACTTTTTGAAGTCAGTCTAATACAACCAGTATTTGAAACACGAGCAAACCAAACGGTCTTCTTTTAAAATGTTTACTTCCAAAACAAAATTATAAAACAAAATTATACATAGACAATGGTACGCACGGTCAAAAAACTGTGTTGCTTCCAACGTCTCTAACTTCAAACTAAAACTAACTACATCCAATCGCTTACGCTATGACGTAGTGCTATCTGACTGGAAGCTCAAAATACTGAAATATTATCAAATCTAAACATTACTAAATCATGCATTACTAAACATTACTAAACCAATATATTTCTTATAAATGTTCTTTTACTGATTTTAAATTAAATTATTATTTCAGATGAACTAGTCCTTATGTGGCTCTTACATTACCCGGCCCCTAATTGGTTAATCAGGAGGACTAAGCAATTATAAACTTAAACACTGAGAGCCAAACAATTTTTAAATGTCCATAAACTATCAACTTGTTTCCCTTTTTTTTTTACTCTTCTGACGTCGCCTCTTCCAACAAGCACAGTTTGTTTACAGGCCTTTCCAGAGTGTTGGTCTTGGTCTTTATCTTCACTCTTCGTACTGTTCCATTGGAGTCCGGCAACGTTTCAACTACTTTTCCCATGAGCCAGGAGTTCCGTGGGGAAGAACTGTCCACTAATAGCACAACATCTCCTGTCATGAAGTTTCTTCTTGGCTTTAGCCATTTCTGGCGCTCCTGAAGAAGTGGAAGGTATTCACGTGTCCATCTAGTCCAAAATAAATCCACAAGATACTGGACCTGCTTCCATCTCTTTCTTGTGTACATGTCATCTTTGCTGAAAATCCCTGTAGGCATTTTGGGTTGAGATTTCAACAGCAATAAGTGATTGGGTGTTAGAGGTTCTACGTCGTTCACATCATCTGAAACAGTTGTAAGCGGCCTACCGTTGATTATGCTTTCGACCTCGCACATTATTGTCAGAAGACAATCATCGTTCACTGCTTGCTCTTTCAAAAGAGAGTTAAGGATTCTTCGCACAGTCCGAATTTGTCTTTCCCAGACCCCGCCTTGGTGTGAAGCGGCTGGGCTGTTGAATATCCACTTTATTCCTTTTGGTTGCAAGGCCTTTTCAATCTTGTCATTATCCACCAGTTGAATGGCTTCTCTCAACTCTCTTTCAGCGGCCACAAAATTTGTGCCGTTGTCGGAACGCATGATGGTAACTTGACCTCTCCTGCACATAAAGCGACGAATTGCATTAATGCAGGAGTCTGTGTCGAGGCTATCTGCAACTTCGATGTGCACCGCTCTGAGAGTGAGGCAAGTGAACATCACGCCGTATCTTTTGACTGTACCCCGGCCCCGCTTGACATCAAACGGCCCGAAGAAATCAACGCCGGTATTTGTGAAAGGAGGCTTACCTGGCAAGAGCCTATCTTCAGGCAAGTTTGCCATTTTTTGCTCACCAACCTTTCCATTAATCCTGCGGCACACTGTACATTTGTTGATAATCTTTCGAATTGCAGAATTGGCTTGTGGGATCCAATACCTGCATCTCAGTTGTGCCAAGACATAACTGCGTCCACAGTGTCCTGTTCTTTGGTGTATGTCTCTCAAAATCAGTGTAGCAACTCTGCTATGCTTTGAAAGAATTGCTGGATGTTTAGCATTTTCTGGCATAGCGGACTTGTGGAGTCTTCCACCAACCTTTAACGTGCCATCTTGAAGAATCGGATCCAATTTAAACAGCTGACTGCTGCGACTGAGCTGTTTACCTTTCTCCAGTACTTTGATTTCTTCTCCAAACTGTTGTCTTTGACTGAATTGGATTATTTCCGATTCTGCTGCAACCAGATCATCCATGGTAAGTGATTTCTTTTCTGTTGCTTTGAATTTTTTCATTTGTTGTTCTAACTTTGAACTTTCCTTTTCAGGGTTCTTTTCCGCTTGCCTGATCGTTCTTGATATTTCCTTTCTTTTCTCTTTCAGTTTCCACAGATTTTCCTTCACCTTTAAAATCCAGGCCACTGATCTCTTTAATTTATGCCAGTCCGAATAATAGTTGATCAATTTGTCGATTGGTTCCATGTTTTCTTCAACTTTGATCATGTTGACTGTAACTCCCTTCTTGACTTCCGGATCATTTTGAAGGCTTTCTTTCCTTCGCATAGGCTGTTCCGACCAATCACATTCACTGTTCAGCAAGAAATCCGGCCCATTGATCCAGGTTCCTCCTTGCACCAAATTCTTAGCTTTCAGTCCCCTGCTGGCTTGATCTGCAGGATTTTCCGTTGTTCTGACATACTTCCATTGCGATGGCTTGGTTGCTTCTCGGATCAACGAGATTCTGTTTGCAACAAAGGTTTTGAAACGAGCAGTTTCACTGTCAATATATCTGAGCACTGTAGTACTGTCTGTCCAGAAAATAGATTGTTGCAGTGGAACTTGAAGCTCTTGATGTAACATCTTGTCTACTTTAACAGCGACAACTGCTGCGGTCAACTCGAGCCTGGGAATGGTGACCAGTTTGAGTGGGGCTACTCTTGACTTCCCCATGAGGAATGCACAATGCTTCTTACCTTGGCTATTCTCTAGCAGCAGATAAGACACAATGCCATATGCGGACTCTGAAGCATCTGAAAAATGATGTAACTGTGCTGCTGCAGTACATCCAAAATCTACAGGCTTCCAACACCTGCTCACATTGAAGGCAGAGAGATGACTGACATCTTCGATCCATCTTTTCCAATCTTCAGCGTGTTTTCCACCAATGTTCTCGTCCCATCCGTATTGTTCTTTACAAAGATCTTTCAGCAGGAGTTTAGCAGGCAAGATGACCGGAGCCAAAAAGCCAAGGGGGTCGTAGATGGAATTCACGACTGATAAAATGCCTCTTCTGGTCATCGGCTTGTCTTGCAGCTTCATACTGTAAGTGAAAGTATCAGTTTCTGTGTCCCACTGTACACCAAGGGTCCTCTCGATTGGCAAAGCGTCATGTCTTAGATCCAGGTCTTTCACTTCGCTAGCTCTATGTTCTTCAGGGATTGACATTAACACCTTCCTGCTATTGCTCATCCACTTTGTTAAAGCAAACCCTCCGCTGGCACACAGGGTACGAAGATCTTTAGCCAAGGTTACCGCATCTTCTTCGTTAGCTACACTCTTCAGACAGTCATCTACGTAGAAGTTACGCAGAACTGTCTGTACAGCTTCTGGAGATACATCAGCCTTGTGATCTTCAGCAGTTTTTTTCAGTGCATATGAGGCAACACTCGGTGAAGAAGTGGCTCCAAAGAGGTGCACGGTCATTCGGAATTCCTCCATAGGTTCGTTCAACTTGCCGTTGGGCCACCAAAGAAAACGGAGTAGGTCTGCGTCACGCTCCGGTACCTTGACCTGATAAAACATCGACTCGATGTCCGCCATTATAGCTACTGTCTCCTCACGAAATCTTAAAAGCACACCAACTAACGCATTGTTCAAGTCGGGTCCTTGGAGCAGTTCACTATTCAGAGACCTATCCTGAAACGAAGCTGTGCAGTCGAAGACCACCCGCAACTTTCTTTTCTTTGGGTGATACACCCCGTGATGTGGTATGTAAAACAGTCTGTTGTCGTCACGGTTCAGCTGTTGAACTGGAACTTGGACAGCATAGCCCTTGTCAATGATGGTTTCCATAAAGCCCTTGTACTCTTCAAAGAATTCAGGATTCTTCTTGAACTTTCTAAGCAAACAGGCTATGCGCTGTTCAGCCACACAACGGTTATTAGGCATTTGGAGCTTCTCATTCCTGAGTGGCAGTCCAATGCTGTAATGCCCGTTCTCAAAAATTGTCGTTTTCTGCACAGATTGCAAAAACTGTTTGTCTTCATGAGACATCTCCTCTCGATCATCGTAGTTACGCTCTGGAAAATCAGTGTTATACTGTTGGACCAGCAGCTTTTCAATCTCCATCACAGAAATTCTGTTTACTGAAAAGGTAGGCGTTTCATTCATTGCATCATCCAGTTCTTTTCTTAAGGGCCCATTCACAACCCAGCCAATGGCAGTCTTCACGGCATAAGGGCCTCCATCCTCAGCATTAACAACGTGCCATGGCTCCATTGCTCTTGAACAGTTAGCTCCAATAAGCAGGCCTACATCTGCTTCTATCTCTGGCAAGCGTACTTCATTGAGATAAGGCCACTTCTGGATATCTGACTGTTTAGGTATGTTCTCGGTGTGAACAGGTATGTTGCTATGAGTGAACACCTTAGGTAACTCAATGAACTTGGTGTCTTCCAGCCCACACACTTCCAGGTCTGATATGATGAAACTGTTCATGAGCTTCTGTTCTCCAGGTTTGTCTTGACCCATGGTGCTAAGAAGTATTCGTGTTGGTTTCCCTTTAATGTTTAGTTTCTTTTGCAGGTCTTCTGTGCAGAAAGTTGCTGTGCTTCCCGGGTCCAGAAAGGCATATGTTTCAACACACTTGTCACTCCTTTTTGACTTGATCTTCACCGGTACTATTGACAGCACACATCCTGCTTCTCCGGCCCCCGTTAGGCTACAGGACTCTTGCAGAATAGACACTTGAGCACACGATACTTCACTTCCATGATGACCATCTTTCTATTCAGGTGAGACAGAACCTTCTTTTTTCATTATGTGCAAAATGTCTGGATGCTTTAAAGCACACTCTTTACACTCAATTCTTCTTTTGCAAAATTTGCTAAGATGACCCGGAATTAAACATCCAAAACACAAGCCCTTCAGTTTTAAGAAATCCACACGCTCTTTATGTGGTTGGTGTTTGATTTTGCTGCATGAGGCAAGGGTGTGAGATTGCTGGCAGTATAAACATGGCTTATCAAAGGCACTCACAGTTTTACTTGAGTTTGCTGACTTATCAAGCGTTTCTAGAGGCCCTTTGCTTTCGGTGGAAACATTGGTTGCAAAACTGCTTCCACGTACCTCTTTCCTTCCATAATGCTTTTCCTTTTGGTCAGTCTTTCCACTTGGGATTGGGCGGCTGTCTGAGATATTACCAAAGAGGGGATCCATCACTATTCTAGCTTGGCGGTCTATGTAGCTCACCAAATCAGCAAACTTTGCTCTCCTGCCTCTTCGCTCTTTCATGTCATAAGCTTCAGCTCGCCAACGTTCCTTCAATTTGTACGGTAGCTTAGACACCACTGTCCGTAAGTTGGTTGGGTTGTCCATCTCCTCTAAAAATTCGATGTCTTCCATGGTATTGCGACATCCAATCAAAAACATTGCATAGGCGCTCAATGCTTTCCCATCATCAGACTTCACTTGAGGCCATTTGAGAGCTTTGTCAATGTACGCGCTGGCAATCCGTAATTCATCCCCATAGTGCTTATGAAGTAGTCGCTTCGCCTCGCAGTATCCTTTGTTAGGTGTCATATGAGCACAGCTGCGAACAAGCTCTTGAGGTTCACCGGCCGTAAATTGTTCCAAGAAGTACAATTTGTCTTGATCATTGCTGGTTTTCTGCTCTATTGCGTGCTCAAACGCTCTCATGAAAGATTTGTATTGTAGCGCATCACCCTTGAACACAGGAATGTCCTTTGTTGGTAGATGAGACAGCTGCTGTTGTTTTACAAGTAGCTCAGTGATTACATTCTGTTTTTGCATAACCGCTAGTATGTCATCGCCTTTGTTAGGTTGAGCATTAGTGACATAATTGGAGACCGGTTGAGATGGCTGTTGTATTTGGGAGTGCTGTGTTTGTGGGTGAACATGAGTGTTCGTTTTAGCTTGCTGAGGAAGCATAATGCTAGTTCTTTCCTTCACGTGTCCACCTTGTGACTTTTGCACTGCCGCGTAGCTACTTAAACCATCTTCAGATCTTTCATATTCTTTAAGCACCTTTAATTTTGCTTTACTCTCAGCTAATGCAGTTTCCAGCTCTAACTCATCCTTTTCGGCTTTGATTCTAGCTGCTTCAAACTCAAGCTGTTGCATTTTCTTTAGCGCAGCAGCACGTTCGAGCAGGGCTGCATGTTCCGCTTCCTGTTTAGCTCTTGTTGACGATACTCGTGACACAGCTGAGGTGCGACTTACTTGTGATCCATGTCGGCTGGCATATGTGACATCGCAGATCCCCACCTGTGAAACGCTGTCATTTGGTTTAACAGTTTCTTGCAGATAATCAACCGCATTGTTTTCTTCTTGCAGTATCTTTTCCACTGGAAGTATGAGTTCATGCTCAGCTGCAATCCAATTTTTTGTCGTTTTCATAAATCCTCTGATTGTTGCCATTTTAGGTTCGAACCAGTTCTCTTGATCAGTTGTTTTTTCATCTTCAGTCAAAAGATTTGCAACTTCGTTGTTGAGACGGTTAAACTCATTTAGTGACGTTGCAAAATCATTTTCCATCATATTTTTCACACTTTGTAAATTTTGAGCATCACTCATCATTGTTTCTAACTCTTTTCTTTTGCTTGTTAGAGTTCCTAATGTTCTTCTTCTCAGTGCAATGCACCTCTGCAATCTCTCCTCTAATGCCTTCTCTGTCAGCTTATGTGACCTACCCTTTTCCATTGTATCCTCGATACATCTATGCTCATCTTCATCAGCCATCTTACAAATAGCAGAGTTAATGCTTTAGTTGAATGCAAACGTTACAAGCACTTCCTTCAAATTTACTTTTCTTAATAAACCGAGTGCAAAACAACTTCTTAACGATCGCCTTAACTCCACATTGACTGAATCAGAGCTTGCTATCAGCATACATTTTGCAGGGAGAAGTTACTTTCGTTTTCTTCCAAACTCACTCAATATCCTCGCGCGTCCGTATCACGTCTTTCAATCCGTACTTTTTCTCCTCGGTCTCCGTTTTTTGAAGAAAAAAGTCCCCACTTCAGCGCGCAGCGTCACTTCTCTCTTAGCTGACAGGCCAAAACCGCCGAGAAACTGCGGTCTGTTCGCGGCTCTCTGAGGCTCGTTTGCGGCGCTAAAGTCCGATCCGTTTCTTCAACCAGCAACAATTTTGCCACGTCCTCTTCGTTATTCAGGTAATCCAGCGCAGCTTCGTATTAGCTTAGTTTTTTGACTAAATATAGTGGCACCTAGTTTCTTCTTTTTCTTCTGTACCACTTTTTGAAGTCAGTCTAATACAACCAGTATTTGAAACACGAGCAAACCAAACGGTCTTCTTTTAAAATGTTTACTTCCAAAACAAAATTATAAAACAAAATTATACATAGACAATGGTACGCACGGTCAAAAAACTGTGTTGCTTCCAACGTCTCTAACTTCAAACTAAAACTAACTACATCCAATCGCTTACGCTATGACGTAGTGCTATCTGACTGGAAGCTCAAAATACTGAAATATTATCAAATCTAAACATTACTAAATCATGCATTACTAAACATTACTAAACCAATATATTTCTTATAAATGTTCTTTTACTGATTTTAAATTAAATTATTATTTCAGATGAACTAGTCCTTATGTGGCTCTTACACCGACTTTAAAAAGCAACTTTGGCCGCGGTCATCTGCGTGTGTAACGTTAATGGCGGTTGCGTCTCAAACTTTTCGCGCCGATCAGGTTCTAGTTCCCAGAATGCAACGCGTAATTCAAAATACGGGTAAAAGTCCTGTAAAAGACAAATACGGAAAATTCCTTCAAATTAATATGGTACATTGTACCGTATTTTTACGGAATTTTTTTACAGTGTAGGAAATGTAGTGAAGTAAAAGTAAAAGTTGACATAAATTTAAATAGCGAAGTAAAGTACAGATACGTGAAATTTCTACTTAAGTACAGTAACAAAGTATTTGTACTCCGTTACATTACAACACTGGTTGCTTCACAAATCGAGTCCAGGCAGAGATCAAGTCACTGGTTTCTTTTTAATAATCAACTCAAAACTCCAACACTTTTTAACCAAAACACTTTTCCAGCTTCTCTTTATGCTTTCTAACAAAAAACAGCCAGTCTCTCTGTCCTCATTAACAGCTTTTCTCCTTCACTCGCAACAGCCGTGTCCCTGGTAACTGTAGTTCGGGACCAGGTGGCCATCTTGGTTTGTAGTCCCCATTGCTGCAACCACCTAGATGGCATAGATATCATATAATAAAGGTTAGATGTCTCGTCCGCAAAAAAAAGAATAATTGAAATAGAAACATTATTTCAAGGTATTTAGGCCAACCGTCTCCATTGGCGTTGTATTGCCTGAAGCCGCCTCCTTGTCATTTCTGACTTCTAACAAAAAACAATGTCTAAAAGCTGCTATGTGACAAGATGTACAGCAAACAAGCTACAAAAACCCAGAAACAAGTGTTTATAAGCTGGTGACCCCAAAAAACAAGCGTTTAAGGACAAAAGTGGACACAGGCAATTGAGACCGAGCGTAACGTATCATATTACTCTGAGAACCTCGGCCACTGAGGGGAACGTAATCGTGACCGGGATAGCTTACAGAAATATAATATATAAAACTGACATTTAACTAAGTGACAACATGTTTACTGCACACGTAGTGTATTTTTAGTGCATACTGAGTGTCAGGATCCCACAATTAACCCATTCTTCCAGCGGATGCTCGTCTTATTGCCTGTATCCACTGTGGCATCGTGAGAGGTAGGCTATCACCAAAGTGTGGGTTGCTTCACAAATCGAGTCCAGGCAGAGATCAAGTCACTGGTTTCTTTTTAATAATCAACTCAAACTCCGACACTTTTTAACCAAAACACTTTTCCAGCTTCTCTTTATGCTCTCTAACAAAAAACAGCCAGTCTCTCTGTCCTCAGCTCATTAACAGCTTTTCTCCTTCACTCGCAACAGCCGTGTCCCTGGTAACTGTAGTCCAGGACCAGGTGGCCATCTTGGTTTGTAGTCCCCATTGCTGCAACCACCTAGATGGCCCATACCTTGCCTCTATGACATACCCTCTCACGATGCCACACCACCTTTGTCTCGCCACACACAACCTTTGTGTCGACACCTTATAAAAACTTATTTCTGTGTTCTTTAGCTTGTTTGCTGTACACCCTTCAGGGAAAATTTAAGGTTGATTATGTCCCTATCAACACATGACCAACATCACATGACTTTATTTTCTCTCAGCTTTTCTTGAAAAATTTGCATTAAAAACACTCAATCAGCCAAAGGAGGAATGATAGTTATAGGGTACTTTGACCTTTGACATTTTCACAGTTGTAGTTCTTGTGTTTCTCTTTCCTTCAGTGATTCTGCTTGTTAACAGCAGGTGTTCATCAGTGTCTGGATTCACTCTGTAAAGTGGACTATATCAGTAATAGTGTAGGGAATAGTGAATGAGGGTGTGATTCTGAACACTGATAATTCGGTTATAATGCAGTAGACAACTTTATCAAAAACAACAAATGTTACCCATAATGCATTGTTTTCTATGGTATATTACTGCTTTAATGGAAAAATGGTAAGTTACTGTTCGAGATTGGCGTTTTTTTTACATCACAGTTTTACAGTTTAGGTCTGAGAATTAAAGATTGATAATTTACTGAGTGAATTCAACAGTTCAATCACGGGTGTCACAGGCGGATCCACAAACAACAGCTTCTTCTTTGCTGCTTTTTAAGGCCCCATTAAACGGCGAGGGTGAAATGTCCGTTTATAAAAATAGCCGGCCACGTGTAAACGTAGCCTAAGCTAAGTTGAACTGCATTAGACTGTCATAAATATTCACATACAACTTTTAAATCTTACTCTACAACAGTTCCTAACACAAAGCATCACATCCTGAAGATTTGGATTATAGCATAAAATATTGTATATTTCATGAAAGCCTATTAATAAAATTATGCCCCATGATAAACAAAATTAATTAAATATTGCATGATTATGGTTAAAACATATAATCAATTCAATATTTTAAACTGTGGTATTTTTTTTTATTAATCTTTGAAATGGCAAGTCATAACAGATGAAACATTATAATTTCAAATGAAGTAAATTGTAAATCAGTAAAGTCAACTGCATTATAGTGCACTTAACTGGCCTGGTTTGGATCAGATGATCTCTGTATTGATCTGAGATAGAGGTCTGCATTCCCGCGGCTGTCCCGCGGGAACCGCGGGACCCGACCAGATATTTTGCGCCGCGGGATTAAATTTCCGACTAAAACACGGTAGCGGTCGGTAACTCTGGTGTAATTTGAACGGGAGCGGTCGGTCATTCAATATCACGTTCTTTAAATAACAATAACACGTTCAATATCACATCCTTTCAGAACAGCATATCTTCGCTTTACTTCATCTTAATCTTATCGACCACCCGGTATACAGCCTGTCCTGCACTCAGGACCGTTATGCACGCGCTGCACGCATCGCATGGACCAGTTCTTTCTGCGTCATGCATTGTATTGGCGGGGTCTGTGCGCGCAGCATGTGCATAACTGTCTTCATATCCATCCTGCCGTCTTGCGGGCATTTGCGGGCGGGAGCGGGCCATAATATCACAGATCGCGGGCGGGAGCAGGACTAAAAATTACAAATCTTTGCGGGAACGGGCGGGAGCGGGACTGAACACTGCGGGAGCGGGCGGGAGCGGGACTGAACATTGTGTCCCGCGCAGGTCTCTAATCTGAGACACACTCCTCACACCAGCAACCGGCCCTCGTGTTGTTTGCCGTGATCATGCTGTGCCATCATTGCCACACGCGGCTCAGCTCCGGCTGACAGGAGACATTGCAGACAGAGTATTGAACAGGACAAGCTCTCTGTCACACCTGACGAGGTAAGAAGCCCAAATATTAGCCCCTTCGAAATACAAGACTCAATGCTGTTTGCTCTGTGACCTCTGCCGCTTTTATTAATGTTGTAAAAAAGGCCCCCTGGTGGTCGCTAAGCATCAGACACTTTACTGTGACTTTCTCTCTCCTACTGGATGACGCCTCGCTTCACCTGGACTCTTAGCCAATCACAAGTCGACTCAGGCTCGCTGCACGCTTGTAGCATTCTGTCCGAGACTTTTTGCCAGTATTGTACGCTGACTGCACAGACTTACAACCCGCCTTAATACAACTGTCCTACTTTTGTGTGCGTCTTTACAAGTAAGAATCAGTATTTCGTTGTTCTTATATTGTCATTGTTAAAGCTAGGTTGGTAGTGTTTTCTCTGTTTAGTGTACTAAATATAAGCTCAGCTTGCATGCCGGCTAGGCCTCGTGTTGTTATGCTTCTTTCTAGCGATGTATAGGTTGTCACTCAGGCATTATTCTTTGGTTACACATCGTAGAATACCAGTTAAGCACCTTCTGCGCATAGTTTGTGAGTTATCGCGGTGATATTCGCCTTCATTCCAGTTAATTTGCTATAGAGCACGCACCTCCCGCATGTACGCTGGTTGTCACGTGACACTAGAAAAAGCCTGGTGTAGTTATTTATGCGACCAGCAGAGGGAGCCATTGTATTGCGAATGGTTTATCCTTTCTCATTGTTATGATTGAGCTCAAGAATAAGCTATTTAGACCCGCAGAACAGCTTTGTTCATTATTTTAATGCCAGTTTCGGCCATGTTAAACTGTTATTGTATTTTATTCCTGCTATATTATTAGAAAGGATACAGTTAATACAAATAGAGGTTTGTTGCATGATAATCATTAATTTGCATTCAACTAATGGTTATTGTTTTTATTTATTTATCTGTTTCAGAACCACACATCAATGTACACATTCAATCATGCAGTTGTAAATTCAATAAACACTTCTGATGAAGAAATCTTGCTTGATTCTGACCGATCACCCGCTGTGAGCTCTAATTGACGATCCACAAACTATCTAAATCAAAAAAGCCAGTCTTCTTCTGCACAAATGTCGACTGTCATTGAGGTTTTAGTCAGTTGCTCAATGTGACCTCTAGATGCCAGAAAAGCTGCTCTGAAGTATCGATGCTCACAGGGACTGAGGACTAGAGATGCGCGGATGGCCTATTATTTAATCCGCAACAGCATCACAAAACTCATCATCCATCTGCCATCCATCCGCACCAACATTTTTGACCAATTTTCAAAACCGCACCCGCCCACCATCCGCTGATTGGCCGATGCAAGGCGCTGCTGATGACAGCCGCGAGACTAGAAAGCTCTTACCTCAGAATATCAGCAATGGGGCGTTTCTCCTGAAGTCCACGATCATCTCCACTGTTTTAAGCGTTTTAAAGGGTTAGTTCACCCAACAATGAAAATTACCCCATGATTTACTCACCCTTAAAGGCACACCACAGAACTTTTGGCCACTAGGGGCGCTAGACCTGTAACTTTCACGTCTAGTGCCCCTAGAGGCCACAAGCGCCGCAGCACTGTCGCAAAAGTAAAGAACACATCCACTTAATAAATTAATTGCACAAAAGTGAACAGAAAATAACTGGTCAGGTAAGTCGCATAGACCAGGGGTGCCCAACCCTGATCTTTAGATCGGACTTACGTCGTCTTATTTGTGATTTTCCTGTAGTAAACTATGAGTTTGAATCTAAAATCATATAAGCCTCTAATAATAGACATTTGTATCTAAAATCATATAAGCCACGAATAATACACACATAAGTTATATGAATGTGTAAAAGGACAAACAAACTAAAGCCTACAAATAACGGCAGTAGGTTTTGACATATCAGTTTTGTTACACGAATTCTCGACTTCGCAGTAAATATTACATTATATATCCATTTTTATGCCGATGTTTATGTTTTATTTTCAGTCATCGTTGTCTTCGCCCCTTGAATAATCTTCAGAGTCCCCTCCCGAAACAGGAGGAAAGCCGGGGAGAAACAAGAGAGCCTCTCGTTTTTCCGCGAGCACGATCCCTCTCGCGTTTTCTCTTTCTTGCCTCCTCAGGAGCAGTTTTAAACTTTTTTCTTGCCTCAGCCATGGCCAGGAGTCGAGCAGGCGGAAAAATAGTAGCAAAAGCGTTAGCTCCTTGAGCATATCAGAGCTTGTGGTCACGTGACGGTCGTAAAGTGATTCGTTCTCCAGGTCACATGACCTGTCCAAAGACGGTCCGTCTCCTCCAAACTTACATAGGAGGTATTTCAAGAGGGCAGCCCCGCTCGGAGCATTGATAGTGTCGAACACTGTATATTGGCCTGAATAATCATTTAAAACAACTCATATGCTTCAACTCTTTAGGTCAAAAGTTCCACGGTGTGCCTTTAAGTGTATATGACATTCTTCTTTCAGACGAACACAATCAGAGTTATATTAAAAAATGTCCTGGATCTTCCAACCTTATAAACATATGATGCTGTTTTTATGCTTTAGTAGAGTGAAAAAGTTACATACAGCGCCTTTAAACTCAGATCTTGAATAATTTGCAGTCCTGTGGCTTCCTCTAGTGCACAACATTAGTGGGTTATGAATCGCATTGATATATATATATAGCTGATTTTTTTTAATGATTACACATTTTTTAATGATTACTTTTTTTACTGATAATATACCCTCAAATTCACTAATTCGTGGTACCTATTATTTCATGCTTTATCAGTTGAATAAACTTGCTATGAACTCTAAACAACCAAGTTTAAAAACATTTCAAATACTTTTTTTTGTGTGATCATGTTGATGTTTATAGATGTTTTGTCGTTTTGTTGTACATTTATTTATTGCAGACAAAATAGGTTTAGAACACACAGGCATGAAAACATAATTTAAAAATCTCCTGTAGACATCATCACGTATGTTAAAATAAAGTATACAATTAGGCTATGAGAGCTATAAAATTTTAATAAATAAAAACATAAGAATAATCAAAATTAACAATTAAAACGGAGCTATAGGCCTATAGCTAATGCAATTTAAGGACGCTTTATAATAAAATAAATAAATGAATAAATGCAAATATTCTTATCATATTAGTCTTATTATTCTTGGTATATTAGTCAATTTGAAAGACTAAATTATGAAATCAAAAATGTGTTGTGAACAGTATTTGGCGCGTCTTTGACCATTGCTGGCTGTCTGCCGATGACGTCACCGCCCGCTCGCGCCGTCTCTTCAGTCAGAGTTTCAGCGTCGAGTCTTCTGAGGTGAGGAGAACAGTTCACGGTATTTCTCATCTTTACACAACCATAAACACACTTTATACAGTTTGATTAAGCGACAGACTCGTTTCTGTGTTGTTTTCATCGATCACAGCGATACTTGTGCGTCTTTTCTGGCGTCTTCTCACTGAAATAAACATGTAGTGCAGCAGCAGCGAGCATGAGGAGAATATGTTGAGTTCATTCATGAGCGATTTTATGTTGGTTTCGATGTTTGGAGTGAGAAATTTTACTGAATGTCAAGTCAAAAGTAAAAGTTTGAGATATGTGACTGTGAGAGCAATTGATTTCAAGTGTTGCTGTTACCATTTTATTTCTGCTCTTTTCACATCTTTGCCAGATCAAATGTGTTTTTTTAGTGTAACTTTACAATATACTAGAGCAAATACATGGTAACAGTAATTACCAGTATTATCTTTTTTTAGTAGAGCAGTTTTATAGGCTTTTATTATATATCCTAAATCAAATAATCCGTTTTTAACGGTTAAACACTCAGAATAAAGTGAGACGATCTGCTGATGATCCTGAATGTCTTGTTGAATGAGTGTTGATAGTCTCATCAATATTAACAGATCTGCTGAAAATTGTTTGTATTTTGTAAGTCTTGTAGACTTGTGGTGCTATTTCGGTGTTATCAGAACAAAAAGCTGTTGGATGAGAATGAGCAGAATTTAGTTATGTATCTAACTCTAATCTAATTAATCTGACTCCATTTAAGTTATTGCTGATCTTGAACCTCTTAGTCTTTAAAAGTAAAAGTCTTTCTTGGAACTAAAACATAGGATTTAACCAGAATAATTTAAGTTATAATTACTTCAGCTTTGAGGAAATATTCTCAAAGCCTTTTTAAGCAGGCTAAGTTTATTACGGCACGTTTAAATATACCGACAGTAGAATGGACCAACATACGGTATAGAAAAACTTTCCTTTTCTTCTTATACCCAGAGCAAGACATTGTTAAACACGAGTGTAACATCAACACTGACACCTAAAGACTATAAATCTGAAGGCTAATGGCTGGTGATCAAGAGAAGTACATTAACATGTTTGTTCTCCTCTATGCATGTTTACACAGCTGTGCCTAGATTGTACATTAGGATACTTAATCTCTATTAAGTTCAGCACATTTCTGTTCAGTTTATAAGCTGCCAGATGAGACCAAACATGTTAGGACACACTAGTAGATCAATAGTATGTAGTGGGAAGAACTTTAAACTACTTTTGAAGTGATAACTGCTGTACTAGGGCAGTAAATAGGCTAGTTATACCCATATTTCACATCAATAGTTCCAGTTTTCCCCTCATTTATTATGCTGATGTCCAGGGCCGGCTCTAGCCCTTTGGTTGCCCTAGGCGAGATTGAGTTTTGCGCCCCTGTAACGTAACGGCAACCCTAGAGGGAGCCCGCGCCCTAGAGATGCGCTATTATTTTATCCGCAACCGCATCACAAAACTCATCATCCGTCCGCCATCCATCCGCACCAATGTTTTTGACCAATTTTCAAAACCGCACCCGCCCGCCATCCGCTGATTGGGCGATAGAAGCCGCGGGACTAGAAAGCTCTTACCTCAGAATATCAGCAGTGAACTCCGTCTCCGATCGGCGCACAGGGACAAAAATAAACAAATAGCCTAAATTAAACGCACTTCGGCAAACCTGACCTTATCTGATAGGCTACTGTACAATATTTTCATTGTAGCCTAATAGAAAACGCATTTTGGCACATCATTTCAACATGCTGCTATTTAGCCTACTACTAATTAATGCCTATTTCACTTAATTTTTTTTTAGCAAATATAGCTAAAAAGCTATATTTGCAAATATAACTAAATATAGCAAATATAGCTAAAAATTAAGCAAATAAAGCTTCATCATTTCATTGGTGTCAGCAGACTGATGGTATGTATTGGTTATATATGGGCCTCTGTACATTTATTTCTGTCTTTATGCTTTCAACTGTTTTTCTTACCAATACTAATATTTATTTTTTAATTTACATTACATTATTTTTGTTATTTTCTGTATTTCTTGATACCTGCCTATATTTTAATGAAGAAGCACGATAATGTTCAGGTTAGCAATAAAATAAGTTGTGTATGAGCATCAGTTACAGTTGACAGACAAATAGACATTAATGCTTAGATGTGATATTTCATATCTTTTTTTTAAACTGATATATTTTTGATTTTGGCAGATCACTGCAGTCACATCATCAGTGAAGCTCCTCCCACTGCAATCACATCATCAGTGAAGCTCCTCCCACTGGAGTTCAGCAATAAATGCTGTAAATTCCCATCAGCTGCAAGTGAAGTCGAGCATGAAAGCATCAGGAAGAGCTGAAATCTGCAGAGACTGAGTTTATTAAAGAGGACAGTGAGAACACGAGTGATCCAGAACCCTGCAGAATGAAACACACTGAAGATCCTGGAGAACAAAGAGGTTGGTGTTTATTCAGATTTAGATAAACAGTTAAACTATGAAATGGGTACAAATGTTTTTTTTTTTGGTTGTTTTCAAGAAATGGTCAGTAATGGGAGGTTTATAAACTTATATACTGATTGTCAGCATCATGTCAAACTAAATATTTTAGCTCTCTAACATACATTAATATCTCGTGCACAACAATGTTGCAAAATTTGCGACTTTTTTTTTTTTTCATTTCATTTCATTTCGCGCAGGCTTTAAGTTAAATTTTACCAAATATTAAGATGTTAAAGTTTAGGTATAGACCTTTAGTATTGAGTTTAAATTAAAACGTGATATAAATATTGCATAACACACGCCATCACCGAATTCACGGGTGTTTAATAACTTCAATAGTTATTAAGCATCGGCTGATTCAAGTTTTTCTTCAAACAAAGCGACAAAAGTAATTTTCTGATAAATCATCGTACACGGATGCACTTTTTTTTGTTGTACAAACAGATTTTGAGGGTCGCTTATAGAAAGATGAAAGAAAGGTCGATAAAGAAAACATTTATATTATTAAATTATATATTATTAAATAAAAAATGCCACGAAACAAAGACAAGAATGAACACACACAATAAATTATCAATGGAGATATCACCCTCTCTCTCTCTCTCTCTCTCTCTCTCTCACTCACTCACACACACACACACACACACACACACACACACACACACACACTGACTCAGAGGTTAGCGTGAGAGAGAAACACTTCAGGAAACTTTCAGGATCTTTTGTTTAAATGTATGGACATCTATGTTAGGAGCTACTTGTTCAACTCTCTAAAAATGTAAGATGGATTTATTTCTTGTTTCAGTAGATTTTTAGTAAGATATTTATTTTAATGAACTGAATGGTTTTGAACTTTAGTTAAATTAGTAAGATGTTTATTTTATATTATAAGCATTTATATACCTTTTAAATTATGTGTTTTTTTCAACTTTAGTTAAATTAGTAAGATTTTTATATTATAAGCATTTATATAATAATAATATGTCTAATTTATATAGCGCCTTTCCCAAGCTCAAGGACGCTTCACAATAACAGTAGAGAACAGACAACAATTTCAAACATGAGTGGACAATAGACATTTGCCCAGTCCAAGCGATCGCAGTTGCGTTTCGCAGTGCAAGTGTAGTAAACAGAAACAATAGTAATCAACAACATTAATCATCATAATGACAGTAAAGAACAAACAATACATTTGGACAATAGACATTAGCCCAGTTCATGAAAGGAGCGTTTGCAATTGCATATCGGTTTGCAAGTGGAATACAAACAGAAACAGTAACAAAAAACAAAAGACTACAGAGAGCATGGAAGATCGGCAGCTGAAGCAAAGGTCTGGTGCAACAGACTAATGCTGCGTAAGGAAACTGGTTAAGAAAAACATGTCAAGAAAACGTCATGACGGATAATATTTTTTAAACAGATGGGTTTTGAGTTTAGACTTGAATTCGTGCAGTGTTGTTGTTGTCCTAAGAGCCAGTCGAAGAGAGTTCCATAGCTTAGGGGCTATAACTGAGAAAGACCTGCCACCCATGGATGAAAGGCGAAATCTCGGCTCACAGAGGAGTTCACAGCCAGAAGTTCGGAGAGGTCGAGGGGGAATATAAGGAGAAAGTAAATCAGAGAGATATGAAGGAGTAAGACCATTGAGTGACTTAAAGGTAAGCAGAAGAATTTTGTAAGTAATACGAGAAGACACGGGTAGCCAGTGTAGGTCAAACAGAATTGGAGTGATATGAGCGGATCGTTTAGTGGAAGTTAGCAGTCTAGCGGCAGAGTTTTGAATATATTGCAAACGTGAGATAGAGTGTGCTGGTAGTCCGGAAAAAAGAACATTACAGTAGTCGAGGCGAGATTTGATAAACGCATGTACCAGCGATTCAGCGTCTTTTGGGGTGACATAGGGACGGAGTTTGGCAATGCGGCGGAGTTGAAAAAATGCAGCTTTACAGAGTTGACTAATATAGGCGTCGAGGGTCAGTGAAGGGTCCAGAGTGATACCCAAGTGTTTGACAGTGGCAGATGGAATAATGGATGTAGCTTCAAGGTCAAGTGTGGGAATATTAGTTATATTTTTTGTTAGAGATGGTGGACCAGTAATTAAGATTTCTGTTTTAGTCAGATTCAAACTGAGGAAGTTGCAGTTCAGCCAGGTCTTTAGTTCATCAATACATGATGATAGTGATGTAGTGTGTCTGTTCTACATCTAGTGATGTAGTGTGTCTGTGTATATACCTTTAAAGAATGTTAAAGGATGTAAAGAAACTCTCTCACTTTCACCGTGCTGGAATGTGGAGGAGTGTGATCATGTCAGAGGGCGCGCGCACGAACAGACACACAGACACACACACACACACACACACACACACACACACACACACAGAGACGTGCGTGCCCAGGGCTCGCAAAATCGCCCGCCCGACGTCCCGGGGCTATTGTGTTTTCCAGTCGGGCTACCAAAATGCATAACCGGCCTGCCCGACGGGCTTTCTGAACTAGTGTTCGCTTCAGTCTTGTTATAATCAGATTCAGCGCGTTCTTCGTCTTCAATCCGCAGTGGCGCCGAACAGAGCGCACGTCAGAAACAGAGGACAGTGTGTGTGTGTGTGTATCTGAGCCTCATTGGTCTGTCACTGCTCGTCAATGTCAGAATATTAGAGATTACCAATCAAATCAAAGTAGGCGGGATTTATATTCACAGAAGCTACTGAGCGCGAATTTGAGCAGAGGGACTCGACGGTTCAGTTTATGGTCAAGTGCGATAATGTAAGTAGCTAAACTAAATATTTCACATTTGACTTTTTTTTTTAGGTCATAAATGTTAAACAAATGACAAATTATCAGGCAACGAATTTACTTGTTTAATTTCGCCATTTTGAACTGAAAATAGGCCTTTGTAACGTGACTCGTGGAATGTAATTCGTTTAACGTTACTGTCATTGTGAGGGGACGAGAAACAAAGCCGTTTTCATCTTGTTAGGCACAATATTAATAACGAATGTGTATTGTGTACATGTTGAGAATTAATATAGTACAATTTGTAGCATTCAGTAAATTAAAAAAGTTCAGCTTTAGGAGGGGAAGAGACAGGGCAAGATGAGGAGACAGAGAAAAAGACAGAGTGATGGATAAGAAGTGAGAGCAGGTATTGACAAATAGGCCTACTGCCCGCTGACATGGTTTTAAAGCTATTTCTTATCCTTTTTTGGCCTTCAAACGTCTTGAAATGCACATATCAGAGAAATAAAAAATTTGAACCCCCTAACAACCTTACATTTAGGACCTATTTGATTATAAAGCCCTGTCTACGGCCCTGTATTAAGATCAATAATGAATGTGTACATATTGTGAATACATTTAATAAACTTAGTTAGGCTACCTAGCTTTCCTAGTAGCTTTCAGTAAATTAACGTGTCTAAGAAAATGATTCATAAATCAACCTATCAGCTGACCCCAAGTTTACTTTCGTCATTGACAGACAAAAATGAAAAGCCTATCAGTCAAAGCTCAGCTTTAGGACGGGAAGAGCCAGAGCAAGAGAAAAACAAAGAGAAAAAGAGTGATGCTGATGAGGAGAGAAAAATAATCAGCTGTGTGACATGGTTTTAAAGCTATTGTTGTCCAATTTTTTTGGCATTCAAAACATCTTAAAATGCATATATGTAGATTAGAGAAATCAAAATTTTCTCGGGCCCCCGAACACCCCTAACTAGTCTACCTCACATTTGGGACCTCAGTGATGATAAAACCCTGCCATCTGCATGTTAATGAAACTAGTTAATTGTGAGCGTTAGACCCTAACCCAAAGTGTTACCTTTTTTTAAATTTATTTTTTCATACCCTCATTGGGGGCTGAGCCACAGACAGATTCATGTTCCATACTGGTCACACACATTTCACTTCAGAGAACCAGATGTATATTTGTATTGATGATTCTAATTTGATTATTTTATATCCAATTGTTGATATTTGTGTTTTGAAAAAGTTGTTGATTCATGTTTTGACTCCTAACCAATTTTCTACATTAAAAATTGTCTTTTTATGTGGGCTAGTAAAATTAATTTCGGGCTACCAAAAACTGAAGAGTGCCTGCCCGAAGGGCTACCAGCGATTTAGAAATTCTGCGAGCCCTGGTGCCCGTCCTGGTTTTCTTCAGCTCTCTAAAACATGTCAGATGATTTTTATCTAAACTGCTTTAACTAGCCTTGTTATGGCCCTCAGTAATTAAAAAGTCTTTAGTAAAACAAATGAAATATCTAAAAGTTGGTGTCAAAATTTGGAAGTATTGTATATTTCAATGGTTTCATTATTCAACTTAAATTAATAGTTCTCACTATAGAAACATGGCATTTCTCTGTAATGTTTTTAAAAATTTGAAGATCAGTGGACCTCATTTATGATAATATTATGTAGCTGTTGTTTATTACATAATTTTTATGTCCAAAAATGATTTTGATGTACTGAAAATAAAAATGTAACTTTTTTTCTTTCATTTCAGACCTGATGGAAGGGAGTGAGGAACTGAGTGAAGTGGAGGAGGAACATCATGTCCAACCTGGAGAAAAACATTTGAGTCGCTCAAAGACTAAACAGACATTTTTAAAGAAAACAAGAGCCAAGAAATCTTTCACCTGCACTCAGTGTGGAAACAGTTTTACAACCAAACAGCGTCTTGATGTTCACATGAGAGTTCACACTGGAGAGAAGCCGTTCACATGTGATCAGTGTGAAAAGAGATTCTCACACAAGCAAAGTCTTAAGGCTCACATGATAGTTCACACTGGAGAGAAGCCGTTCATGTGTGAACACTGTAAAATGAGATTCTCACACAAACAAAATCTTAGGTCTCACATGAGAGTTCACACTGGAGAGAAGCCGTTCATGTGTGATCAGTGTGAAAAGAGATTCTCAAACAAACAAAGTCTTGAGCTTCACATGAGAGTTCATACTAGAGAGAAGCCTTACGCATGTCATCAATGTTGGAAGAGTTACACACAAAGGGCACACCTTAAAGGACACATGAAGACCCACACTGGAGAAAAGCCGTTTACATGCAATCAGTGCGGGAAGAGTTTCATAACCAAACAATGTCTTGAGCTTCACATTAGAGTTCATACTGGAGAGAAGCCGTTCTCGTGTGATCAGTGCGGGAAGAGTTTCACATACAAACGTCGTCTTAATATTCACATGAGGATCCACACTGGAGAGAAGCCGTGTGATCAGTGTGGAAAGAGTTTCGCAGATTCATCACACCTTAAATTACACATGAGGATCCACACTGGAGAGAAGCCTTACTCATGTGGTCAGTGCAGAAAGAGTTTCAGTCAATCATCATCCCTTGAGGTTCACATGAGGACCCACACCGGAGAGAAGCCGTTCACATGTGATCAATGCGGCAAAACATTTCTTAGTGCATCAGAGCTGAAGACACACCTGACAGTTCATACGAAGGAGAAGCCACATTCATGTTCTGTGTGTGGAAAGAGTTTTTCACTGCTGCAAAGTTTACATACACATGAGAAAATTCACACTGGTGTGAGAGAGTACATGTGCTTTAAGTGTGGGAAGACTTTTACTTTTGTGAACAGTTTAAAACTGCACCAGAGAATTCACACTGGAGAAAAACCTTACAAATGTTCACACTGTGACAAGAGATTCAATCAGCCATCAAATCTGAAAACACATGAGAGGATCCACACTGGAGAAAAACCTTACAAGTGTTCACACTGTGACAAGAGATTCAGTCTGTTGACAAATCGGAAAATGCATGAGAAGATCCACAGCAAAGAAAAGCTGCACACGTGTGATCAGTGCGGAAAGAGTTTCTCTATTAAAACTCACCTGAAGCTACACATGAAGATCCATAAAGTGGAGAAACCACATCACCGCAGTCTGAGATCCCGGTAAGTAGTTTATCTTTATTTGCTGAGAAACAAAAGTCTCTTCTGTGTAAGTTAGTTTCCCAACAGCCATGATGAGCAAGATTACATTTTGTTGGTTGATTGGTATCTACTAACTCATGTTCACACCAACACGAAAGTTCAGTCCCATTTTCACAAGTAATTTTTTTTGTTCAGACCAATGCAAAAAATGGCAGTAGATCCAAATTCACTCTCTCACTTAAGGTGGCGCGCCTGGAAAAGCAGAAATAAAGCTCTATACAAAGCAGTGCAGCGCAACTTTCTGTTTCTGACACCGACTTGTTATGGAGAAGAATGTCAAACCGCATTGGTTTGCTGTAATCTATTGTTCCACAAGGTGGCAGCACTGGCCCGGGCTGTTGTTTCCCAATATAAAACCAAACTAAAGGAACGGAACAACGACAACAAACGCCTACATTAAAAATCAATTGTGTGAGGGGGTTAAGAGATAGCTAAACCTTTAGTGTAAAAGATTACAGAACATGGTTTCACATAATTTGATGGTCCTTGAACACGTTCTGTTGACTATAAATAACGTTGCACCTACATGTCTACTAACTCCATTAGATTAGTAGAGTATTGGTAGAGTCCGTAGAATGTCTAGAACGCAACTATGAACTCATGATTTCATGATCAACTGGTTGTTTGCATAAAATAGTCCATACAAACTAACTGGATTAATTTGTCTTTTAGACCTGATAAACGTGATCAAGAAAGGAAAGACAGAAGCCAAAAAATGCCTTAAATCAAGGCTGAAGATTCACATGAGGATCCACAGCGGGGCAAAACCTTACACATGTGATCAATGCAGGAGCTGAAGAAGAGGCCGTAACACTTTTAAGAGAGACATGAATCTAGTGTACATTATTACCTCGTTCTTCATTGTTTTTCTTTAGAACATGTAGTTTCTCTTCCACTTTTACTCTCCCATGCAAACGCAAAATATGGGGACGCGATCACGTGGACATTACGCTGGAAACGCAGCTATTGTAGCTACGGAGTATTTTTCAGAGAACACAATTCCAACATATTGAAATATAGTTATATTTAAGTGACGAAATATAGTTATTTTTAAGTGACCCAATACAGTGTCCTCAGGGTCATTTTTATGCAACACAGGCTCATTGGTAAAAATGTTCCTCTGGCAACATTTTTGCAAAATACGTACATATCACTGCAGTTTATAAAAGAAATGAACACTAGAGGCAGTAAAACAACAAGCACGTTTAATAGTTTACATACACAATTATGACTACAGGGGCAGATTATGGATTAATAAAGGCTTATTTTCACACGACTTCTTGAACAATTATGGTCTGACCTCAAAACACTTTTTACCATTCACTTCAGACACAATGCACAAATAAACAATCTACTGTACCAAACTGGTTGAACATGAGTTGTCAAACATACTAATGTCCCCTGCCCACTAATGTCCCCTAATGCCCCCTGCCCACTAATGTCCTCTAATGCCCCCTGCCCACTAATGTCCCCTGCCCACTAATGTCCCCTGCCCACTAATGTCCTCTAAAGCCCCCTGCCCACTAATGTCCTCTAATTTCCCCTGCCCACTAATGTCCTCTAATGCCCCTGCCCACTAATGTCCTCTAATGCCCCCTGCCCACTAATGTCCTATAATGCCAACTGCCCACTAATGTCCTCTAATGTCCCCTGCCCACTAATGTCCTCTAATGTTCCCTGCCCACTAATGTCCTCTAATGCCCCCTGCCCACTAATGTCCCCTGCCCACTAATGTCCCCTGCCCACTAATGTCCTCTAAAGCCCCCTGCCCACTAATGTCCTCTAATTTCCCCTGCCCACTAATGTCCTCTAATGCCCCTGCCCACTAATGTCCTCTAATGCCCCCTGCCCACTAATGTCCTATAATGCCAACTGCCCACTAATGTCCTCTAATGCCCCCTGCCCACTAATGTCCTCTAATGCCAACTGCCCACTAATGTCCTCTAATGCCCCCTGCCCACTAATGTCCTCTAATGCCAACTGCCCACTAATGTCCTCTAATGTCCCCTGCCCACTAATGTCCTCTAATGCCCCCTGCCCACTAATGTCCTCTAATGCCAACTGCCCACTAATGTCCTCTAATGCCCCCTGCCCACTAATGTCCACTAATGCCCCCTGCCCACTAATGTCCTCTAATGTCCTCTGCCCACTAATGTCCCCATGCCCACTAATGTCCCCATGCCCACTAATGTCCCCTAATGTCCCCATGCCCACTAATGCCCCCTGCCCACTAATGCCAGGACAGCAGGAAAATATTTCTCTTTGTTTCCCAAACTTAAGACCAAATGGCCAATAAACCCTGTGGTGACCCCAATGCATAAATCCACAGCCTTATCAGGAAACGAAGGATGCTAAGGCATCTCCATGGCCCGGAATCACCATAAACCTTAAACCAGGGACACTTCCTTTCTGCAGATGGAAATTCCAGAGACTTTTGTCTCCAAAACCAATAGACTGAACTTAACCCACTTGTGGTTTAATACAAACAACGGTCTCAAATTGCTTCCAATAAGCTGAATTGATCACCAGTATTTACCTCACATATATCTTAAGTATCATGTATGTTTTATATAACCTGTGGAGTTCTTTCTGTGTGTTTAACCTTTATTACAGCCTATTCGTAGGGGTTTCTACCTCAGTTATAAAAACTAATCGCCAGAAGTTGCTTCATATATGTGTATCCTCTGTATTATGTATGCTTTATATTACCTAAGTTCTTTCTGTGTGTTGAACATTTATCACAGCTAAATGTTTATTAACCTCTGCCTCAACTATGGGAAACGTATATTATTTGGTACCTACTTAATGGGTTAATTATTTCTAGAATTTTGATACAAAGTAGAATTGTGTAGAATGCACCATATTTAAAGGACAAGTTCGGTATTTTACACTTAAAGCCCTTTTTTTAGATTGTTTCTGATGAAATAGAACGGTTAAGATTAAAATTTGGACACATGCTGCTGTCCCGAGAATAGAAAGAAACCGAAAATTCTTGGGACAGCAGCATCTGTCCAAATTTTTATCTTAACCGTTCTATTTCATCAGAAACGATCTGAGAACAGGGCTTTAAGTGTAAAATACCGAACTTGTCCTTTAACTTGCCTGATTTGGATCCGATGATCACTGTATTGATCTGAGACACACTCCTCACACCAGCAACCGGCCCTCGCGTTGTTTGCCGTGATCATGCTGTGCCATCATTGCCACACACGGCTCAGCTCCGGCTGACAGGAGACATTGCAGACAGAGTATTGAACAGGACAAGCTCTCTGTCACACCTGACGAGGTAAGAAGCCCAAATATTAGCCCCTTCGAAATACAAGACTCAATGCTGTTTGCTCTGTGACCTCTGCCGCTTTTATTAATGTCGACTGTCATTGAGGTTTGAGTCAGTTGCTCAATGTGACCTCTAGATGCCAGAAAAGCTGCTCTCAAGTCTCGATGCTCACAGGGACTGAGGACTGACTTTACATTAGCAAGTGAAGTGTTTTCTTACACACCAATTTATTACTGTATTTCTAGACTGAAGAATAAATGTGATTTACACAGGTTGCTAACTTCTTCCACTCGATGACACAACGCTTTAACTGTAGAAACGACAGCTCTTAAACAGCACTATTGCGACTCTAACCAAACCAAACATTGTGTGTTTAACAGCAGAAACTACAAACATTAAATGTGTGATTCAGACATTTGTGTTCTATCAAGAGTTAAAAATAACAGTAAATCCCCAAAATTATAAAAATGACGATCAAAAACTCTGAAAAATCCCACAGACTGTCAGTGATGGAATGCTCAAATGAGCCAAAACTGTTCAAAATTCTCATTTAAACAGACAGAAGCCCATTAGACTCAATTAAACTGACATTATAGCTAATATTTCAGAATCAGAAATAGCTTTTTTGCCAGGTATGTTTGCACATACGAGGAATTTAAGCTTCCACAGTACAAACCGACAGTAACTGGACACAGATAATTTAAATAATCAAAATAGAAAATAACAATATACAAAAATTATTTTAAAAAACTCAATATACAAAAATAGACAATAGATAGTATGCATGTACAAATTAAAGGAAATGTACAGTTAGGCCTGTCGCGATAGTCGATAAATCGATTAATCGCACGATAAAAAAAAAATGACCTCGGTAATTTTTCTAGCCGCGATAATTTCATTTGCATACTTGTTTATTATCCGCGACTGAATGACAACTCTCGTTTCCTTAGCGTAGGAGAAGTGAACCCTCTTGTCAGTTGCAATGTCTTTTTTGTGGGGAGGCGGCGCTTGTCAGTCACATGGACTTTGTGTGGGAAGGCGGGAGTGCTTGAGGCGACTGCCGAGTAGAGCGAAAAGACGAGACGCAAGTTGTGACATGGAATTGGTTTGAAAGCCAAACGCGACAGCTGCAGTGTGGGAGCACTTCGGATTCAAACCGAATGACCGTGGTGAACCACTTAACCTGAGCGAGCCGGTATGTCGCATTTGTTGTAAAACAGTATAGACTAAAACCGGTAACCAGTGTTGTGCATGAACGCGTTCATATTTTCGCCGAACGCTGAACTGAACGAATCACTTTTCATACAATGAACGTGAACGAGAGATTTTTCGAGAGAACTCATCTGATTTTTTGTACATAGCATAGCCTATTTGTTAGGATTTTAGTATCATAATGATTAGGCTAATAAATGCACGCATTATCCGTGAACTTGATTTGAACAAATGCCTTTCAACTTGTGTGTGCAAAATTCAGAATTAAATGAATGTGCAGAAATTTGTACAAATAGAGAGGATATGTAGGCCTACTATACTATAGCCATTAAAAAAAGCGCGTTTCATATTTGTTAAAATATTATGTTATTTTTTTTTTTTTCATTTATGTTGATTTATGAAAAGTGACCAGCACGACCGAGTAAGATAGGATGCGCAATATGAGACATGGAGCGGGTCAGACATGATTTTGACCGTTGAAGTTGAATAGAAAGCCTTTCTTTAAAGTGAATTTCGTTTTGTATAAATTGTATCTTAATTTTAATAAATTTTTCATCAACCAATTGCCTGTATTTAATGAATAGGCCGACGAAACAAATATAACGGAGGCGCCTGCGCGCTCACTTGCGCACGTAAACTAGAGCACATCCTAACTTAACGAAACTCAGTGTATGCCTCACACAGACATGACAAATACACCAAATACACAAAGCTTGAAATGTCTTTAAACTAAATAATTCAAAAAGAAAAAGGCTACTCTCTGATTATGTAATCGATTATTAGGCTTATTTATGTGCATTTCTCTCTATAAGCGTGTTCACACGGAGATGGCGATCGTCAACTTCATCTTTGCAGCCGAGTCGACACTTTTAGAGGAAACACTTGTTTATTAATCAAAATCAATACACGCGTCACCGGATTTACAGATGCACGCACACATATTATTTCGAAATAACGAGATATTGTGTTGAAATAACATTATTATTAATAATAGCCTACATCTTTGTTAAAATAATTTAACAAATGAACGTGAACTAGTTCATTTTTAGATACGTGAACTTAGTTCTTTCTTTTTTTTTTTAAATGAACTATGAACATGTTCATTATCATCTGTGTGAACTGAGAGACTGAGAGTCCATTGCTTTTATTGTTTTTGGTTGTTTTGTTCCTTGCTATTGTGGATATTGAAAATGTTTTCCATTTTGAGTGTTAAATAGTCTTTGGAAATAAACGTTTATTGAATTTTGAAAGGTGTATGTGCATTATTATGCCATTATCATTATTCTAGATGAAAATGGTCTCAGATCGACAATATTATCGTTTATCGCGATAATTTCTTGGACAATTTATCGTCCAGCAAAATTTGTTATCGTGACAGGCCTATGTACAGTAATCAAGAAGTATGGTGTGTTAAATAAATAAATGTATAAATAGTGTTTAAGTAAGGGTTAGGGTTAGGACGCACTTGTTTTCTTTGGCCTATAAATAAGGCTGTTTTATCTTTTATTTTCTCCTTTGAGTATGATGCTGTTTTTTCTATTTATCGAAGTCTGATACTGCCATTTCTGCTTTTTTTTATGAGTCTGACACTGTCTTGTGACTCCTGTTTAAGGCTGTTCTTAGCTTTATGTACTTATGTTGTTTTGCTGTTATGCATGGTATTATTGTCTTTTAATTTTGTAGTTCTGTAAAGCACTTTGGTCAGTCGGTGGCTGTTATAAAATGTGCTATATAAATAAAATGAACTTGAACTTGAAGTATTGCAGATGTTTATTGTCAAGTGGAGGCATTAACTGTTCATGAGATGGATTGCCTGAGGGAAGAAACTGTGCCTGGCCGCTCTGCTGCTCAGTCCTCTGTAGCGCAGCCAGATGACAACAGTTCAAAGAGGAAGAGGCCTGGGTGTGAGTGTCACGATACACACACAGGGGAAGTCAGATCCAAGTGCAGTTATTTATTAGGTTAATCCGTACTCACAACAGTCCAGGCAAAGGTAAAAAATCCAACAAGGCAATCCGAAGTACAAGAAACAAACAAGAACTGGGCAAACACAGACATCAAGTGTGGTGACATATAACAAGGGCTCCGTGACAGACACTAAACAGGCAGGGTATTTAAACACAGAAACTAACGATCATGATGGGGAACAGTTGGGTGCAATGAACAGTGATGAGAACAGACAAGGATTGTGGGGAATGCAGTTCCTAATGTGACAGACACCGTGGGGAAAGAGGACCTCTAGTGGACACCAGGGAACATGAACCAGACACTGTGACAGTGAGGGGTCCAGTATAGGGGGTTTCCCACCATTCTAGGAACTGGCCACTAGGGTGGTTCCCCGAGCACTAATGGTTTTTCTGGTTGCATTCGCACCACCAGTAGGAACTCTGAAGTGACGTAAGCAGTGCTTGTTGGGACTTTTATTTTGACATTGCGGTGGAACTTTATTTTGACGGCGCTGAGAACGAGAGCCTGAGCAAACAAACAGTGCTCGCATTCTCCATGTTCATTAGTTTACGATCTGTCCAACAGTCCTGTCTAATACGTTATTATAGAACTGTTATACATAAAAGGAGACAGTTATATGAAAAGTTAATAGCATATGCCGTGTGGTTGATGTCCAGTGTTGCTGAGCAGAAATACATAATCATGTGCTAGGTTCCCTCAAAGTTGCGGTGGATTTTCTCCTCATCTCCTTAATCCATCACTGTTTTCCATGTTCGTAGAGTTAGTTTCTGGAGTAAATATATAGGCTATAATCTGTGTGTTTACACAGCTTTTTAAAAAATGGCGGGTGCCGGTGTTTTGCGTGCGTTCAGCCAAACAGCGTACAGTAACGTCAATGATAGTTCCTATAGTGCTGGTTTAGACCCGACTCTGAAATAGGAGTAAATTAGTTCCTAAAAATCGTTCCGAACACACCACAATCTGGAAACTTCCGCCAATAGTTCTAGGACCTACAGTGGCGGTTCTACATTGAATTACACCCTGGGCAAGACCCCCTTTGAGCGCCATCAAACACACTTTATACAGTTTGAATAAGCGACAGTCTCATTTCTGTATTGTTTTCATCGATCACAGCGATACTTGTACGTCTTTTCTGGCGTCTTCTCACTGAAATAAACATGTAGTGCAGCAGCAGCAAGCATGAGGAGAATATGTTGAGTTCATTCATGAGCGATTTTATGTTGGTTTCGATGTTTGGAGTGAGAACTTTTACTGAATGTCAAGTCAAAAGTCAAAGTTTGAGAAATGTGACTGTGAGAGGAATTGATTTCAAGTGTTGCTGTTACCATTTAATTTCTGCTCTTTTCACATCTTTGCCAGATCAAATGTGTAAGTAACTTTACAATATACTAGAGCAAATACATGGTAACAGTAATTACCAGTATTATCTTTTTTTAGTAGAGCAGTTTTATAGGCTTTTATTATATATCCTAAATCAAATAAGTAAGGGTTAATGCCCGACGAGGTGTCCATTGTCAGGTTTTAATGGACGACGGCGAGGTGTGAACCGGCCGACGCGCAGCGGAGGACGGTTGCCTCCGCCGAAGTCCATTACAACCTGACAATGGACACCTCGAAGGGCATTAACCCGCTTATACCATGGTCACTTGCCAAATAACACATTTTTAAAACATTAGTTTATATTTTAACTAGTTTTACAATCGAAATCTAAAGTTACAAGTTACAAACAATAACTTGGATTCCTTGGTTACGCCTGACAGTTTATTTAGGTGTCCTCTATCACTTTTTAACGGACACCCTGAAGCCAATCAGAATCGAGTATTCACCCAGACCATGGTATAATCCGTTTTTAACGGTTAAACACTCAGAATAAAGTGAGACGATCTGCTGATGATCCTGAATGTCTTGTTGAATGAGTGTTGATAGTCTCATCAATATTAACAGATCTGCTGAAAATTGTTTTTATTTTGTAAGTCTTGTAGACTTGTGGTGCTATTTCGGTGTTATCAGAACAAAAAGCTGTTGGATGAGAATGAGCAGAATTTAGTTATTTATCTAACTCTAATATAATTAATCTGACTCCATTTAAGTTATTGCTAATCTTTAACCTCTTAGTCTTTAAAGGTAAAGGTCTTTCTTGGAACTAAAACATAGGATTTAACCAGAATAATTTAAGTTATAATTACTTCAGCTTTTAACATTATCATTAATAAGAGGAAAGATTCTCAAAGCCTTTTAAAGCAGGCAAAGTGTATTATTTATTATAGTTTATTTCACGTTTAAATATACAGACAGTAGAATGGACCAACATAGAAAAACTTTCCTTTTCTTCTTATACCCTGAGCAAGACATTGTTAAACACGAGTGTAACATCAACACTGACACCTAAAGACTATAAATCTGAAGGCTAATGGCTGGTGATCAAGAGAAGTACATTAACATGTTTGTTCTCCTCTAAGCATGTTTACACAGCTGTGCCTAGATTGTACATTAGGAGACTTAATCTCTATTAAGTTCAGCACATTTCTGTTCAGTTCATAAGCTGTCAGATGAGACCAAACATGTTAGGACACACTAGTAGATCAATAGTATGTAGTGGGAAGAAGTGTGTGTCCTGTGAAGCAAATGGCACAGATGTGTGTTAGCGTTGTAAGAGACACATCAGTCCTCAAACTGCATAATGATGATTCCCTCGCATCTGATTCACAGCATTAGCATACAGTGATGATGAAGGCCATTGTCCCTCATTTAATATGAATACTTTTAAAGTGATAACTGCTGTACTAGGGCAGTAAATAGGCTAGTTATACCCATATCTCACATCAATAGTTCCTGTTTTCTCCTCATTTATTATGCTGATGTCTTCAGATCTCCTGTAAATTGCCACTTAAAGGTCATTTCATTGGTGTCAGCAGACTGATGGTATGTATTGGTTATATATAGGCCTATGTACATTTATTTCTGTCTTTATGCTTTAAACTGTTTTTCTTACCAATATTAATATTATTTTTTTAATTTACATTACATTATTTTTGTTCTTTTCTGTATTTCTTGATACCTGCCTATATTTTAATGAAGAAGCACGATAATGTTCAGGTTAGCAATAAAATAAGTTGTGTATGAGCATCAGTTACAGTTGACAGACAAACAGACATTAATGCTTAGATGTGATATTTAATATCTTTTTTAAACGTATATATTTTTGATTTTGGCAATCACATCATCAGTGAAGCTCCCCCCACAGCAGCCACATGGTCAGTGAAGCTCCACCCACAGCAGTCACATGGTCAGTGAAGCTCCACCCACAACAGTCACATGGTCAGTGAAGCTCCTCCCACATCAATTCTCCAATAAATGCTGTAAATTCCCATCAGCTACAAGTGGAGACCAGCATGAAAGCATCAGGAAGAGCTGAAATCTGCAGAGACTGAGTTTATTAAAGAGGACAGTGAGAACACGAGTGATCCAGAACCCTGCAGAATGAAACACACTGAAGATCCTGAAGAACAAAGAGGTTGGTGTTTATTCAGATTTAGATAAACAGTTAAACTATGAAATGGGTACAAATGTTTTTTTTTTGGTTGTTTTCAAGAAATGGTCAGTAATGGAAGGTTTATAAACTTATATACTGATTGTCAGCATAATGTCAAACTAAATATTTTAGCTCTCTAAATTAATATATTGTGCACAATATTTTTGCAACAATGTTGCAAAATTGTAGACTTTTTTTTTTAATTGTTAGGGGCCAAGTACAGAAGATGTGTAGGCACGTATTGTATCCATTCGACGTTCTTTACTATTATTATTCTTCCGCTCTTGAGTCCATGGCAGCCCATAGAACTGCTTGTGGGAAATATATACAATTTGGCACACTGATAGAGGACAGTCTAAACTCTCACCATAGCAAATTATGGAGTCTCTTATCTCAATCGAATTTACGTTTATGCTAATAACTAATAATACAAGTATCCTAATAATAATAATTTAAAAAATGAAAACATTCCTTTGATTCCTTGGCTCAAGCCATTTCGATTGCACTCTATGATGTCATTTTCCATCATGAAAATGCAACCACATCATCTTCAGACAATGCTGGCAAAATACTATTAAAAGCTTTTTGATAAACCCAACTTTTATTGTATAACACGCAAATGAATTTGTCAGAGCACCCCAAATTGGACACAAGGCTACATCTCTGCAACGCTTTATCGTATTCAGACTAAAGTTGGTACATGTTATCACAAGCATGACCTGAGGCTACCTGCAGAGTTTAGGCACAGTGCCACCTAGTGGTCAGGAGATATGGACATCTTTGCTTATAACTTCTTAACGCTTTGGCCAAAAATCACTAAACTGGTCTCTTCAGATTGGATGCAGCATGCAGAGTCGACCGATACCCAATTTTCACATATCAGCCATTTTGGCCATCGGCCATTTGGAGATTTGTTGTACATTGCTATATTTTAAAAACCCATTGGTGTATTATTGTGAAACCTGGTATCCATGCCCTGACAGTACTCAAAAAATCATATCATCTTCAGACTCTGCTGACAAAACATTATGGATTTAGTGTATACAAAACCATTTTAGTTTTTTTGCCAGCAACAAATTTGAGGCATGATGCCAAAATTACTCTTGAAGATGTGCATTGACATATTGACACCAAACTTTGTGTTATCCTATATATCTCATATACATTTTTTTGACGATGTAGTTAAAGCGGCAGGTGTGTGTTGCTTAGGGGCGGCCAAAGTGCTGCGGGAAACCCTGTGTTATATTAACATGCCGGACACTTATTGAGCCTGTTGGTCTGTGAGCTATTGTGTAGTTGAATAACTTGCCTTTCCAGATTAAATGTCTGTTCTGGGTCATGGATTGTGTGAAATAAATTTCTAAATAAATGCGACTTATAGTCCAGTGCGACTTATATATGTTTTTTTTATTCTATCTTAAATGCTTCTGATTGGCCATTGCAGTCAAGAAATCAACACATATGTGATTGGCTACATCGCTCAACGCTGCAAACATGTTACAAATAAAACTTTGGCCTGTAAATCGTTTCTATTTTGTTTTAGTTGTTTTTGTTGCTTTTCTGCAACAGACGAATAACAATTTATTCGTTTTTATATGTTTTATTCATAGATATTTATTCTATTTAATCGTTTTATTCTCCCGCAGCCCGCACACACGGTGAGTGCATTAGGCTACCGCCCGCGCTCGCACTCGGCCATCAAATCTAGTCCCGCGCCGCACGTCTCTAGATCAAGCGCCCGGCCCGAGTATAGCAGCGGGTAATATCGGGCTCAGGCAGAGAATCTAAGCTCTAAACAGGACAGAGTAACACGGCGGATATCGCTCATACACATTTGTTTTACTTTGCGTGTGTTGCTTAGGTGGCCGCCTTAGTTCCAAAGTGCTGCGGGTCTTACGTTAACATGCCGGACACCTATTCAGCCTGTTGTTCTGTGTGCTATTGTGTAGTTGAATAACTTGCCTTTCCAGATTAAATGTCCATTCTTGGTCTTTGATTTTGTGAAATAAATGCGATTTATAGTCCGGTGTGACTAATATATATATATTTTTTTCTCTTCATGACACATTTTTTGACTGATGCGACTTATACTATGGAGCGAGTTATAGTCCGGAAAATACGGTAGTTAAACCCGTGGTCACTCTCGACTTTCGGGATGTGAAGTTTCTATGGTTACTGTAAACTTAAATTGTTTGATCTTGTGTTTCCGGTGTCCCACATTCACATGCGTGTGAATGGAAGTCCGTGGAAGAAAAAAGTCTAGTAATTAACTAGACTTAGTTATGGCCCTCAGTAATTAAAAAGTATTTAGTAAAATAAATGAAATATCTAAAAGTTGGTGTCAAAATATGGAAGTATTGTATATTTTAATGGTTTCATTGATCAACTATAATTAATAATTCTCACTATAGAAACAAGGCATTTATCTGTAATGTTTTTAATAATTGGAAGATCAGTGGACCTCATTTATGATAATATTATGTAGCTGTTGTTTATTACATAATTGTTGTCCTTTTATGTCCAAAAATTATTTTTATGTACTGAAAATTAAAATGTAACTTATTTTCTTTCATTTCAGACCTGATGGAAGGGAGTGAAGAACTGAGTGAAGTGGAGGAGGAACATCATGTCCAACCTGGAGAAAAACATTTGAGTCGCTCAAAGACTAAACAGACATTTTTAAAGAAAACAAGAGCCAAGTTATCTTTCACCTGCACTCAGTGTGGAAAGAGCCTCACAACCAAACAGCGTCTTGATGTTCACATGAGAGTTCACACTGGAGAAAAGCCGTTCACATGTGATCAATGCGGGACGAGTTTCAGACAGAGGACACACCTTGAAAGTCACATGAGGATCCACACTGGAGAGAAGCCATTCACATGTGATCAGTGTGAAAAGAGATTCTCACTCAAGCATAGTCTTAAGTCTCACATGAGAGTTCACACTGGAGAGAAGCCGTTCACATGTGATCAGTGTGAAAAGAAATTCTCACACAAACAAACTCTTAAGGTTCACATGAGAATTCACACCGGAGAGACGCCATTCATGTGTGATCAGTGTGAAAAGAGATTCTCAAACAAACAAAGTCTTGAGCTTCACATGAGAGTTCATACTAGAGAGAAGCCTTATGCATGCCATCAATGTTGGAAGAGTTACACACAAAGGGCACACCTTAAAGGACACATGAAGACCCACACTGGAGAAAAGCCGTTCACATGCAATCAGTGCGGGAAGAGTTTCATAACCAAACAATGTCTTGAGCTTCACATTAGAGTTCATACTGGAGAGAAGCCGTTCTCGTGTGATCATTGCGGGAAGAGTTTCACATACAAACATCATCTTAATGTTCACATGAGAGTTCACACTGGAGAGAAGCCGTTCCCATGTGATCAGTGTGGAAAGAGTTTCGCAGATTCATCACAGCTTAAATTACACATGAGGATCCACACTGGAGAGAAGCCTTACTCATGTGGTCAGTGCAGAAAGAGTTTCAGTCAATCATCATCCCTTAAGGTTCACATGAGGACCCACACCGGAGAGAAGCCGTTCACATGTGATCAATGCGGCAAAAAATTTCTTAGTGCATCAAACTTGAAGACACACCTGACAATTCATACGAAGGAGAAGCCACATTCATGTTCTGTGTGTGGGAAGAGTTTTTCACTGCTGCAAAGTTTACATACACATGAGAAAATTCACACTGGTGTGAGAGAGTACATGTGCTTTAAGTGTGGGAAGACTTTTACTTTTGTGAACAGTTTAAAACTGCACCAGAGAATTCACACTGGAGAAAAACCTTACAAGTGTTCACACTGTGACAAGAGATTCAGTCAGCCATCAAATCTGAAAACACATGAGAGGATCCACACTGGAGAAAAACCTCACAAGTGTTCACACTGTGACAAGAGATTCAGTCTGTTGACAAATCGGAAAATGCATGAGAAGATCCACAGCAAAGAAAAGCTGCACACGTGTGATCAGTGCGGAAAGAGTTTCTCTATTAAAACTCACCTGGAGCTACACATGAAGATCCATGAAGTGGAGAAACCACATCACCGCAGTCTGAGATCCCGGTAAGTAGTTTATCTTTATTTGCTGAGAAACAAAAGTCTCTTCTGTGTAAGTTAGTTTCCCAACAGCCATGATGAGCGAGATTACATTTTGTTGGTTGATTGGTATCTACTAACTCATGTTCACACCAACACGAAAGTTCAGTCCCATTTTCACATGTAATTTTTCTGTTCAGACCAATGCAAAAAAATGGCTCCTGGAAAATAAAGCACACCGACTTGTTATGGAGAAGAATGTCAAACCGCATTGGTTTGCTGGAATCGATTGTTCCACAAGGTGGCAGCACTGGCCCGGGCTGTTGTTTCCCAATATAAAACCAAACTAAAGGGACAGAACAACAGACACCTGTATTGAAAAGCAATTGTGTGAGGGGTTAAGAGATAGCTGCACCTTTAGTTTAAAAGATTACAGAACATGGTTTCACATAATTTTGATGGTCCTTTAACACGTTCTGTTGACTATAAATAACATTGTCTACATGTCTACTAACTCCATTAGATTAGTAGAGTATTGGTAGAGTCCGTAGAATGTCTAGAACGCAACTATGAACTCATGATTTCATGATCAACTGGTTGTTTGCATAAAATAGTCCATAAAAACTTACTGGATTTAATTTGTCTTTTAGACCTGATAAACGTGACCAAGAAAGGAAAAACAGAAGCCAAAAAATGGCCTAAATCAAGGCTGAAGACTCACATGAGGATCCACAGCGGGGCAAAACCTTACACATGTGATCAATGCAGGAGCTGAAGAAGAGGCAGTAACACTTTTAAGAGAGACATGAATCTAGTGTACATTGTTAATTCATTCTTCTTTGTTTTTCTTTAGAACTTGTAGTTTCTCTTCCACTTTTACTCTCCCATGCAAACGCAAAATATACTTACAGTTTTTCCCAATTGCTAAAACACAAAAAGTGAATGCCCAGATCAAAGCGTCAAAACCGTACCGTTTGCATGCATGTCTTACACACAGGCACCAAATGAATAAACACATTGTAGGCATTGCACTGCAAACAATTGTGCAACACACGGTGCAAAACACTACACACAGAGTGTTGTATGTTACACACGGTTGAAAATGAGGAAACACTTTGCATACAGCACATCCATTCAATAATAAAAACACATGCGACAATAGCAACACCCCCGCACACACAGTAAAACACTTAACCGGTAATTGAACACCAATCAGTCACAGCTGTAGCACTCAGGTATAGAACTCAGGTATGCGCACCTGTCGTGATACAATTGTGAATATAGAGGCCGAAGGACCAAGGGGAAGGAGAAGACGAGGAAGAGATGGGGGAAGAGGGAGAGGAGATCGACGAAGAGATGGGGGAAGAGGGAGAGGAGAAGGAGATGGGGGAAGAGGGAGAGGAGATTGAGGAAGAGATGGAGGAAGAGGGAGAGGAGAACGAGGAAGAGATGGGGGAAGAGGGAGAGGAGATCGAGGAAGAGACGTGGGAAGAGGGAGAGGAGAACGAGGAAGAGATGGGGGAAGAGGGAGAGGAGATCGAGGAAGAGATGGAGGAAGAGGGAGAGGAGATCGAGGAAGAGATGGGGGAAGAGGGAGAGGAGATCGAGGAAGAGATGGAGGAAGAGGGAGAGGAGATGGAGGAAGAGATGGAGGAAGAGGGAGAGGAGAACGAGATGGGGGAAGAGGGAGAGGAGATGGAGGAAGAGATGGAGGAAGAGGGAGAGGAGAACGAGATGGGGGAAGAGGGAGAGGAGATCGAGGAAGAGACGTGGGAAGAGGGAGAGGAGAATGGCACCAACCTGAACGGGAACCAGGCAGACGCACAACTATCACTGACGACATCAGGGCCACTGTGGTGGACCATGTCATCAACCATGGCCTGACTATGAGGGAGGCCGGGCAGAGGGTCCGGCCCATCCTCAGCCGCTTCACGGTAGTCAGCATCATTCGGACATACCGACAAGAAAACAGGTATGTCCTGAATTAACGCCAAAGGACTGCACAGTACCCACACAGCAAATTGTCTAGTGTTAGTGTACATTTTCCAGTGTTACTGTAATTTAATCAATCGTTCAATCTGGCAAAAACCAGACGTCGGGGCCGGAACATCATTGGCCAAAGGGCCATCGTGAACATCCCCGGGCAGCGCGGGGGCAACATGATCTTGTGTGCCGCCATTAGTGGTTAAGGGGTCCTCCATCACCATGCCACCCTAGGACCCTACAACACTGCACACCTACTGGCATTTCTCGATGCACTACATGATGTGGTCACACAGGACAGACCAGGGCAGCCCATGTTTGTTGTCATCTGGGATAATGTCAGTTTCCACCGGGCTGTTCTGGTCCGGGACTGGTTTGCCAACCACGACCATTTCATGGTGTTGCACCTGCCCCCTTATTCCCCGTTCCTAAATCCGATCGAGGAATTCTTTTCGGCATGGCGGTGGAAGGTCTATGACCGCCTACCACATGTACGCGTGCCGCTCCTGCGAGCGATGAAGGAGGCATGTGGGGACATCGAGGTGGGGTCGATCCATGGGTGGATACGCCACACACAGAGATATTTTCCCCGTTGCCTGGCAAGGGAAGACATTGCCTGTGATGTGGACGAGGTGCTGTGGCCCGACCCCAATCGACGACGAGATCCCTGACATGGACCTGCAATAGAAACACCTACACCAGATGTTCAATACTTATAGTAGTTCTGCACCTGTACACTGAGTTTTGGTTGTGGAAATAAACACGGTTTACAGACTACAAATGTAGGCAGTGTCTTGAGTACAGTTGACCTGTGTGTTGTGTTTGCTTTGACTGTTTATATTGCATGTGCATGTGTGTTTCCTATCGATCCGAAGAGGGCCTTTTCAAGTTAAAGTGTTATGTTTTGATTGCAGAATGTTATTTTGCATTGGCAGTTAGATGTTGATCTCCAAGTGCTGTGTCAAGAAATCTTGTGTGTTGAGTTTTGACACAATGAGCCAAATTTTTAATTTTGTGTGTAAGCAATTGAAAAAAACTGTAAATATATATTTTAAACTGGACACTTTTCTTCTCTTTGAGATGCTTTGGCTCTTATAAGTCAGTGTAGGATTATCTGTGAACAGGCAATTTCACCAAATGAACCCAACACTGCATTCCACAGTTCAGAACGATTTCCCATCGAACCATTAGTAAGTCATAAAACACATTCATGGTGCCGAGATGGCTAAAGGAGATGTCACCCCCCTTTCCTTTTTGTGCCTGTCTAATCTCATACCAGCGATGCTAGGACAGCAGGAAAAGATTTTTCTTTGTTCCCCAAACTTAAGACCAAATGCCCAAGAAACCCTGTGGTGACCTCAATGCATAAATCCACAGCCTTATCAGGAAACGAAGGATGCTAAGGCATCCCCATGGCCCGAAATCACCATAAACCTTAAACCAGGGACACCTCCTTTCTGCAGCTGTAAATACCAGAGACTTTTGTCTCCAAAACCTTTAGACTGAACTTAACCCACTTGTGGTTTAATACAAACAACGGTCTCAAAATTGCTTCCAATAAGCTGAATTGATCACCAGTATTTACCTCACATATATCTTAAGTATCATGTATGTTTTATATAACCTGTGGGGGTCTTTCTGTGTGTTTAACCTTTATTACAGCCTATTCGTAGGGTTTTCTACCTCAGTTATAAGAACTAATCGCCAGAAGTTGCTTCATATATGTGTATCCTCTGTATTATGTATGCTTTATATTACCCAAGTTATTTATGTGTTGAACATTTATCACAGCTAAATGTTTATTAACCTCTACCTCAACTATGGGAAACATATATTATTTGGTACCTACTTGATGGGTAAATTATTTCTAGAATTTTGATACAAAGTAGAATTGTGTAGAATGCACCATATTTAAACTATTAGGTTGGCATTATTACAGCGTTTAACTAAACTCTCAGGAGTTTGGGCACACGCGATCAGGTGGACATTACGCTAATTACACGCAAGAACCGGAGAACGAGGCGCAGGTCTCGCCCAAGACAATATGTAGTAGTCCTTTATTGTCATTGTAACCTGTACAACGAAATTTTAAAAGTGCCAATATCTGATTGGCTGACACACTAGGAGCGACGGGTCAGATGGAAACGCTTATAACCCAATGACGAGCAGTATGCTGTGCTTTTTGCCTTGCTTTTGCAGTGACTTTTGCTCTTACTTATGTTTGTGCTGACCTTTCCATCGTCCAGCGTGTACGCTTACATACTCGTCAAACCACCAAGAGCTCGCTCAAAACTCATCAACTCTTCCGTAAGATCCTTTGTTGAACTTCGTCAAAAAAAACCCTCTCGGAGTCGCTCCAGCAGCTCCTCCAGACTCAGAGGAAACTCTGTTGCATAGCAATCCAGGAAATCCCGCGCAGGGAGCGCCACCCGGCAAAGCCAACCAACCATTCACCATCGAGTGCTGTCCCTCAGAACGCACCATCGACCGACTGCCAGCCAATCAGCGCCGAAGAGATTCCCTCCAGCAACTTTGTCACAGAAGGGAACGCACGCGCTCACAGGAGCATCCAAAGCAAGTACACAATCTCCTAATTCTGGCTGAACTGGTGCAAATCTTATTAAGAAAACAAACTAAGATTAAAGTGCTAGTAGATTGATTCTCTCAGGTTGCGGCCAATAAATAGTGTCTAACGCTAGACATTTGGGACTCCATTAATAACATCACTTTTCGGTCACTGTTTGAATAAATGTTTGAGTGTTTTCCTTAGTTTAGTTTGTGTGTATTAGAGTAGTTCAATAAAGTCCTTGTTGATTTTACATACAAGTGTCTTGTGCTGTGTGCTTACAAGTTACTGCCGTAAACTGTAGATTTTGTTACCTTGCTCATAATCAGTGATCATAATTTCATGATATTATTGCCGTAGGCCACAGGATAATATTTAGTCCAGAATTTATAAAATACCCTAATCTCAATTTATCGGTGGACGAATAGTTGATAAAGTGTTAAATATGAATTCTGAATAATTTGCATATTAATTCGGTTCTTATTCACTGTAATTCAATCCTCTTTGAGTTATATTGATCATAATTCCCTTATTAATCTGACAATCAAAACTTGAGAATATTTACCTTTCATCATTAATCAGACATCGGTATATTGAAGAAGATCTTACCAACTATAACAATGTGTTTCAGCCTTTGATTGAAGAAGTGACATCTCTTGAGACAGAGGGAGTGACTCTGTCATGTAATGGGGAAAGCAGAAGATTCCATGGTACAGTGGTCACCATCTCAGCGGACAATCGTTCAGCTCACTCTTTGATTGAGAAATAAAAAAATTCTGTGATTACTCACGATAAAAACCTTATGTTTTTTTATATATTTTATAATGTCATAATTTCACACTTAATCTCCAAATTAATGTAGAAACAACAAAGACAGTATATTTTAAATATTTGTCTGAAAGGTAGGAAATATATAGAAATTTAATAAAGTTATCAAGGAGTTTGCACTGCATAAATGTTAAATTATACATAGATGAATCCTTATTAAAGTTACAAATGTTCTTTTGTCAAGAGCAGTGAGTTTTTCTCTGTTCCCTTTGTTCTTTGATTAACTTTGATTAACTTTACTGACAGAAAGCTTTTTTTGGCTACTGTGTCTTTAAGAGCAGGATCTCACACGCGCCTCATTCTCTCACAACTCTTTTTTTATGTTCATTTAAAACTATTTAACTCATTTAAGAGCGCTCAGTCTGCTCTTATGAGGATACTCGACAAAACGGACATTTTTTGCAGAATTGCGTGTGTTAGTTCGGTCAACTTCAAGCCGAAAGAGAACTCGATTCTGGTGCTCAATTTGTCTTTGCGTGAATGGTTTAAAAGCATTTGCAAAAATAAAAGACTGCGGTCACGCCATCTGCGTGTTTGAGAAGCGTGGTCGCGCCATCTACGCTTAAAAACATACTGCGCCTCTACACAAGGTTGCGTGGTAGGCTCAATGTGTATGCGTTTGGTTGTCGGCAGACTTTTTAAAAGATATTCATAATAAAATCAAATTGTTTTCTGCAAAGTCCACCAGATTCTTGTTCTACATCTCACTGTCTACCACTGTGGTGAATTTCATGTTGTTTTACTGTTTTATTATTTAATAATTACCTGCCAAAATCCTATACTGTATACCTGGCTATATAGCAATATTTAATAAATTCATAAAAAATGCAAATCTAATTGTTTTCTGCAAACTCCACCAGATTCTTGTTCTACATCTCACAGACTACCACTGTGGTGATTTTTATGTTGTTTTACTGTTTTATTATTACCTGCCATAATCTATCTATCTATGCTGTGTTTTGGGGGATATTATAATTATCATTATTTTTTACCAACTTACTTAACTACACCATTAGAATATATATGAAATATAATTTTTATTGGGGGAAAAAAACGTTAATGATGATCAAAATTAAATATGTTTTGGTTATGTTTTAAAATGAGTTGTTTCTGAATATATAGGTGTTAGATGCAGATTTCCACCATCTGCTGGTGAGAAAAGATTACCGTTGTTTTATTTTATAAGCCATAACTCATGTAGTTTAGCTAATTTGACAAACGGTGTAAGTAAAGTTATTTGAACGACAGCTCCTCGTTACTTTTCACTTTTTCTTTTAAGATACGAATAGGCCTACCTTTTATTTAAAACAATTGTCTTTTAAAATCTACATTTTGTTAAAACTATTAGTTTTTAAACCTAAGGCTATTGTGTATTGTAGGGTATTGTAAAAGTTACCGAGCGAAAAATACTTGATCAGAAGATAGCAATGACAAAGGGACGAAAAAATGGGTGAGTTCGTTTTTGCTTATTTTAAATATTTGTCGGTGGTTGTTTTTAATAATGTTTAGTGCTTCTTTGATAATTAATATGATTGTTATCATTCATTTCCTGAGAATATCATATTTAATTACATTTAACTTTATTGTCATTATGCAAAGTAATGAAACATGTATTTTGCATAGTATAGCAACATATACAGTTGCTATTACAATCCTCAAGTATAGAAAAAACATTAATTGTGTGTTTTATTTCAATTGTATATACAGAATTGTCTTCAAAACATTTGGAAAGGTAAGAACTATAGTATAATGTTTTTAGTTGCATGGAAGTAATTTAGCATTTGTAGCATTAGGCCTATATTAAATTATAAGCTTAACATTTTATTTCTGCTATGTTATTGACATTATGTATGTAAAACACAAAGAAATGTGCTTTTACAGTCCAGAAAACGATACATATATTTTCAAACAAATCCAGGAGCTTCAGGAGTCATTATCTGAGCAAAAAACAGGGGAATGTCTTCTGCATGACCACAAGTTCTGGACAGAACTCTGCAAATATTTGGGTGTATCAAATACATCCACAAATAGATATCAACTAAAAAGGGCATACAAAAATGAAAATGTGAAAAATGTTAAGACGGACAAAAATGTAAAGGAAGATGCACCAGAGATTGAAGTTGCACAAGCAGAAGAAGACATGAGTGATTTTCAAAAGAAAGACGAAAAAGAAGACATCATACAAGATGAGGAAGATTTAAAAGCAGAAGAGGGAAAGAAAGAATCTGGAAAAAAGAAAGAGTTTGGGCCGGTGGATGTAAAGACAGAGGACTCAAATGAGTTGAAGACAGCGCTAAAAGAGGAAGATGGAGTGGAAGATGAACAAAAGATAGAAGGCGCAAAGGAGGAAGAAGTTACACAAGAGATGACTACATTTCAAAAGGAAGATGAAAAAGACCATAAGAGGGAGAAGGACTTAATACAAGAGTATGAAGATTTAACAGTGGACACTGCACAGGAAGGTCAGCTGGAGGAAGATGTAAGTGATGAGATTATTTTATTTACATTTAAACTTATACACATTTACTACTAGAAAACTAACACCTAACCTAACACAGATGTTGAAACACAAATTAGCACTGTCATCTTGTCCAGCCCATGCAGCTCTGAAAATGTTGAGAAGCACTTCAACAACATCCAGACTTTGTTGACCACCATTGGGGAATCAGTTGTTGATGACAGCAGCATTGTTCCTGAGGACCTTGAGGTACACAGTAAACATGAAAAATGTCTTGAAATCATGTCTTCTGTTAACCCGATTAAAATCACTCATGTGGACATCATGTCAAAATTCATATTTTAGGACACTTTCAGTCAGACGTCTTTTCACAGACATTTCATGGAGGTCATAGGCTCTGCACTCCTCGACAAAAAAGGGGATCCAAATGAGTACTTCAGTGAGACATTCATCTCCACTTTGGCTGCCTACTTCTTGCCTCATGCAGCTCTTTGGACAAGCATGATGCTGGGTCAGTTACACTTTTGTTATTGAAAGAGTCACTCAGATAAAAACTAAAAGATATCTTTGGTTAATACAATAGTTTAGCAGTCAAGTTGTACTTGACATGACCATGTAGTAGGTTTGTCAGATGTCTGTAGTTCTTTTGGCCCCATTGTCAGGTATGGGCATAGTCAGCCCATCAAATGCTTCCTCCAAGGACATTTTCCAAATCTACTAATCACATTCACATTAAATTTGGGTCACACTTTATTTCGATAGTCCACTTTAGACATTCTACTAACTATAAGTAACTTTGCAACTACATGTCAACTAACTGTCATTAGAGTATTAGTAGACTGTCTGCTTAAAATCTGCAAACACTTTATTTTGTTGGTCCTCCAATAGATAATCTACTGACTATGAGTAACTTGGCAACTACAAGTCAACTCATTCTCCTAACCCAAACCCTAACACCTACCAGTCTACTGACAGTCTACTACAGTCTACTAATACTCTAATGACAGTTAGTTGACATGTAGTTGAAAAGTTACTTATAGTTAGTAGAATGTCTAAAGTGAGTATCGAAATAAAGTGTAACCAAAATTTGTTATGCAAATACATTATTCATGGGGTGTGGATCTTCTCAATTGTGGTCTCATTATAGTTCCTCTGCTTTCACCATCATGATAACTTTCAGCTTTTTACAAATGTTGTTTATTACTTTACTCTGAGTCCTCAGTTAAGATACTATAGCCCTTTTATTGTATTATCAGAATTTCACTCAGGAAAATAATACTCAAGGAACTATGGAGAAGAGTCAGTGGGATTTAAAAAAAAAATTGCTTTAAAGGAAGACGACTGACCAGACTTGATGACTTCATAACCACCTACAAAGCTACAAAGACACACACACCGCACTTTTAAGGGAATTTAGCGATGCAGAACGTATCACTAAAAGAAAGGTAAAATAATCACATTATGTTGTATTTAAATGTATCTTGGTAAATGCAATTTACCTCTTCTTCTTCTTCTTCTTCTTCTTCTTCTTCTTCTTCTTCTTCTTCAAAAAAAAAATTCACAAAACACAGACATATAAGAAATTGCTTATCTGAGGATGCATTTTACATCCCTGCATCTGTCCAACTGTCTGCCTGTTCACCACCTACTGTAATGCAAAATAATAAAATGTATTGGCCTTATTGGGTCATTATCATCACATTTGGACAGCAATTCCAAGTCTTTCATAAAATTAACTGAAACTTCACTACAACAACAAAAAATAACTTGTACAAATATATATGAAGTCTACTATTAATTTAATTTCATAGGAGCACCGTATCCTGAAGGAGAAATGGAGGCAGAGAAAGAGAAGAGGAGTCTATGTTACCTCCATCAATAAGCCATTTCAATAATAAAAAAAAACAGCGGTAACATTAAGCACATTTGGATACATTACTCAACAATTAACACAACTTTCAACAAACTTGTTTTTGTTTTTTTGTTTTAAATAAAGCAGATGCCTACAGCTCTAGGGACACCCAGCACACCTTTTGACAGCCAAACACCATCAGTGGCAGCACAGGACTTGAAGACAGTCAGCCAAGACAAAAATGCTTTTGAGGTGAACTTGACTACTGTCATTAATAGTGTGCACTTACAGTAACTCTTTAATGTTAAATGTGTGCATTTTGGTCTGATGCGTGATGAAACAATTTGATAGAACCAGATTTTTGATACATTACTCAACAATTAACACAACTTAAAAAAAAAAAAATCTTTTTTTCTTTTCTTTTTTTTAATAAAGCAGATGCCTACAGCTCTAGGGACACCCAGCACACCTTCTGACAGCCAAACACCATCAGTGGCAGCACAGGACTTGAAGACAGTCAGCCAAGACAAAAATGCTTTTGAGGTGAACTTGACTACTGTCATTAATAGTGTGCACTTACAGTAACTCTTTAATGTTAAATGTGTGCATTTTGGTCTGATGCGTGATGAAACAATTTGATAGAACCAGATTTTTGATACATTACTCAACAATTAACACAACTTAAAAAAAAAAAAATATTTTTTTTCTTTTCTTTTTTTAATAAAGCAGATGCCTACAGCTCTAGGGACACCCAGCACACCTTCTGACAGCCAAACACCATCAGTGGCAGCACAGGACTTGAAGACAGTCAGCCAAGACAAAAGCCGCGTTTCCATTACAGATTTGCGCGAATGTTTTGCTCTATTATCTAAATATCGATAAAAAACGATTGCGAAATGACAGAGTTTCCATTAACTGATGTTATGCAACTAAAACGTCCTTTTTTCTCTCGCGATAAGTCATTCCAAAAATCACGGCAACGGACGTTGGTTTAGCTATATAATCTCACAGCCACCGCATTAGACATTATTATTATTAATGGAAGGAGACGTACGTGTTATCCAAGCATTAATGGCAGGGAAAGACCCTTATACTCCGAATATATGAGGAGTTTCTGGGTGTTTCACCCTCATTTCTAACGTGACGCCATCGACCAGGAAGCTATAAAGCACTCCCGAGATCATAACACACTAGCTTTGTTGGCTTCAGCAAGTGCGATCTGTGTAAAATACTGTCCTTGTCCTTGTGAATTCAAAACGTTGTGTTGTTCCCTACCCTCGTTTTATCTCGGGTGGGGACGCGCATCAGCTTTGTGTTGCTTGTTTGGGAGTAGAGCATACCCAGTCAGTTCTCGAGGGGGCTGACTGAGTATTGCAGAGGTTGTCTGTTTCACCTCGCTCCCGCCGGGCGTTCTTCGAGGAGGACGGTTCGGTTGCGCGCTCCCCGAGGCGCGAGTCTCGGCAGCAGCGGCGACGTGCATCTCGGGGATCGCAAATGGATCTAACAGCGAGGTTTGAGACGGGCGCGCCCTATCTCTGCCACACGTGTTAGTTCCAGTGCCTATCGTGCTGCGATCTTCAGTTCCGAGGAATTGGTATTGTTAGTGTGAAAAAGAAAAGAAAAGAAAATGATATATGTGTATATGTATATTATGAACAAAGCTTGTGAGTTTTCAATGAATAAATAAATAAGTCAGCTCATAACTCTGTTGTATAAAGAGGAGCTTATAAAAGGAGGTTTTATTTTGTGCTGATTGCCAAGTTAAATGTTTTCTGTATGGAGATATGATTGCCAAGATATGTTTTTCAGTATTCAATATGCCGAGATATGTTTTCTGATTGCCAAGTTAAATGTTTGACGTTTTTTCCTATCTCCATACTGAGGAGTTGAGATCGTGGAATAAACCGGTTTCTATTTTATGTGTTTATCCCCAAAACTTCTACTAAAGTAATGTTTTGGGTATTAAATATCATAGTATGACAGTGCCTCGGGTTAAATACGTCACCGTTCATGAAAGACATAATATAATTTGGCCAGACAGCACAGCCATCTAGCTGGCAGTCATTGCTGTAGTTTTAACATTTTACGAGGAAATTATTCGCTTGAAAAGTAGTAGACTTTTACGTCTTCAAGATTGATCAAGATATAAAATCGTCAGAACACAATCCCTACAATCATCCAACAAAATATCTGGTCACTCATCATAGCTGTTCAGAAACTAATTGGTTTCTCCACTAAGTGGTTTCTCCACTGCATGGATCTTCATGTGTTTCTCCAAGTAGCATTGCTTAGTGAAAATCTTCCCACACTGATCACACGTGGGCGGTTTCTCTCCAGTGTGGATCCTCTCGTGTGTTTTCAGATTTGCTGATTTACTGAATCTCTCGTCACAGAGTGAACACTTGTAAGGTTTCTCTCCAGTGTGGATCCTCTCATGCGTTTTCAGATTTCCTAACAGACTGAATCTCTTGTCACAGTGTAAACAATTGTAAGGTTTTTCTCCAGTGTGGATTTTCATGTGTCTTTTAAGTTTATCAGATTTCATGAAGCTCCTCCCGCACTGAACACATGTGAACGGCTTCTCTCCAGTGTGAACTCTCAGGTGATAATCAAGACATTGTTTGCTTGGGAATCTCTTTTCACACTGATCACATGGGTACGGCTTCTCTCCAGTGTGGATCCTCATGTGAATCTTAAAGTGTCCCAAATCTGAGAATCTCTTCCCACATTTATTACATGCGTATGGCTTCTCTCCAGTGTGGATCATCATGTGTCCTTTAAGGTGAGATTTTTGTGTGAATCTCTTCCCGCACTGATCACATTCATACGGCTTCTCTCCAGTATGAACTCTCATGTGAACATCAAGAATTTGTTTGCATGGAAAACTCTTTTCACACTGATCACATGGGTACGGCTTCTCTCCAGTGTGGATCCTCATGTGTTTCTTAAGAGTTTCTTTTTCTGTGAAGCTTTTCCCACATTGATAGCATTCATGCGGCTTCTCTCCGGTGTGGGTCCTCATGTGACACTTAAGATGACTTTTGTGTGAGAATCTCTTTTCACACTGATCACACATAAAGGGCTTTTCTCCAGTGTGGATTCTCATGTGACTCTTAAGGTGTGAGGAATAATTGAAACTCTTCCCACATTTATCGCATGCGTGTGGCTTCTCTCCAGTGTGGATCATCATGTGTTTCTTAAGATGTGCTTTTTGTGTGAAGCTTGTCCCACATTCATGTGACTTCTCTCCGGTGTGAGTTTTCATGTGCGCATCAAGATGTTTGTGTGTGAAACTGTTTCCACACGGAGTGCAGGTGAAAGATTTCTTGGCTCTTGTTTTCTTTAAAAATGTCTGTTTAGTCTTTGAGCGACTCAAAGGTTTTTCTCCAGGTTTGACATGACGTTCCTCTTCCACTTCTCTCAGTTCTTCACTCTCCTTGGTTTCTTCCATTACGTCTGACATGAAAAAAAAAAGAGTAAATCAAAGTAAGTTTTCAGTAAATCAAAATTAAAAGAGAGAAATATAAAGTGAAAGGACATAAAAGTGAGCTCTGATGTAATAAAATACTAGAATCAATTTAATTAAATAAGTATCTTTCCATGAATTAGGTACATTGATCTTGTTCTGGAATTGTTTAACTAATTACAACTAGCATTTATTTTTCTTGCAGAATTAACAATAATGCTTTTGAAAACTAAATGTCTCCAACACGACCCAAAGTGTTTCTGAATTCACCTTTGGCTAAGCCCCGCCCCCCTTAGTTACTGTTGCTACGTCCGTCAACTTCATCTGGGCTCTGGTTTGGGTATCAACATGACTTATGCTGTGACGGCTCTTCCTGCTGAAATTTTATCAAACTTTTATAAAGCAGCAAATAAAGTGTCCGATAGAAGTAGGCAAAAGTGTCTGCAGTGTGCGTTCGAAGGCTATATTCAAGACATATAAAGGTGAAACGCAAGCAACAACAAGATCCAAATAGAGGCAAAATCATAATGGTCACAGTCAAAAAATGAACCACCGCATATCCTACTAATCGAGACTAACAATATCAGGGAGCAACACTGTTCATGCACAGCTGGGTCTCTATTCACTTCTATAATCGTTATTACAAAGCAAACGGACTACGCGAGTATAAAGTTGCATTTATTAGCAGCGTGTGCTAGCGCATCAACAATTAGGGTAGAGAACCGAAATCATAACCTAAACCAGCATAAAACTGTCTAACTAGTATAACTTCACAGTAAGGTTAAAAGCAATATTTATCTTATAGAGCACACAAAAGTGTGCTTGTTGATCCTGGAGGGGTTTTGCTGACTGTGAGGACGTCCACACAGTTTAGTCCAAAAACGACACTTCGGTTTTGGGAAGGAAAAAAAAACGGACACCCCCCTCCAACCTCTCTTTTTGATAAGAACAGTGGATAAAACCTGTCGAAAGCATACTGTTTGCGTTGAATCCAGGGTCTGATCAAAATAAAATAAAATAAAGTTTTCATGATAGTGTGTTTTTCTTCTGAAAACATCATTGCCTGCCTATTGACATTGACTTATACACTGCCATCTGGTGGACAGAACATATACAACTTATGTTTGATACCAATATAGGTCTTACTGAAGGCATTTAATGGTCAAAATATTTATAATAAATATTCGAATATATTTGAATATTAATAAACAAACGAACTTCGAATATGATTTTTGGGCAAAAGTCAAAGCCCTAGTTCATATTGATGAGCCTCAGACTATCAACACTCATTCAACAAGCCATTCAGGATCATCAGCAGATCATCTCACTTTATTCTGAGTGTTTGCTATTAGAAACACATTATTTGAGTCAGGATATATTATAAATGCCTATTAAACTGCTCTAATGAAAGATAATACTGTTATTTCTCACAATATGACGTAAAACATCAACAATACAAAAGCATTAATGACACTCAAGAAACAACAGAATAATATGAATCCATACAGTATGAATCTAAATATAGTTCTACTTTCTAATAACCATATTCATTACAATAAAGTAATTAGATCATTAAATATTTCTATGATTAAAAACGTATTAAATAATTAAATAATGAGCACCACCAATATTGTTTAGCATAAAACACGAATCATATTTCTCTACATTAATATTAATGTATAGATTTATAATATCTCACGAGGCTTGTAATATGCTGAATGTTCATCTGTTTCAATAAATTTTAATAATGTAAAGTAACTAACACATTTGATGTGTCAAAGATGTTAAAAAGGTAGAAATAAAGTGGCAGCAATACGTGAGATCAATTCCCCTCACAGATCTCAAACTTTGACTTGACATTCAGTAACAGTTTTCACTCCAAACATCGAGACAATCACACAAACGAACACAACATCTCTCAGGTCTGAATGAACTCAACATGTTCTCCTCATGCTCGCTGCTGCTGCACTACATGTTTATTTCAGTGACACTCAAGTCTCGCTGTGATCGATGAAAACAATACAGAAATGAGTCTGTCGCTTATTCAAACTGTATAAATTGTGTGTGTGATGGTTGTGTAAAGATGAGAAATACCGTGAACTGCTCTCCTCATCCTCAGAAGACTCGACGGCGCTGACTCTGAAATGAATGCAAGTTCGTGTTGCTGCCGCTCGGAGTAATAATGGGCGTTTCGAAAGTTTCTCATTGGTGAAAGGAGTTTCTTTCTGGTGGTAACTGCATTGGCCAATCAGAATCAGTTCAATGAGAAAAGACGTTAGCGATGTCACGTGACAGGAAAAATGACAGGCGCTGCAGAAGTAACACGAGCTGGCCAAAGCATTTAATAATAATATTATAAACCATTTAAAGACACTTGTAAGCACAGGACTTCACATATTTCAGGTGATTTGAAGGATGTGCAGCTGTTGAATGAACTTGACGTGTTTTCCCAAGCTCTTAACACAAAGGCAGGACAATAGTTTGTCCAATAATAATAATTAAACAATAATTAAAAATGTTATTCAAATGAAATAATTAGGCTATTGTAGGACATTAAATATGACAATTAAAATTAAACATTTACTAGTTTCACTTCAGAATACTATCTCAACAGCTGTTTATGAGCGCTATTTATTTATATTATACATTTAATTTTGTATGAACTAAAAACAATTATAACTTTAATAATGGTGAGGCTGAAATGGAGAAAAAACCAAAGTGTGTTTATAAGTTTTCATTCTTGCAAGAGGGTCGTTCTGACACACAGAGAGTGTTTTGCAGTCAGAGAAGAAAGACAGGAAGTCACACTCAGACAGTTAACGGTCACATCCTTCAGTGGATGTGTGAGGACTTACTGTTGATCAGATAAAACACTCCTTCATGTCCTCAGTTTTCTGCAGCTGTGGAAACATACGCATAAAGAAAAGCTGCAGATAGATTGTTCAAGCTGAGCCCCAAATATATTTCCCAAGAAAATCAGACTAGTTTCATTTCCTTTATGTGAGACACAACTTATGTTAAAATTAGCCATCACATGTAGCACTTAAAAACTTGCGATGTACACAGGGACGGATTATGGCGATGATGTGCCCTGGGCACGGATGTCTCAAAGGCCCCCCTCACCACATTTTGCACCTTTTTGTTTTTTGGTGCTAAATCGTATTTTACGAGTTGCCCAATTTGTAAGAATTAATTCTGGGCACAGTATGCAATACCTGCTCTTCCTCTCTCATCTCCATCTCCTTCTCTCTTTATCTTGTATATCTTCCCTTCCCAAAGCTGAGCTTTGATTGATATCTTAAAACAGCTGCTTTGCCTCTTATCTCGCACTGTATGCCCGTTGTGTGAACATAAAGCCCGCCGACTGTGATTTGATTGGTCATCTCATCTTGTCACTCGGTGTTTGAGTGCTGAAGCAGCTCAGGTGAGAAGGTTGGTTATTGTCCCGTCTCACGAATCCAATGTGCGAATCATTGCCACCCGCACCACATTAGAGTTATATTAGGGCAATTATTTGTTCATATTAGGCAATTATTTGATGTCTGGCAGAGAGTTTAGATCTGGAAGCAGTAACACATGACACAAGACTTAACAAGTGGATAGCACCTTATCTTTTATGTAGAACAGGCAACTTTCGCAATCAATCGTAAAGTCCTTTCAACACACCCATTTCTCTGACCAGGTTTTTAATTTAAACTATGGTGAATTTTTAATGTTGTGTTAGTTAGCAATTATAATGTTTATGTTTACACAACAGCACGTAACATTTGTTAGTTAATCATAACTGGTTGCAGACGTCCAGTCAACGTGCTCATGAGTGTTCAGAGACCGGCTTTGATCGTTCCAATATGGCGAACAGCATTATTGAGGAGCAGGAAAACATGAAGCTCATACAACGGCGATCTGGTATAGGACTGTAAACACAAGGAAAGTAAATAGGGAGCAAACAAAGCAGGTTACGAGGGAGGTGGGGAAAATGAACCAATAATCAGCTAAAAAGATGGACGGGGTTAGACAATCGACAGGAGGGCACATGGCACAAGGAAACACACATTACAAGCCCATGTGCTTACAACAAAAAATGACAAAAAAACACGAGCACATGGCCAGCAAACACAATGACACGCCGTTAGCTCAAAACAACAAGACACGAACACACAGCTAATGAGGACTCATAAGCCGCATGTTAACACAGAACATGACATGAAAACACACAGCCAGTGTAAAACACAATCTGTGTGCTACACAGCAAAAGACAAAACACGACATGAAAGCACGCAGCTGATGTAAACATGAACCGCGTACTACACAAAACACATTAAAACACGCGGACAGAAGAATGTACGGCCCGAGCGAACTCGAAACTTCATGCTCACACGACAAGACAGAGTGCACGAGAACGAGCATAAGCTTATCCTGTGCGCCCACAACAGAATACAACACGCGGCCGAGCATGAATGTCCAAATCCCGACAGAACCGAAGCCAAACTAGACCAAAGTGCCGGGATCCAAACACCACACCCTGCACATGAAACAAGGCACACAGACAAGAGAGCGCACGACTCCAGCACGCTTCCAGCACATATTAATCCGAGCGGCCACACAAAGACAAGACAAAGCAAGAGTTTCAGGGCTCTGTCAGAAAATCAAGAGATAAACAAGACAGAAGTTACAGAACCCTTGACACTACCCCTTTTCTAACAAGGAACACCAAAAACAAGTAAGGAGCATGCTAACACAAGACCGACACAACAGACATCATAAGACGAGAAATCAAAACACAAAGACAAAGAGTCAAGCCACTGCTGACGAAATGACCCCAGAATTCATTAGGGATCAGGGAGGGACAGGAGGGTTAAGCCATGAGCTGTGATGATATAGAAGAGATTCTGTGCTCTGACCGACTACAGACCAGACGATGATTCACAATTTATCTCATTTATATTCCCAGTACATTCAACAAATATCAGCATGTTCATATACAAATATATAATTCCTCCAAACACCAGAGGGATGAAATCATCCCGTCTGCTCCTGATATGATGAGCTCATGATCTGTATCATTAATGTTTATTTGTGAAGGTCTAGTTCTTGTTCACCGAGGCGTAAAGTTCATCCTGCGGTTGATCTTCTCTTCTTCTGACGGCAGCATAAGTCACTGTATCATTATGATCCTGAAAGAACAGATTCTGTCCATCAGTGTTTGAACAGCAGCGATTATTATTATTATTATTATTATTAGCACATGAGCTTCATTTATCTGAGAGTCAAACTCATGTCAGCAGCATGTAGATGAGATAAGCTGCAGTGATTAGTGGACAGTGATGAAGGGAAGGGAATGTGTTGGTATCTACTCACATCGAGCGATTTTACTGGCTTTGTATGGGAAGAAGTGATCTCAGAATAAGTCACATCATCTGTCTGCTCCTAAACATCAATACAAACGTGCAGAGAGTCGAGTTTAACACACAGAACACACACATCTCTCACTATAATATGTAGAACAACACAAAAGCTTTTAGTGAATCACATTAAAGAATAGACAGTGAACGTAATGATTGATGGTTTAGTGACTCACATTGGCTCTTGCGGCGGGAGGAATGGACTGGTTGATCGTCTCATACGTCCCTTTATGTTCATTCTCATCTTTGACCTTCAGAACAAACAGTTAAACTGCATTAATGACACTTTATTGAGCTTTAAAGACAGAAATCAAATCTAAATCTGCATTACTGAACTCACCGGTGAGTCGCCAGTCCCTCTTTTATTATCTGAAAACAACTGCATCATCAAATAAAAGTATTTATGATAAAACACAGAATGTTAACACAAAAAAAGTGTTCAATCACTAAAGTGAGTGATAAAAACGTCTTGATTACTTACATAACCTCGGTTCCCTGCGATAACAGGAAAGACTATTGCGTCTTTGCTAGACGCTATGGGGGAAACTCCTTTTCTCTGAATTTTGAAGCCTTTAATTAAAAAATTTAGTGCCACTGCACAACCATAACAGTGCAGCGATCTGACCGTGTATATTGGCTGGTCACTGGGAACTGCATGAACCTATGACGAAGCAGCGTGTCGGCACGAGCCAATCATGACGCATCCCCCCGAGATTAATTCGACTGAAGCGAAGAACCCCATTCGTGTAGCGACATAGCATGGCTGTCTACGCAATACTCGTTCACATTATCTCAGGGAACTGCGGTTGCGTAAGTAACCGAGACGTTCCCTTTCGAAATGTTTACTTGTATTGCGTCTTTGCTAATCACTATAGGGAACCAATGGTTCAGTCTGCCCGGCACATGCACCGCTCTCACAGAGTGCAGGTTGCATTGTGCCCATGATAAAAGGCGTTGGGCTAGTCTGTACCAGTCCGTGACCTGAGTCCACCTTGGTGGTTTATGTAGGACACAACCACCATGTTGTCTGACGGGACTAAGACGTGGTTTCCTATTAGGTCTGGTAAGAAGGTTTTGAGGGCCAGAAAAACCAGCTTCATTTTCAGGCAGTTGATATTTGTGAGAAATTAATTCTTAAGGGGGTCACACACCGGACGAGAAGTGCAGCGCCACGCCACAACGCGTCTAGGACAACTCGAGATATCGCACACCGGACGCGCACTTTCTCAGTTTATGGCCAGCAATATTGTCATGTTTAAGGACATTATGGAATTAAGATCATGTCTGTACTATGTTATGATTGTATTGTACAATTAAATACAATCGTTGCTAAGTCTGCAGTCTGAACACTTTACCGTCTGTTAACTGAATGAATTGAGAATATCACCTGAAAATCCAATAACATCAGCTATTTTCATTCAAGCAGCTTTTTTCTGTAAATGAATGTAAAACTAAATGTATATTGCAGCACAGGTTGAAGTCAGTATACATTAACGACGATTTGAGACAAATAAATGTAAATTTAATGTAAAACTATGTAAATGGCGCTCTGTGGCACGGCAGGATTTTGAACAAGGTCCTGAGCCATTGCTGGGCGCCGCGGACTGACGGTGAATGGTAGAGAAGACGCAGAGAATAATCTGTTCGAATTTTAAAGACTTGGCGATGTGCTTCTCGTCCGGTGTGCGACCCTCTTTACTCCGACTGGGCCAAGATGAGCCAGTCGTCGAGGTAATTCAGGATGCGCATCCCCTTCTGTCAGGGGGGAAAGTGTTGCATCAATGCACTTCGTAAAAGTGTGTGGGCCAGGAAGAGTCAGAACGGCAGGACCGTATACTGGTAGGCCACCCCTTCGAGCGCGAACCTCAAGAACGGTCTGTGATGAGAGGCTATCTGGATATGAAAGTATGCTGAAAAAAACAATCCCCTGGGAGTACTTGCGAGAGGATTTGTTTTAAAGTTAGTAACTTGAACGGCCGTCCCTGGCTTTGAGGAGGGAAGCACTTAGGCTGGGGGAGGCGCTGGCTTGTCTGGCTGCTGAGTCGCAACACTATTTTCTGGCGACTCGATGTAGCAGAGTCTTTGGGTAGGAAGTGCTGCATTGCTTGCGAAGACTGTGCCGCTCAGTGATGCCGTCAACCACGGGTCAAAGAGACCAGTGGTGGAGATTGGGGAGTGAAGGAAAACAGTCCTGTCTGCGTCCTGAATCTCCGTCAGATTATGCAACAAATGGCTTGTCCGATATCTTGGGCGGTGGCCTTTGTGGCACGCAGGGCCAGGTCTGTAGCGCTGTGGAGGTCACGAAATGTGTCTGGGTCTGATTCAGACTGGTCCATAGGCCGGAGGAGTTTGGCCTGAAATACACTTGGAGGACCGCCATGGTATGAAGAGCTGAGCTCACTTAGCCAGAGGACGCGTAAGCCGCCCGGCGGCGGCTGAAGGGGCAGAGTGAGGCACGCGGGGGCTGGGCCGGCATGAGCTCGCTTGTGTCCGATCGTCCTCTGACGTTTCTTTCTCAGAGTTTCCTGGGAACAGCAGAGCACAAGGGTTGGAGCTGCTCTCTGAAAAGAGAGCACAGAGATATACTCTCGCAGTGAGAGCAGCTCGTCTCGGTGAGTGTGGCTTCTGCGTGGGATTTCCTGAGACAGAAGGGCTCACGCTGCTTCGCCATAGATTCATGCAGTTCCCAATGACAAACCAACAGACATGCTCAGATCGCTGCACTGTTATAGGTGTGCAGTGGAACTGCGTTTTTGAATTAAAGACTTAAAAATTCGGAGAAAAGGAGTTTCCTCCATAGTGTCTAGCAAAGGTTTCGAAAGGGAACATTACAGGAATTCTCAGCAGGAATAAACTTCTGTTTGATCATTTCATATAATCCATGTTTCTATGATACTTACAGTCTGAACATGATGTGTTTGTATGGAGTAAATCTGAAAACTCACCAGCTCTTTTTCTGCAGATCAGCCAGAGAAGAGCAAGAAGGAAAACCGCGACTGCAGCGACAGAAATCACTATGACTGAAGAAGAGATCGAGCACAGAGACGGACAGGGCAGATTGGGGACCATTATAGACAAAGACAAAAGCCATTGGCACAGATCACGACAGGAATGTGATTTAAAATTATTCTGACTGTATACCCCTAAATGTAGATTTGTGCGTTATGATTGATTTGTTTATTGCTCTACATTTACATTTATGCATTTGGCAGACGCTTTTATTCAAAGCCATTTATATTGCATTTCATAGTACACATTTTTACATTCCTATCAGTTCTTGCTTTCCCTGGGAATTGAACCCATGACCTTGGTGTTGCAAGCACTAGCATTTTGAGCTACAGGAAAGCTAGGAGTGCTCTATTTTCAATATTTCATTATATATATTGTGGTAGAGTGTCTATAAATTTTCTACAGAATTATGAATTATATACAAAGCTGTTCTGTGAATAACATCATCAATGGCTTAAAAGCATCAGAATAATAATGTACCTCCTCGTGTAGAAGTTTCTGGTGTGTTTATAGTTGAGGGATCCTGAGAGTGTGTGATGTGGACTGGACTCACTGGTGTCGTTGAACCAGCTTGAGCTGTGAAGATGAAGGTTTATTCATACTGTACAATATTACCATTATATTTGAATTAGTTAACGAGATCTCGCGAGACTAAAATGTGACGAGATTTCTCGTCGAGTGAAAAGCTGTGTCGCGCGATATTGCCATGATTAGCAAAGAATTTGCCACGTTCACATTACATTACGGTGTACACCGCGGCACCGCCTCCACTGTCGTTTTGCTATTGTATTGTAAACATCTACTCTGCTCATCCAGCACGCGTTGCAGTCGCACACAGACTGTGACAGTGCTGCAGGAATCACAGTTCACTGATCGCGTTACGATGGCGGAGGATTTGTTGCGCAACAGAGTCGATCTGAGATGTCTTCTGAGAATGAGATGTCTTGATATGTCTGAGATGGCGGTTCACACAGAACGTGTTTTTCCATTCCAGTGCGGTACTTTTCCATTGTTTTTCTATGTAAACACGCTAGACGGATGTGTAACCTTGCGCTCGCGTCTTGCATCTTTTGCAGCGTCTCGCGCATGACACAGCATTCTAAAAACGCGGCGCTCAAGTTAAACTCCGTTCCCCCATTCTACTGCCAGCGTATCGCATTTTACACAGCAAAAACGCATTCTGTGTGAATGGCCCCTTATCTTGTTGAACGCGCGTTCAGCACCGCCACTACGGAGTGAAAATGAAAGTAAAACACGATGCGCGCAAATTAGACTGCATACAATAGCCCGTCTCCCAATATCAAATCTATCTCTGGACGTTATAGTTGTGGCTCTGGTCTCTGATTTGGTCTCTGCTTGCACTTTGAATATAGAGAGAGTTGGCCTACTTTGATTATGGTTGCACTTGCACTTAATTATCGTTTGCACTAATAAGACTAAGAAAAACTGTTGTTTTATACAGTTTTTATTTCTATTTTTCAATTTGTGAAAAGTAGTTTTATTTGGAGGTCACACACAGCCTCAGAAGTTCTGGAAGCTCATAATGTACAGTAAGGTCTGAAGAGACCCGTGTGAAATCATACTTGAGAGAAGCTAGTCAGTTGAGTTTGTGGTAAAACCTTTACAGTGCTTCTATATTGTTGTATTTTAATGTATTTGATAATTCATACTCAAAGTAGAACTGAAATGACATTCATTATTTCAAAATGCACCTGCAGACTATTTTTCCAGTCATGAATTTTGTCATTGAGGAGTTCTATCAAATATTGTGCAAAAATCTCGTCTCGTCTCGTTCTCGTGAACCCAATCTCGTCTTTGTCTTGTCTCGTGAGATAACGGTCTCGTCACACCCCTAGTTAACACACAGGATAACTTCTAACACTGATTCATGAGTGTTTGCTCACCTGAATACTTGACAGTGTATCTGACTGAGGTCTTGAGTTGATCTCCGTGAGTAAGCCGACATCTCCACTCTCTGTTGTCATCTTCATCCAGGAGTGTTGTAGTCAGAGTGATGATAAAGTGATCTGATGATGATGATGATATCTGATATCTGGAGTCTGTCTTCAGACCAACACCAGCCTCATTCACCCACAACAGCTCAAGACCCCCAGAACTGACCAAATCATCACAGGATAATACAGTATATGAATACAACTGACAGGAGAGAGTCACAGAGCGGCCTGGACTGATCTCAGTCTGTGAGGATGAAGATGATGATGATGATGGAGACACTGAAACTGAACACAAGACACAAATGACAGACTCTTCAATCACCATCTGAGTTTTTTTAATTTTCCACATAAACTTACCATGAAGAACATGCAGATAAACACGAGCATCAGGTCCTTGTTGTCCGCCATTCACATATTGTCTGCAGATGTAAAATCCATAATCTTCTTCTGTGACGTTCTTGATGTTCAGAGAGCAGTCAGACTCCAGACTCAGTCTCTCATGTCTCTCTGTGTCTTTATTCTTTATCCCTAAAGTAAACACTTCAACTGCTGCTGAATGTCTGAATCTGTTATAGTAGAGCCATGTAGTTGATTTGCAGTCAGGAAGAGTTTTATTACAGGACAGACGCACATTTCCACCAGAACTGATGAACTCATGATCATCCACTCCACTGGTGCCTGAAACACAGTATATCTCAGTGATCATTATGATATATATTAATAAATGAAACCATAAACCATAGCAGAAAAAGTAGAAGATTCAAATCATACATCATACATTTTTTCTAATTCTAATGTCCAGTATCAGGAATAATACAGTATGATCTATATGTATCTATACACAACTCAGAGATCACAACGTGAATGTGTGCAAGAATAAACTGAGCATGTTCAAATGAACTCTTTCCAGACTAATTCCACTAAATGTGTTTAGAGAAAATACAGATGTCTTTACCTGTGAGAAGTGAAGAGAGAATGATCAGTCCCAGCAGACACAGATCACACTTATCAGACATGTTTTTATGTCGGTCAGTCTTTCTCTTCATTATTTATAGTTACAGCTCCTCCTTTAAACATCATCAGCTCCTCCTCTGGTCGTGAACTTCCTCTCGTCTAACAGACTGAGTGATGAAACCCTGAGAAGTGTTGCTTCACTTGGATTCAAGTGGATTTCAGTACAAATGTATTTTTCATTAATGCTTATGTAGCAAGTGGCTTGATTCTTAGCGACTATGTCACCCCGAAATGACGGGGAAAACAATCCAAATAAAGACTCACAAGTTCCACTTAGGCTGCATTTACACTGCAGGTCTTGATGCCCATTTCTGACTTGCTGACTATATCGGATTTTTTTGACGACCTGCTTACGTCATCTTTTAAAATTGACCCATATTTACCCTCATTTACACTATACACTGCCGAAACAACTTAATGTAGACGTTCTGACCCGGAAAAGGAAGTAAAGCAATGGATATGCAATGGATGCAGACAAAATGATTATCCAGTGTTTTATTTTTTACGTTGGCACTATAGCCACGAGCGCTTAAAACCGTGCCTCCCCATCTCTCCTGAAATCTCTTCAAACACAGACTTATTTCGGAAACAACCCTGCATTTTTGCCTGCACTGTCTCTTCGCCCCAAAGACACACAACCTCCGCATTACTCCACTGTGTTGATGATCCTTCGTCCTCCATCGCGCCATTAATAAGTCATGTGATCACAGTTCGTGTCCACCTGAGTTAATGTCCCTTTTTTAATGACGTACGACTCGCATTAACTGGGGTATATCCGATTTGTCTGCTTACATGGCAGACGCAAATGCACGTATCCGATTCATATCCGATTTATTTCCACATATGAGTGAGAATATCGGAATCCATGTGCTTTTTTTCCTGCTTACACGTTTGCCTATCTGGTCTGTGCCACATGAGAGGAATTGGGTCACTTGAACCATGCAGTGTAAATGGGGCCTTAGAAAAGGGAAAGAGGAGTGAGTTCCCGTTCAAAAAAATTATCTTTTATGAAAGCTAAAATAGTTGGCCAACATTTCTTTGCTTTCTTTTCACTTTGCTTCAACCTTTCGCACGTACGATCACACATGTGTGATCATTCTTGGCTGGTCCCTGGAGCGTACGAGTGTGAGAAGAACGGTCAGTGCATCACGTGATCAACTGTTGGTTGGCGCTGAGCCAGAGACGGATGCTGTCATATATCACAACTTTTCAGTGTTTTCAACCACACAATGTTTATTTCAAATATATTAAAACTCAGAGACCAAACAGCGCACCACACACCACCAGCCTTGGTAACCCAACGTCACACTAAACACGTAAAATTGCATTATATCACTGAATAACACTGAGATCAAACGGCTAAGCTACATGCTAAAAACACACACCACCATAGTACGCAGCCACTAAAGAAAGAGGTGGGCTTTCCACCATGACACCCCCAGAGGCTTGGCTTATATACTGTAGCGGAGCGATAGCTCAGCCACTCATTTACTCATTTACTCATTTACACGTGACACAAACCTCACTACCCTTATAATTTACAGTAGGCTACATTTATACTGTAGTAATAGGAACTGTCCCTCAAGAGCATCTTATGGTGATGTACCATGCCATACCCTAACCATAACCATAGCCCTTAGCCACTAACTTAAGAGAGATCAGCTTTTACAGGACAGAGAAACATGTTTTTCAGTGTGAGAAGTGTATATTGTTCACCACACATCTGCTCTGAACGCTTCAGACTGAACACAATAGGCTCTACTTTTGCACACGAGAGCATTAATGTTAGTTTCACTTCTTTATTTTATATATCCTGCATGCAGTTCAATTCTATGAATATAATTATTAGTAATAAAATTGGTTTGTTACTGAAAAGTTATAATCCATGACTCCTCAATTCTTAAACAGTTTTTAAAGTATTATAAAGTAATTATTAGCATCAGCTCCAGTTTGATCAAACAGAAAGTATTTGCACATGAGCGTCTGTAAAGCAGATATGAACTGTCTTCTAGAAGAGTTTCTACACATGGATTATAATGTTCTGCTTTACTCTCTCCAGCCATGAGAAAATATATCGGATCCAGACTTTATTAACACACAAACACCAAATACCAGTTCATCACTTGAGTTTCTTGACTCATTTCACATTCAAATAATGTGGCTTGCTAATTTCAATGTGCTGATTATTTTATATATTTCAATAAGTACAGGTCAGAATAACTTTGTAATAAAATGTTTACATAAATATATCTCTACGTTGAATAACAATGGGACATTATTTCACCCATATTTTGACATTTTGTTTTCACAAAACCTCTGCTTCCTCAATGGAAGACGTGATGGCGGGATTGAGGAGATCCTCGAAGTATTCCTTCCACCGTCCGACGACATCCCCAGTTGAGGTCAACAGCTGCCCACCTCCACTGTAGACAGCAGTGGTAGGGCACTGCTTCCCTATCCTGAGGCGCCGGACGGGGGTGGATGAGATCCGCCCTGAGTACCTCAAGTCTCTGGATGTTGTGGGGCTGTCTTGGCTGACACGTCTCTGCAGCATCGCGTGGGAGTCGGGGACAGTGCCTCTGGGATGGCAGACCGGAGTGGTGGTCCCTCTTTTTAAGAAAGGGGACCGGAGGGTGTGTTCCAACTACAGGGGGATCACACTTCTCAGCCTCCCTGGGAAAGTCTATGCCAGGGTACTGGAGAGGAGAATACGGCCGATAGTAGAACCTCGGATCCAGGAGGAACATTGCGGTTTTCGTCCAGGCCGTGGAACACTGGACCAGCTCTATACCCTCTACAGGGTGCTGGAGGGTTCATGGGAGTTTGCCCAACCAATCCACATGTGCTTTGTGGATTTGGAGAAGGCATTCGACTGTGTCCCTCATGGCGGCCTGTGGAGGGTGCTCCGGGAGTATGGGGTCCTTTGCTAAGGGCTGTCCGGTCCCTGTACGACCGAAGCAGGAGCTTGGTTCGCATTGCCGGCAGTAAGTCAGACTTCTTCCCGGTGCATGTTGGACTCCGGCAGGGCTGCCCTTTGTCACCGGTTCTGTTCATAATTTTTATGGACAGAATTTCTAGGCGCAGCCAGGGGCCGGAGGGTGTCGGGTTTGGGAACAACACGATTTCATCTCTGCTCTTTGCAGATGATGTTGTCGAGTTGGCCCCTTCAGACCAGGACCTTCAGCATGCACTAGAACGGTTTGCAGCCGACTGTGAAGCGGCTGGGATGAGAATCAGCACCTCCAAATCCGAGGCCATGGTCCTCAGTCAGAAAAACGTGGCTTGCCTACTTCAGGTTGGTGGAGAGTTCCTGCCTCAAGTGGAGGAGTTTAAGTATCTTGGGGTTTTGTTCACGAGTGAGGGAAGGATGGAATGGGAGATTGACAGACGGATCGGTGCAGCTTCTGCAGTAATGCGGTCGATGTATCGGTCTGTCGTGGTGAAGAAAGAGCTGAGCCGTAAGGCGAAGCTCTCGATTTACCGGTCAATCTACGTTCCTACTCTCACCTATGGTCATGAGCTTTGGGTCATGACCGAAAGAACAAGATCCCGGATACAGGCGGCCGAAATGAGCTTTCTCCGCAGGGTGGCTGGGCGATCCCTTAGAGATAGGGTGAGGAGCTCGGTCACTCGGGAGGAGCTCAGAGTAGAGCCGGTGCTCCTCCACATCGAAAGGGGTCAGCTGAGGTGGCTCGGGCATCTGTTCCGGATGCCTCCTGGACGCCTTCCCGGGAAGGTGTTCCGGGCGCGTCCCACCGGGAGGAGACCCCGGGGAAGACCTAAGACACGCTGGAGAGACTATGTCTCCCGGCTGGCCTGGGAACGCCTCGGAGTCCCCCCGGAAGAGCTGGAGGAAGTGGCTAGGGAGAGGGAAGTCTGGGCATCTCTGCTTAGACTGCTGCCCCCGCGACCCGGCCCCGGATAAGCGGAAGAAGATGGATGGATGGGTTTTCACAAAACTTATTTGAAACATTAGTTTTTCATCATGTGTTTTAATGAGTGAGAATGTGTTTAGAGATTTGCAAACAGTGTCTAACTGCCTCAACTTGTTTAAGGTTTTGCAGAAAGAGTGATTTATTAAACAAATCGGTTTAGGCTATTGAGAATTTAGTTCAGGGAATGGGGTAAAGTTCATCCTGCGGTTGATCTTCTCTTCTTCTGATGGCAGCATAAGTCACTGTATCATTATCCTGAAAGAACAGCACAGATTATGTCCATAAATGTTTGAACAGCAGCGATTATTATTATTATTATTAGTGCATGAGCTTCATTTATCTGAGAGTCAAATTCATGTGCTGGTATCTACTCACATCGAGTGATTTTACTGGCTTTGTATGGGAAGAAGTGACCTCAGAATAAGTCACATCATCTTTCTGCTCCTAAACATCAATGCAAACGTGCAGAGAGTCGAGTTTAACACACAGAACACACACATCTCTCACTATAATATGTAGAATAACACAAAAGCTTCTAAATCACATTATAGAACAGACAGTGAATATAATGTTTGATGGTTTAGTGACTCACATTGGCTCTTGCGGCGGGAGGAATGGACATGTTGATCGTCTCATACGTCCCTTTATGTTCATTCTCATCTTTGACCTTCAGAACAAACAGTTAAACTGCATTAATGACACTTTATTGAGCTTTAAAGACAGAAATCAAATCTAAATCACTGCATTACTGAACTCACCGGTGAGTCGCCAGTCCCTCTTTTATTATCTGAAAACAACTGCATCATCAAATATAACTATCAATGATAAAACACACAAGTGCAAAACAGAATCTTAACAGTAAGATTTTGTTCAATCATTAAAGTGAGTGATAAAAATATCTCAGTTACTTACATAACCTCAGTTCTCTGAGATAACAGGAACGAGTATTGAGTCTTTGCTAGATGCTAAGGGGGAAACTCCTTTTCTCTGAATTTTGAAGTCTTTAATTAAAAAACGCAGTGCCACTGCACAGCCATAACAGAGCGGCAATCTGAGCGCACCTATTGGCTGGTCAGTGGGAACTGCATGAACCTATGGCGAAGCAGCGTGTCTACGCGAGCCAATCGTGGCAGGGGCATCTGCCTACAAAACCAGCTCATTTCACCAAAGGAATCATATTTAATTCGACAAACGCCAGTCGTGTAGTGACATAGGACCAGTGTTGGGGAAATGCATCACAAGTAACTTGAGTTACGTAATCGGATTACTTTTTCAAGTAACTAGTAAAGTAACGCATTACTTTTAAAATAACTTTTTCAAATAAGTAACGCAAGTTTCTTTGTTTTCCTTCCTTCCTGTCCTCATGTTGAGACAAATCAAAGTGCAGAGGCATTACACTTTTTACAAAAAACATATATTTTTATGCATTTAATCTCACTTTATTGACCAATGTACTTCTGACCTTCGATGATTCAGTTAAATAAGCAAAAATGACTATAGATAGATAGAAAGGTTTGCTTGTTTGCTTTCCTCTACTGTACACATTTCCTTCAGTCTGAGGATTATTATTTCACTTTTGGTGTGAATTTGCCAAAAAATAGAACTTTTGTGTTATAAAAAAACAAGCCCAGCCCAGGTGGGAAAAAAGTAACGCAAAAGTAACTTAATGCTTTACTTCACTAAAAAAGTAACTAAGTAATGCAATTAGTTACTTTTTAAGGGAGTAACGCAATATAGTAATGCATTACTTTTAAAAGTAACTTTCCCCAACACTGCATAGGACGATTCTCGTTCCCGTTATCTCATGGAACTGAGGTCACGTAAGTAACAGAGTCATTCCCTTTCAAAATGTTTACTCGTATTGCATCTTTGCTAGACACTATGGGGAACCAATCCAATCACACGTGGTATGTGAGCAGAACCGACATGTTCTGTGGCCCTAGCCTGGGATGATTGGGTAAGGGTCCCTAGGCGGAAAAAGTGTCTCCTCCATAGCGTCCAGCAAGGACGAAATACGAGTAAATATTTGTTGTCTTGATAACTCGTTGAGATTGACATTACAGGAATTCTCAGCAGGAATAATCTTATGTTTCTATGATACTTACAGTTTGAACATGATGTGTGTGTTTGCTCATCTGAACTGTTTTTAATTGTTGTAAAGGAGTAAATCTGAAAACTTACCGGGTCTTTTTCTGCAGATCAGCCAGAGAAGAGCAAGAAGAACAACAGCGACTGCAGCGACAGAAATCACTATGACTGAAGAAGAGATCGAGCACAGAGTCAGAGACGGACAGGGCAGATTGGGGACAATTATAGACAAAGATAAAAGCCATCGGCACAGATGACGACAGGAATGAGATTTCAAACGATTCTGACTGTATACCTCTGAATGTAGATTTGTGCCCTGTGATTTATTTATTGTTTATTGCTCTTCTTTCAAGAAACAAAAGGAAAAAGACTGACATATTTCATCATCTCTTACATATTTAATTATATTGTGGTAGAGTGTCTATATGGTGATTCATTCATATTTTCTACATAATTATGTTAGACAAAGCTGTTCTGTGAATAACATCATCAATGGCTTAAAAGCATCAGCATCATCATGTACCTGTAGAAGGACTCACTGCTGGAGCTGTAAAGGATGAATGTTTGATTAGATGATTCATAATGTACAATATTACCATTATATTTGAACTAGTTAACACACAGGATAACTTCTAACACTGATTCATGAGAGTGTTTTCTCACCTGAATACTTGACAGTGTATCTGACTGAGATCTTGAGTTGATCTCCGTGAGTAAGCTGACATCTCCACTCTCTGTTGTCATCTTCATTCAGGAGTGTTGTAGTCAGAGTGATGATGATACAGTGATCTGATGATGATGATGATGATGATATCTGATATCTTGAGACTGTCTTCAGATCAACACCAGTCTGATTCACCCACAACATCTCAAATCCCTCAGAACTGACCCAATAATCACAGGAGAAATATGAATACAACTGACAGGAGAGAGTCACAGAGCGGCCTGGACTGATCTCAGTCTGTGAGGATGAAGATGATGATGATGAAGATGATGAAGATGGAGACACTGAAACTGAACACAAGACACAAATCACAGACTCTTCAATCATCATCTGAGTTTAATAAAGAATCTGCTCTTTTTAAATTGACCACATAATCATAAACTTACCATGAAGAACATGCAGATAAACACGAGCATCAGGTCCATGTTTCTGTCCATTCACATATTGTCTGCAGATGTAAGATCCATAATCTTCTTCTGTGACGTTCTTGATGTTCAGAGAGCAGTCAGACTCCAGACTCAGTCTCTCGTGTCTCTCTGTGTCGTTCTTCTTTTTCCCTCCAGCAATCAGTTCAACTGTCCCTGCTGAATCTCTGAAGCTGTTGTAGATCCATGTAGTTGATGTGCAGTCAGGAAGAGCATTATTACAGGACAGACGCACATTTTCACCAGAACTGATGAACACATCAGTCTCAGTCACTCCACTGGTGCCTGAAACACAAGTAAAAAGCAGAAGATTCAAATACAATCTCTTTTCCTCACTTAAAGTCATGACTTTACTTGCCCAGTGAACACTTTAATCCCACAATGATCTCACCATGTTGTCACAACCTCATCAATGTGAGTCACAGTGAGCTAAAAGTGTAACTCACAGCACACACACACACACACACACACACACACACACACACACACACACTATGGCCACAATATGAGCTCATCCCATATATACATGTTATTGTTAAATGCATTAACTATCAAACATGTCTAACATGTAGTGAATCCATGCTTTCAATTATCATTAGTTCATGTTGAGTTAAGTATTAATCCAGGTATTAGTGCATGATTATTCATATACCCTTATTGTACAATGTTACCCTTTTTTCCTCATTTAAAGCAAACAACACACTCTCCAGAATAAACTATTAGTCTTTATCAGAGAGCTGTTCAAATCACTCACACACTCTTAATATGAAGATAATTCTCCATCATCAGATGTTTGAGTGACACTATGTCCAGTATCAGGAATAATACAGTATGATCTGTGTGTATCAATACACAACTCTGAGATCACAACGTGAATGTGTGCAAGAATAAACTGAGCATGTTCAAATGAACTCTTTCCAGACTAACTCCACTAAATGTGTTTAGAGAAAATACAGATTTCTTTACCTGTGAGAAGTGAAGAGAGAATGATCAGTCCCAGCAGACACAGATCACACTTATCAGACATTTTCTGTTTCTGTCAGTCTTCCTCTTCATTATATATAGTTACAGCTCTTCCTGTAAGCATCATCAGCTCCTCCTGTGGTTGGTCACTTCCTCTGATCTCATCAACTGAGTGTTGAAACTCTGAGAAGTGTTGCTTCACTTGAATTCAAGTGTATTTCAGTAGAAATGTCCTCTTCATTATTGCTAATGTAGCAAGTGGCTCGATTCTTAGCGGCTACGCCACCCCGAAATAGCGTGAAAAACAATCCAAATAAAGACACACAAGTTATATTTAGAAAATGGCAAGTGGCGTGAGTTCCTGTTAAAAATAAAATAAAATAATTATTAAAGCTAAAATAGCTGGCCAACCATTTTTTAAAACAAAGTGAACAATCAAATCGGTCGACAGCACCAGATACAAAAAAGGACCCCACCAATCAGAATCACATCCACAGAGTTCACTGCAAATAATGACAACAATAGAGACAACCCTTGATGAAGATAAGCCCAATGTGCAGCAGAGATCCTGCCCACTTCAGGAAGTGCTCAGCGCCTACCAGGGGGGCAGTGTTCTGGAAGACACTGAAGCTTCCCCGGGCACCGCCATTGGCTGTTAGCATTCCATTGACTCCCATTCATTTTGGCGTCACTTTGACAGCTAATAACTTTACATCTGAGGCATTTAAAGACACCGTTTGTCCATTGTTTATTTCTAAAGAAACACGAAAATGTATAAAAGGCTCCATTACCTTGTATCTTACGTTATGGCCCCGTAGAAGCAGTTTTTGTAAAAATAGGCTAACGATTGCGTCATAACCGCGCGACTCTGTCGCACAAGTCAAGAAATTACCGTAGACAGGCAGAGAAGCTCGCAAGCAATCGGGAGGACGTGGAGGCATAAAGTCAAGGGAGAAGCCCACAGAGAGTGATAAAGTTTTTCCCGCTGCTAGCTCATGGACAGCTAATGCTCACGCTCTCCGTCTCTGCGAGATTCGGAAGGGAATGATTCAGATTTCTCTCGGCACAGCGACTAGAAGATCTACAGGTTGCTCACGTCACATCTACGTCGTCAAGCTCAGTTTGAGTCTGCGCAGTTCGCCTGGCGATCAGGAAGTGAGTGCTTCTAATTGACTTCACTTCTCTCCGTTGAAACCTATGGGGTCACTGTGTCCAGTTTATATACTGTCTATGGCGCCTACACACACACAAAGAAGAAACAAAGAGAGATCACATTAGAAAGAAAATAAATCAAACTAAATAATCAAATGTAACAAAACAAAAACCAAAAACACAAAGTACAACATACTCAATAAACAAAAGAACCATAAACTTTAAAGACAGAAACAAATAATTTCTCTCCTTTGTTTTTTTTCTAAAAGGTTAAACTTACTCAAAATGTACCATACAACTTAAAACATTAATGCAGTTCCTGGCAAAGCAGTATTTTGGGTCTTTACGCCACAAAAATGAACATGGCTGGGGCTAAGTAGCCTACCTCACCCCCAAAGTAGTTTTTTTCCCTTCTCTATAGTTACCAATAGAGACAGAGCATATTTAGGCCACGCCCACACCCAGGGGGAAAACAATCCAACCGTCTCCATTGACTTTGCATTGCGAGAGGCTGCCTCCTTGTAATTTCTTGCTTCTAACTAAAGACAGAAAAATGCCTAAAAGCTGCTGTATGACAAAGTGTACAGCAAACAAGCTAAGAAACACAGAAATAAGTTTTTATAAGCTGTCGACCCCAAAAAACGAGTGTTTAAGGACTTAAAAGTGGATCAGGCAGTTGAGACAGAGCGTAATGTGTCTCATTACTCTGAGAACTAACGTACGCCCGCTGGAGGAGGACGTAATCGGCAACACAGGATAGCTTATCTTACAGAAATATAATATATAAAACTGACATCTGGATATTTGAATCACCAGTGACCAAATGTTTAACTTACTGCACACGTATCTGTATTTTTAGTGCATACTGAGTGTCAGGATCCCACAATTTAACCATTCGTTCCAGCCTGTATCCACTTTTAAGTCCTTTATTAAGACAGTCTAAATCGCTTTTCTTTGTGGGAAAAATAAGACTGAACAACTTAAACAAAATGGCCGACAGTACGCGCTCGGCTCGTCACACTTCTATACAGTCTTTGAGTTTTCCTTTGTGGAAAATATTTGTATATTAGAGGAATACAATGCTGCTAAATCAACTTTAATGAACAAATTTAATGATTACAAACGCAATAGCAAAAAAACGCAAAGCTTGGACCACAATAACGGAAAGAGTTAACAGTGTCAAGTTCAACCCACCTATCTCACAATCCGTCAAAGATGTTCAAAAACGGTTAAAAAATATGGTTCAAGAGGCAAAAAAAGGGAACACAACGGAAAATATACGGAGACGATCTACGATGTTTTGGGGAATCCCCGGGGGGAGGGAGAGCGGAGTATCCGGGCGGACGTTACACGCAGGGGAACACAGTCTCTCTCATACGGCTGTCACATCATCTACTCCGCTTGGATTACTAGATTTCTTGTTTCACCAATAGAAGATAAAACGAGAACTGGTATTCACTTGATTGAATCACTTTATCCACACATTAGCAAAATATGTTCGTGCCCTCTTTCTGAACATAACGTCTAGTCAACACAATGCTATCACGTTTTACATAAAACCATTTAGTAAAACATACTAAATATAATTGGATAAATCTAACAGGTGACCAGTCTCCCTTTTTTCAGTGGGTCTCTGTATTTTAACATATTTGAATCGATGTGTTGTGTTTTAAGGTCCTCTTTGCATGTGTTTAGACAGGCTGAGTGAGAGAAGTCTCCTTAACACAGCTCTTTGAGTCACGCTGATGCTTATGTCCCGTCACAGCCTCGTCTAATGCCCACGTGGACTTGAAGTTTCTTTCCTTGATCAGGTTGATATTATTTCATTGTGTATTTATGTCTGTGTATTTATGTTTTGTAATACTGTCGCCAATCCCTAGTGTAGTGATTCTTACAGTGTTGCAACAGTCTCCATCAATTGTATTGATTACTGCCATGCTGTGTTTTCGGCCATTGTGCAATATTAAAAATTAAAGAGTTTGGTGTGATCTTTATACTTTTGAGACAGGTCGCTTAATCTACAAAATGTGTTCTTAATAGTTCTTAGCTGTTCATCTTAAAGGTGCATTAAGCAACTTTTCATGTTAAAAATACCGGTTTTCTAACCCATACATGCTTAAACAATTGCCTGATGGGCTGAATGAGCCCTTCTCTGATCACTGAGATTGTCTCTATAATCCTGTAAAGTAAAATAAATAAGAAGGATTCGGGCCGAATTTTAGACTGGGCGTGACGTCATGCGCGTTCACGGCACGCTCACATAGCTATGTCTGGCAGGTTTGTGTATTCGCCGGCATTCTCAGTAGAAGATGGATTGTAAGAGACCTGCTTGTAGTTCATTTCAAACACCAACGCAAACTCCACGTAAGATAAAAAAAAGAAAACTTTTGTCTAGTGCAACCAAAAGGGCCAAATTGGACTCAGACAGGCGTCGGAATAAGACGAGAGTAAACATAGGGAAGCAAATTACTGCTTAATTAGGATGTATTGCTATTGGAATATGCTACTGAGCAAATCAATAAAACAGGCTAAACCCCTGCAAACCTTCGGCGGATTACGTTAGCCTGTTTGTGTTTTTATGGTAACGTCATAGTGCCATTTAATTGTTTATCACCTTGAGACAATTGAGTGTACTTTTTTTGACCGACTGTGTAGCTTTGAGCTTTTACAAAGTAACAACTTATATTGTTCATGAACGTGTTTCCATAATAATACAATCATAAGTGGATACAGTAAACACATAACACAGTTCAACATGGAGATAGATGGAAATAAAAAAATAAGTTTTCTACTACCCCCGTTTTCCCCTCACACATAAGTGTGTAATTTACTCAATTGCCTTTCCTTTCACATAGCCTATTTAAAATGACTTGCAGATTTATAACTTTATTACCTCTGAAGACATTATGATTGTAAACAAAAGATTTGCGGCTGATGCTCCTTTGGTTATGAACAGCTCGTGCTCGTGCAAGCGTGCGTGTGCGTGTGGTCCATGAGCGTTCCCAAATTTATACGATCCATCATTGTTGTCCTATAGGGACAACGAACAACGAAATTCTGCCTGGAGAAGGGTGGCAGAGCTCGTTGGAGTCCCTGGTGGGTTTTATGAGTTTGTACTGTGTTAAATAAAATGTTAATTCAACTGATGAGCTATATAGGTAGCAGACAGTACATGTGCATCTGCAGAAACTGGTTCATATGCTAGTAGTATTTATGATAGCAGGTATGTTGGTAGATAGAGAGATTTTGATGGACTTTTACATAAATAAATAAATACATAACTCATGACAGATCTAACCATTTGAAATGGCTGGGCATATAAATGTGCAGCTTAAAGCAAGATTAAAATAATAGCTTAATACCAATAATTAGCATTAGATGCACTGACAGATTCATAGCATGTAATTTTGTCATACATATATTTGTATTATTATTAGAGGATGTGTGTCGGTCAAGGTGGAAGAGCTTGAGGGACCAGTACACCAGGGAAAAGAGGAAGGAGAGGGAGAGGAACCGGAGTGGGGCTGGGGCCTCATTTGCTCGGCCATGGAAATGTATGGCTGTGATGGGGCTCCTAGCCCCATTCTTTGAGTGTAGGCCAACCACCTCCAATCTGCCCCGCCAAACTACCCCTGCCACACTCCCCCCAGCTGCACCCATCCCTTTGGTCAACTCACCTCCAGCTTCACCCACCCCGCTATTTTCAACACCCCCAGCTGCACCCCCCCACCAGCACCTACCCCTTCGGCTGTACCCACTCCCCCACCCGCTGCACCTACACACCCACCCGCTGCACCTACACACCCACCCGCACCTACCTTTACCCCGCCACCTGCACCTACTCAACCTCTCACAGAGGTGGGGGAGACCTGGAGGAGGCAGGCCCTTCCACCTCTCATTTCAGGCCACAGATGAGGAAGAAGAGAGGGACAGCCATGTCTGAGTTTGAGCGGGAGCTCTTAAGCACACTCCAGGAGGCTCATAATATGGAGCAGACACCACCTCCTCCTCCTCCTCCTCCTCCTCCTCCTCCTCCTCCTCTTCCTCCTCCTCCTCCTCCTCCTCCTCAAGTAGGTCTTTCTGCAGCTGATGAGGATGAGATTTTTTTTTTGAGCCTCTTGCCTGCCATTCGACGCATGACCCTGGCCATGAGGGCCGAGGTTAAATTTAAGATATATTCCATGGTGTATGCGGCGGATATGGACGGAAGGGAGTAATTTTATTTAAAATGTTACTGATGTTCATGTTTGTGTTTTACATTTATACATTTTTTAATATTTCATATTTTTAGTTTATTTTGTTCAAAAAGTTCATATTAATATTTATTAAGGTAATATTTTGTTCAAAGTGTTCATATTTATATTAATTTTTTTACGTTTATTTTTTTCAAAAAGGTCATATTTATATTTATTAAGTTTATATGTTGTTCAATGTAATAAATTTTTGTTCAATAATAATTCTGCTTTTTAAATTGTGTTCATGACTATCGTTTATACTTGCTGTGCACATTTGCTAAGCGGATATAGATAGATTGGTACTGTAGATAGATTTATTTATTGCAACTGTACAAGTACAATAGCCTGGTAATACCAGACTCTGCTACTTCACTTAGTCAGGCTACAAGTACAATACAATGCTGTTTGGATGAATCCTGTAGATATGTATGTACAATGTGCAAAACATTGATGAGTCGAACAAGTTCTGTAGCTTTACAAAATGAATATGCTACAACTTCTGTAAAAATGACAAAGTGGTTGTCCAGCGTCTACTTCCGCCTGTGGTCCAACACACAGTTGCACGGAGTACAAAATAATTTGCCCCCACTGTCATGTAACACACTGGGAAACTGCTTTGCGCGATCTTTTGCGCTTATGTTTGTTGGCAAATGAGAATGATTTGCGAGCTTCATCATGGTTTCATCAGCTGCAAAACGGGGTTTGCAGCTTTTCAATGATGTCGCGCAATTACGTCACTTCATAACGTTCCCATGGCAACAGGGCAAATGGCTGCGCTTGTGTGAAGTAAACGCAACATTTTTCAACTTTCTGGAGGGACAATTACTGAGAGGGCTCGCTTACCTCACTCATAGACCTCACTCACCTCTAGCTACCGTTCACGTGATGCCAGTGTTGCCAAGTCCGCGGTCTCTCCCACCCCGAAACGCGATTAGCTATTTTTAAGAAGCAATTGGGCGGGATTTGTATGTGAAAATCTGGCAACCCTGCGTGACGCCTGTTGCTCATCTCTCTTTACGGCATGTCTCTCAGGTGTTGATAAGCATTTGTATGACAATTTAGGACTAAGGGACGTGATCGTATCGGATCGGGTTATACACCCGCGATTCATGCAATATCCGATCCAGTGATTTTGGCCAGTATCGGACTAATACTGATACCGAATATCCGATCGGCGCACCCCTAGGTGTTATGCAGCTGCTGGGTCGTTTTATGGCTGGACCTGCCAAGGAACAGCGCCCTCTTCGCTGAAATAAGAGGCGAAGTTGCCTCTCACTCTAAAGGCCTCCCGTGTGGCGTTGTTAGCAGACAACTACCATCACCAGGCCTACGGTAACTACCTGACCTGTGCCTTCTCCTCAGGGTCATGACACGCAGGTAGTTGTGGAGAACGCAAGTGGCTCTGACACACGTCTCAGCAGTAGTGGGGCTGACAGCCATCACTCTTCTGTACATTCTCCACTGTGAAGACAGAATGCCAAAAGCACACTCAACTACAAGCCTGGCACGACTGAGGCGGTAGTTGTACACCCTCTGCTCTCCAGGGACATGGGGGCCAGGGAAAGGGCGCATGAGGTTCCGGCGGAGGGGAAATGCCTCATCTCCTACAAACACAAATGGCATTGCACCACGATGCTCAGACCCAGGGATGACCGCAGATTCAGGGAGGTCCAGGGTGCCATCTCGGAGGCCCTCACCAAATGCAGAGTTGTAGAGGGATCCGCCGTCACTCGTCCTGCCATATCCACCAACGTCAACTACCCTAAAGAGGTAGTCGGCATCGACCACTGCCAACAGCACGATGGAATAAGCGCCCTTGTAATTATAGTACAGGGAGCCGGAGTTGTCTGGGTGACCACGTGCTTCCCATCCACTGAACCAAGACAGTTTGGGAAGTTCCAGCGATGGCTGAACACGTCTGCAATGGCACGCCAGTCCTCCATGCATGGTGCAGGCAGGTACTCCGGTAGCAGGGCATCCCAGATGGCAGCTGACACCTCTTTCACCACTCTTCCCACAGTGCAGTGGCCCACCCTGTAGCTGCTGGATATCGTCCTGAACGAATCCCCTGTTGAGAGGTATCTGTGAAGATATGAAGATATGTGACCCGCCACGGAAACCAGGGACACAAGTCGGCAGCACAACTTACGAGCAAAATGAGAAAGAAGCGTTTTTTTTCAAAACTGGCGATTTTCGCTTTTTTGCAGAGTCTGTTAGTTGAGATCACGAAGAAGCCTCTCCATGTTTTAGATATCAATATTGGTATATTTAAAATCGTACATTTTTAGGTTGAAATCGGCTTGTTTTGTGAGATTCTAGCTCGCAGTAGGGGCGTGTCATTGTCTGTGTGTATTTCCATACTGGATAAGCCGGCTTTTGTTTCTTTTGTTATTGCCCCCGCCCTCCAAGGGAACAGCGTGTTAGGACTGGGCGATATATATTGATATATTTTTTAAATGGGATATGGAATTAGACCATATCGCATCGATATAGTTCAAAGTTGCGCTGTGATTCTTGCTGCAAGCTGCTGCGTGCTTTTTGTAGCAGTCTGCGTCTCAACAGCCCAGTGTACAACGCGACAAATACTCACATTAAATGTTTACGCAGAGGAACAGGACACTGCAGTTCTCAAAAGTTCATTATTTGCATGTGCTTTAAAGCCTTGCCGGTTAAACATGTCATTCGCTGCTGAAGCGCTGTTCTAATGCGCTTTTCTGAGCACAAACAGCGGACGCGCACATGCACTAAAAGCCTGTCTAACAGCGCCTGGATACTGGACTAAGTTATCTTTCGAGTCTTTTTGAGCTAATACTGTCAAATACACTCAAGGTTTACATAAAGAAAGTTGGTTATGTCTAAACTGAAAGCAAACCGAGAAAATTGAGAGAAATCTGTGTGTCATATTATGCGTACATATTAGACGCGTTGCTTTCATGTCTTAAAGAGACAGTAGCCCTAATAGTAACACGCTGCCGCTTGTCCTTAAAGGGATTGTTCACCCAAAAATAAACATTTTGTCATTCTTTACTCACTCTAATGTTGTTCCAAACCTGTATTTATGTATTTATTGTGCTGAACACAAAAGAAGATATTTGGAAGAATGTGGGTAACCAGACAGTTGCTGGTCCCCATTGACTACCATAGGAAATACATATAGAAGTCACTGGGGAACATCAACTGTTTGGTTACCCACATTCTTCCAAATAACTTCAACAGAAGAAAGAAACTTATTCAGGTTTAAAACAACTTGAGAGAGTAAATGATGACAATTAAACATTTGGGGAGAACTATCCATTTAATGTTAATAAAACAACATCACACACTGCTCTTGACTGAGAACTTTAATAGTAACTTTAATAAGAATCAATGTATAATTTATACAGGGAAGTCCATATTTGGCTTTGACTTTCACTGAACATTTGCTCTCACTTTGAGTAAAAAATATCGGTATATATATCATATAGGCCTATCGATTATTCAGCCTAAATATATTGGGATAAGACTTTTGGTCCATATCGCCCAGCCCTACAGCGTGGTTACTTATTATGCAGCGCTCTAGCGGCTCTATCTGATATCAAAAGAGTTGCCTATACAGTTTTATCGGTAGATGCTAAGAGACATTTATTTATATATTACCTGTTTGCAAACTTTTTTTTTTTCTTTGATGGCACATTTTCCTGACCTTTTTGCTCCCCCATGTGCTTTACAGGGGGTATGGCTTATCTAAATGAGATGTAAATGAGCCCTATTGTCACTCCCAGCAGCAGAGAGAGGCGAGAACTGCTCAATCTTTAGAGGCAGATTTCTCCACTTTTAATTTTTTTGAGTGCCTACCTTCAAATGGCCACAACTTCTCCAAATATTATCAGATTTCCATGTGTTACACATCGTTGGAAAGCTTGGAGACTACACTTTCAGAATATGTGAATAACTCAAAATGCCCCAGAACCGACATGTGTCCTTACTTTCCGTGACCGGTCACATATATCAATTTACATATAGACAGGAAATAGAAATTAATGATGGGACGCATTATGTGTATTCACACACACACACACACACACACACACACACACACACACACACACGCACACACACACACTTAACTACACACTTATTACTTAACAATCTGCATGTATGTTTAAAAAAACATAAAATTTATGTTAAAAACATAATTTAACATATTAATAACACTTTTTTTTATTAATCAAAGTGTTTATTACAAATAAATGACTAAATTACATAAATGTTAATGAACTACTTAACTAATAAATGTAGTATATTCAGGTAGTAGCCTACACATTAACCAGTATATGTAATCACTGTTTTAGATATCGTTAACTCATTACCCCTCATAAGAAAATTTGACATAAACCTGACATAATCATTTGATAACTGTATTATCTGAAGTAGCCTACCGTAGACAAATAGCAAGGTGCTGAGCAGGACCAATTGCCCGACGAAAAAAGGTGTTCGTCTTGGCAATCCGGGGTCCCACTCGCGCCAGCAGGTCGTCGAACAGCTCCTTGGACAGCCTGAAATGTTCCCTGAACATGTCATCGTCAAGCCGGAGCTCCATCACAAGGCGGTGGTACTCCCCACACTCCTGCCGGACAACTTCTCTCCGGATAGGGTGAACCCAATAGCGAAGACGTGGCTTCTTCCTCCGGAGGTAGAGCAAAGCAGCTACAATGATCATTCTTTGTTTTTTATTCATGACTGCTTAACGCAATCCATAAAACACATCACTTCTTCGGAAAACCTTTTTCAATACGCAACATTTCCCGCTCGGTCAAAACCACGCCCATAGCGTAAACTCATCAGGGAACTGTGTACGCCCATCAACGTACAAATGTGGGGAGGCGTCGCGACACCACGCAACATTCGTGTCGGACAAGTGGATCAGTACCGTTAATGTTTACATGTTTTTGCCTCACAGGGCAGGGTTCTGTAGTAGTTTATCTCACAGAATGTCATTCTAAAATGTTTAATTGCATTTTGCATCCATTTTTTGAGAGAGTGCCAGTAGTTTTTACAATTTGTGCAACCTACAAATTTGACTACTTTTTTGTTGTTCATTTCATTTTTAAAAACAGGAGGGAGTCTGGGGCTGGACGATTTTGGCTATAATCATAATCGCGATTAATCAAACAAGTTACCTCGATTACGATTATTTGTAAAAATCTTTCTCATATGTCACTGGCAAGGCTTATACTGTAAATATGTTCATGGTTATTTTTTTCTAATGAAAGAGTGCATAATCTTTGTGATTCTAAAATAAGGACACAGATAGCTATTAATGCTTATTTATTAAATATTTCAAACAACTGGATCAACGCATACAATGCTTGAAATAAAAAAGTAATTTGTTTATGTAAAAAGAAAGTTTCTTAAAAATGAAACTTTTAAAAATAGTTATTTTTGTAAACAAAATAAATTATTGTAAATATTGCCATCTTAAAAGTAAAATATAACTTGTATCTCTTGTAAAAAAAAAATATATATATATTGTAAATTGCAATCTTAAAAGTAGAAAATAACTTGCATCTCTTGTAAACAAATGTTAACGCCATGAGCAAAAGCAGGGCTTGGACAAGGTACCTCTGATAGGGCTGTCACTTTAGAAAAAATCTCATTCGAACGGATGTCGGATATCTTGCAATGCATTCGAATTAGGGGTGTAACGATACGCGTAGGCCTGTCACAATAACAAATTTTGCTGGATGATAAGAAATTATTGCGATAAACGATAATATTGTCGTTCTGAGGCCATTTTCATCTAATATAATGATAATGGCATAATAATGCAGGTACACCTTTTCAAAGATCTATAAACTTTTATTTATAAAGAATATTACACATTGAAAACAGAAAACATTTTAACAGAAAACTGTTTCTTTATGCAAAAAGTAATTTTGGTGTAGTTTAAAAGATACTCTATGTCCTAATGAGGTCTGAGCTTAAATAATTGTGTCCTTTTCACCAGGAAATGTCTGAGACCCATTTCTTCAGTGCCATAGAGATGACGACAGTGGGGATCTATGTTGTGAAAGAAACTGCCAACAGCGAACCCTCTGACGTCGGAATAGTCATTGAGGGTGTGGTGGCACTTCGTGATCTTGAAAATGTAGCCCTTGCGTCTGCAATGTTGTTTGGACTCTTTTATGCCTTAAACATGCAGTACCCTACAAAGCTCCACTACACTTTTGAGGTAATTCAAAAGATAATCATGGAGGTGGATGTAGGTGAACTGTCAAGAAAAGCTCAAAGCTTGAAAACTAAACTCCACCAGTGAAGAGACCTCATTGTTCTTGATGAAAAATCCTTCAAAAGAACGGCTATTTGGCTATTTTTAAATATTTAGTAAGTTTTAAGAAGCCAGCTTGGGGGCATCTCAGTTTATCCTGGAAATAATCACTGGGAGGAATGATGAGGTGAGATTTGTAGTCAAATAATTAAAACTCAGATATCACACACCAATATCTGAGTTTGAATTATTCTGAAATATTGATTATTACCTCATTTTTCAGGTGCAGACTATATTCCATAGGGTTGCACAACATCCCTCTGCTTAGAAAGTGACATCACTATTTTGGATTTACCTTTAGTACAAAGTGTGTGTATGTGTTAAGCTATGTTGACTTATGTTATTCATTCAATACCTACTCACAAATAAACATCAAAAAGAAAGCCGGCTGCAATGAATGTCTGTGCAAAACAGCTTTTACTACAAACACTTCCACACAAGAACATTGTTATCACACAAGAACATTTTGATAAAAAACAAAATATTTAAAGTTTTAAATATATACTGTAGATAAAATTTGAATAAATAAAATGGAAATGTCTACATACAGTCCACTATTACTACTGTAAACTTTGCAAATAGGACATCAGCCCCTTCAAGTCTTAAATGAACAATAACAAAGGGTGCTTCAATGAATGTCTGTGCAAAACAGCGTTTACTGAAACATTTCTATACAAGAACAGTATCACAAAAGAACATTTTGATAGATAACAAAAAATATTTAAAGTATTAGACATATACTGTAGATAAAATTAGAATTAATAAAATGGAAATGTCTACGCACAGTCCACTATTACTACTACGTGAAGGATGCGTGCACAACTATCATCCTGCTGTTAGGCAGTAGCACCCCTGCGCTGGGTGCGCCCCTCCCCCTCCCCCTATAACCGAGGAGCTAATTTGTGTGCATCTGTGTGAAACATGCATAGGAAAAAAAGAACGACAGAAAGAACGGCTCCCCTCCAGCCGCGACTCGGCTCCCATCGTTCATGTTTATGAGCCGTTCAAAAGAATCGGTTCGTTCGCGAACGTCACAACTCTAGAAGGGACTATGAGCAGAAATGGACAGAGATCACCACACCTGATCTTGAGTGACGAAGATCATCCTCAACACCCACTGAGAATCCTGTTGAACGTGCCCAACACTGTAAAAAATAATTCCGTAAAAAAACGGATAATGTACTGGCAGAAAATTACCAGGACATTTTCCGTTAAATTACAGACAGTTCCTTCACCTCTAAAACGGAAAATTCTGTATATTAACAGTACATTTTCTGTACTATTAACGGATAATCCTTATACAGAAATTTCTATATTTATAGAAATTTTATACCATATATTTTGGTGGCAAATAATTCAAGAACCATATATACAAATTTAACATGGTTTATTTTTGTACAAATATTCATGCAAACATTCTTAAATGCATTCAATGAGTAAAGAAATATACATATAAATATATGACAAATGAAACAATGTACAAAGACCCATTAAAAAGTGCTTGTATTGTGGAATAAGTTTAGACATTAAACAAACAAGAGACAGAATTAAAAAAAGAAAACATGAGCAGGTACTTGCACAATATTGGTGTTGCACCAAATAGCTCACAAAATTCTTTGAAAAAAAACTTAATTAACTGTGAAAGTCAAGATTCAAAACATTTTCAAATGCAATACAATACAAATACAATACAGAAAGAAACAAAAACAAATGGAATACGAATACAGGTCTGCTGCTTTTATCATTAAAAATAGCTTTAGACTTAGTCAATAGTAGAGTGAAATGTTAGTGTTAATGCCATTTTTCTGTAAGAGAACACCATATTCCTTAAATTGTTAGTTCACCAAAAAATTTAAATTGTCATTAATTACTCACGCTCATGTTGTTCCACGCCCCACAAGACTTCCATTCGTCTCCATAACAAAAATTAAGATATTTTTGAGGAAATCGGAGAGATTTCTGTCCCTCCATTGACATCTTACGCAACTACCAATTTCAAGGTTCAGAAAGGTATACAGACATAAATGTAATCCATGTGACTCCAGTGGTTTAACCTCAAATTTATGAAATAAATGTGCACAAATGTTTTGTGTGAAGAAAAAAAACACATCTTTTCTCACAAAATATAGATCGCTGAAAAACAGCTTGTTGCTAGAATCTTATCGCATCTGGTTAGGACACCATGTTACTTTAATGATGTCTTTACTACCTTTCTGGAGCTTGAAAGTAGTAGTTGCGTAAGCTGTCAACAGAGGAAGAGAAAGCTCTCAGATTTCATAAAAAAAAAATCGTCATTTTTGTTCTGAAGATGAACTAAAGTCTTGCAGGGTTGGAACATCAGGAGGGCGAGTAATAAATGACATTATTTTAATTTTGGAGTGAACAACTTCCGTGAAAAAATTTCCTTCTTCGGTATGTTCAGTTAAAGGTCCATTTTGAGATTTGACAAAAGCTTAAAGGGATAGTTCACTTTGAAATTAAATTTTGGTATGTTTTATCTTACCTGAAGTGCATCCAAGATGTAGGTGTCTTTGTCTCCGCAGTAGTTTAAATTTTGATATTTTTAGGTCAAACCGTTCTTGTCAGTCAGTCATATAATGCAGGTATATAGGTACTGTCTCCAAAAGCATGCAGAGAAAAGTCCAAATTAAAAAATGCCCCATCGTAAGTGCACATTGATGGCCTAAGACACGAAACAAGCGGTTTGTGTGATAAAACGAACAGTATTTATATCGTTTTTATCTCTTTTACACAACCACGTCCAAGTGATCTGTTTACTTAGTCTGCGCAAGCGCCGGAAGGCGAAGTGATCTCTTGCGTGTGGACGTCACTCATTGTTTACACCAGAACCTATGCACAGAACAGAGATTGTAGGTAGGATGGCTAATATAAATGGTACTAGTTTGCACTTATCCGGGATGTTTAAACCGATGTAAAAAAATACATTTACGCAAGCTCGCGCGAACTCATCCGGGAGACCACTTCCGGAGCTTTACGGCGCTTACGCAGACTACGTAAACAGATCGCCTGGACGTGGTTGTGTAAAAGAGATAAAAACGATATAAATACTGTTCGTTTTATCACACAAACCGCTTGTTTCGTGTCTTAGGCCATCAATGTGCACTTACGATGGGGCATTTTTTAATTTGGACTTTTCTCTGCATGGTTTTGGAGACAGTACCTATATACCTGCATTATATGACTGACAGACAAGAATGGTTTGACCTAAAAATATCAAAATTGAAACTACTGCGGAGACAAAGACACCTACATCTTGGATGCACTTCAGGTAAGCTAAAACACACCAAAATGTAATTTCAAAGTGAACTATCCCTTTAAACTTTACATGGATTTTCAGTTGTTCATACAGGAACATCAGCAGTCTTGGAGGAATGTGTAGACGTTTGGTTTCCTTCATCTCAGCCTTTTCGACCTTCATTCAGGATTTCTGCACAGGAAAGTTGCATAAGAAAAAAAATATATGTTTTTAGCTACACACGAAATTAAATGAAGGAAATTGAACTACAAAGTATCATGCAGACCAGGTTGAGGTTGAAAAATAATCGTACAGTATTTTACGTTCGTTAAATTATCAACTGCCATCCCTAATTCTTTCAAATTCAAACACTGTATTAAATGCTAAGACTTCTGTTTCCAGTGGACTCCAATTGCATGTTATGTTAGCTTGTCTGCTCAACTAGGCTATACCTTATATTTCATTATTTTCAATTATAAACAGTAACACAACAACATGCTCTATAAATAATTTCATTAAAAATGTGTTGCTTACCTTTATGAACTCCAGGATAAGTGCCATTTTGTAGCTCACTGCCTCAATAGGGTAGGAGATGTGGTCAATAATAACTTATTGAATGACAGCAATCCTGAAAGCCCATCACCTTAAACAAATAAGATATTACAAAAGGAAAAACATTACACAACCACTTCAGAAAACCGCTCCAAAAACAGTTGTTTAAATCTTCCTTATAAAATGCTTTTCTACTGACCTATAAGCGTAAAAATCTTTGAAGGGGCTATTCAGCAACCAACTTTTTCTATAAACATTTTTCCTCAGACTTTAAATTTAAATGTGTTTTGCCAATATTGAGAACTCATAATGATTAATAATAATAAAATACTAATAAAACAAAATACAAACCCATAAGGAGCATGCAGGGTGGTGCTTGGGATGCACAGTAACTTAACGTTACATAAGGAAAGTCCTGTCAATAGATAAGAAAACAACAGAAACTATGAAACAAACTATAATAAAGTATAATAGCAGTCATGTTAAATTATTCTTTCAAGGTCATTATTAAGGGTTTAAAGTCATATGTGTCGTGTGTGTATAATGTCTGTGTGTCGTCTAAAACAAAAACAAGACAATAAAAAGTCTAACGTAAACATAACATTAACGTACGTTACCTCATTTGGAAGAAAACGTGGTGTTTTCCTTTATCCAGCTGTACTGCATCTTCACACACAGTCTTCACGTTGTATCTTCATGCCTTTTAAATCAAGTCTTAAATGGCCTTTACTTTTCTCGACGATTTTATCTGGTGGCTTTTGTTTGAAGCCATTAAACTGCTCCAAAAACACGAGTAACGTTACTGCACTTCATCCTGGTTAACGGGTGCGCTCGGCACGAAATAAACCGCATCACCGACCAAATAAAAGCCAATAAACCAGTTACAACGAGGACACTATAACACATACAACCAGGGGAACTTCCACGAGTGTGAAATAAATATTTCAATGTGTGACGATAAGCATAAAATGATAAACGCGACGGCTCCGACATTCATTTGCCTAACAAGCCGGGTGGCAACCAAATAACATTACGTAAACAGCTTATTTGACTCTTAGCTAAATATAATTTTCGGTTTTTACCACAGAAGTGTCAGAATAACTTCCACACATCCGAAATCCGACTTTATAAAGCAACTTTGGCCGCGGTCATCTGCGTGTGTAATGGCGGTTGCGTCTCAAACTTTTCGCGCCGATCAGGTTCTAGTTCCCACAATGCAACGCGTAATTCAAAATACGGGTAAAAGTCCTGTAAAAGACAAATACGGAAAATTCCTTCAAATTAATATGGTACATTGTACCGTATTTTTACGGAATTTTTTTACAGTGTAGTTATTCGCAATACTATTACACGAGACGTGAAAATAGAGCCACCAGCCACCAAAGTAATATTAAAGAGGTGTGTGAACTCGCAAGTACGATGTCAGGCACATGATTTGCTCTGGCCCACTTCCTGTTCACAGGAGTGATGAGATGCTTAGTAGACTGTCCTCACTCAATGGCTGGCTGTTAAAGTGGTGTCCGCAAAATAATATAGAATTCATAGACAATTGGAAACGTTTTTGGGACAGACCTGACCTGGTGAAAAGAGATACAATTTTAATTGATGTTCAACAAATAAAAACAAATATAATACAAATGAAAAAATAATAAAGTTTGGGTTGATGAATATTCAATCTCTTACTTCAAAAGCACTTATTGTAAATGATATGATATTACAGAATATAACCTAGATGTGCTGTGTTTGACAGAAACCTGGCTAAAACCAAACAATTACATTACTTTAAATGAGTCCACCCCACAAGATTACGGTTATAAACTTTATAATATAGTAATATTTTCAGAATTACTAGGAAGTCTAGTTTCAAATATAATTATTTTGAACTGTTGGTGCTTAATATAACACTATCTAGTGTAAATGATCAATAACATTTGACATTTGTGCTGGCTACTGTATACCGACCACCAGGACACAGAGTTACATGGAGTGCAGAGTACAGGGCACACACTGCAGAGTTAGTTCTGGCTGCAGATAAAGTACTAATTGTTGGTGATTTTAATATACACATAGATAATGAAAAAGATGCATTGGGATTGGCATTTAAATACATTCTGAACTCTAGACCTCTGAGTTAGACAACACGTGTCAGGACCGACTCATTGCCGTAATCATACTCTAGATCTAATACTATCACATGGAGTAGATGTTGATGCCGTTGAAATACTGCAGCAGAGCGATGACATCTCAGATCACTATCTAGTCTCATTAAGCCGAGGCTGCAAAAATCTTCCTGATCAGTTTTATTTCCTCAGCATCCCAGATAGCTTAGAAGAACCCAATGTTACAACAAAACCTAGACAGAGAGACATGAAAACTTGTAACTCTCTCTTTTCCAGCGCTTGAGACACAGTTGCTCCGCTGCGCTTAAAGAAGATTAAAGAACATAGTCCAACGCCGTGGCACAACGAGCACACTCAGGCCCTTAAGAGAGCAGCCAGAAAAATGGAGCGCAACTGGAAGAAAACAAAACTAGAGGTGTTTCGCATTTCATGGAAAGAGAGCACGATTGCTTACAGAGAGGCTTTGCTGTCACCCCCTTTTTTTGAGAATGGACATTAAAATGCACTATTCAAGCTTAAATTGTTGTAATTCAAGAATGCTTTGGAGTATAGACCTAAAGGCAGGCATACACTGTGCGATTTTCATCCGATTTTGAGCCGATTCTGACTCGAGCGACTCTTTTTCGGGTTGGGCCGATTTTCAGCTTTGTCGTGCGTCGTTTGTCGTGCAGTATACAGGGAGAAACGAGAGGCGATAAAGCTCTCCCGACCGGCAATCGGATGAATTTCTGGCATGTTAGAAATTTTGGTCGCTCCTCGTGACTATATCGCACAGTTGAAGCAGAGCTACGAACCGATTGTGACAGCTAAAGGGTTAAAAGCTGCTAGATCTGCTTATATTTCAACCCTATTAGAAGAAAATAAACAATCCTAGGTATTTATATGAAACAGTGGCTAAACTAACGAAAAATAAAGCTTTCAATCTCAGACGTTTCCATGCTGCACAGCAGTAATGACTTTATGAACTTCTTTACTTACAAGATTGATCATATTATGGGAGAAAATGATAACTGTGCAATCGTCTACTTCAGTATCGCTATAATTTAATTAATTAAGTATTTAATACTAGTCTTTTAGTCTCCCTGAGGAAAAATTCGATTCATTTATTGCTATGGGAGAGGAAGAATTTTCTAAACTCGTTAAATCATCTAAATCGACAGCATGTATGTTAGACCCTATACCGACTAAGCTGCTGAAAGAGAAGCTTCCAGAGGTCATAGATCCTCTTCTTAATATCATTAAGGGTGTATTCACACCGGTCTTGTTTAGTTCGATTGAATCAAACTCAAGTTCATTTCTCCCCTTGATGCGGATCTTTTGGGCAGGTGTGAATACAGCAATCTCACTCGAGTGCGGACCGAACAACCAGACAAACTCTGGAACAGTTAGTTTACAGTGTGAACATGACCCGACCGATTGCAGAAAGCACTGCGCCTTGTTTGACAGGGTCAGATAGCGCTTTGATTCCTCTTTTGAGTTTCCTAAAGCAGATTTATCTAATGGCTTGGACCATTATTCATCAGCACAGTCTGTGTATCATTACAAGTGGACAGAACATTAAACATGAAACAAAAACGGATTGTGAAAGTTAACAAACCAGGAACTATGAAATTATGCATTTCTGGAGTAGCATTTCAGTAACAAACAAATTTCCTCAGAGCTTCTGACACTTTAGCCAACGGCTGAACCGCTTCTTTTACATCAACACTTGACCATTAATACTCACACTTACTTCTATATTACAATACATTACCAGCTCATGAGGAGGAATCAACACATTTCTAACACACATCCCAGGAAAGGAGACATATTACACACAACTGCAGAGGTTTATTAAGAAAATTAGCATTAATCATTCAAAATGAAAACAAGATGCTAAAAACAGGAATGAACAGACAAGATACAAGAATCACCAAATCATCTCCATCACACAGAACAGAGAGATGATACAGTCTGAGTCTGTCCATTACTGTGTTTAATATTATATTTAAAGCAGTTTACATATGAAGCACAAGAGAATGAGGTTAGCGACCCCTAGCGGCAAACATAATTACATATTGTAGCTTTAATTCAAATTTTTTATTTCATTTGCTCTTTCCAGTTGCATTATATGTGTTTGTTTGATATGTTATTGTATACTGTATCCTCTGGGGTATTTCAGGTCAAAAATGGCCCAAAGCATTTAAATAAAAAAATGTAAAAAATCGTAGCTTCATCGGAATGGTCCAAAACTTGGTGACTTTATTGGTACTTGGTATATGAACACCCAAACAAATTGGGGACAGGATTTGATAAGTCTAAGTGGTCGTAAAAAAAATAGTCACACTCAGGACCTTCGGGTCAAAAATGACCCTCATAGGAAATTGGCAAAAATATGAAAATACTGAGTTTTTTTGTGCATACAATCTACAAATCAGCCAGGATGCAGGAAAAAAGGACTCAACAGTGAAGGGGTGAATCTCTAAAACATCAAGAGTGCAAAACAGACAAAAACACACACACACACACACACACACATACACACAAAAACACACGCACGCACAAATGAACGCGTGTCATTCCAAAAGCTAATTTTGGGAAATGTGTGAAATAAAAGCAATTATTAACCATCCAAACAAACAAAAAACTTTACAAAAATAGTCTTTGAGAATCTCTTATTATATATTAAAATCCACAACCTGAAATAAATAGGGAAATATGTGCAAAAACAACTAGAATTCACAAGCCTTTTTTAAAATATAAAATATTGCACAATAATTATGCTCACTACATCCACCAGATGGCACCAATCAGACTTCAAAAAGTGTTTTCTATAGGCCTAGTCTCTACTTTAACCTGAAATACAGCATTAAAAAAAATAATTAAAAAAAAAATATAATAATTCTATTATATTCAATGGGGAAAAATGGATCATAATTATTGCAAAAATATTAATTATTATCATCAAATTCTCTCAAAACACCAAAGAAAAAATATTATTGAACAAAAATACATTTCATTGATTTTGCTGGAAAAAAAAGAATATCTGAATCCCGCCCTCCGGGTCATTTTTGACCCGAAAGTCCTGAGTGTGAGTCATAAATGAAATACCCTAGAGGGTTTATATTATATTTAAAGCAGTTTATATATGAAGCACAAGAGAATGATGTTAGCGACCCCTAGCGGCAAAAATAATTACATATTGTAGCTTTAATTCTCATTTTTCTTTGTGGTTTTCTTTAGTTTTATTTCATTTGCTCTTTCCAGTTGCATTATATTTGTTTGTTTGATATGTAATTGGTTAAGTTTGTTTTGTTTCCTTTATTGATTTTATTTTGAAATATATTTGTTTGCATTTTGATGACATTTGGCTTTGCTCTAAGCAAAGATGTAACATTTATTTTTCTTTATTTTGTGTTTAACTAAGTTGACTGAGCTCTATAATCAACCCAGAGTGTGTGTGTGTGTGTGTGTGTCTGAGTGTGTGTAGGTGTGCGTGCGTGTGTGTGTGTGTGTTCACTCTCTCCCTCTGTTGGTAAGCTCTAGTCTTTGGCCTTGACTTTGTCCTAGACCCTCAGTGGCTGTTGGGAACAAATGTTTATTATTTAATATTGTCAATAAAGAGTTTTGTACGATGACACAAGCCTCTGACTCTTATCGTGATATGAAGCTGTGTATTCCTTGTGAACGGCTTCATTCTAATTCCTTGTGAGAAATCCCCAGGGTGGCGTAGTCGGAGTGTGAACGGTGTCATCTTGTTTATTTGTCAACATAATTCATTAAAACCCCAGTGCCCTCGCACCCCCGCCACAGGCAAATATCCATAAAACACATATTAATGAAAATAAATCTTGCCCGTTATTTACAAAAACATTTTAATCTAAACTTGATGATGTCACTATTTCTTCAGGAGGATCAGAGTTTTCTTTTTTAAGAAAATAAAACAATAAAAAAAAATAGGTTTTTGAGATTTTGCTGAAGTAAATATGATTGCAGATTCGCTCAAAACTCACCAGTATTTTATTCTAATATTGTCGGCATCTCTATTTCCTCTGGAGGCCTCGAGTCCTTCCTCCCTGCAAAATAAAAGCATTGACTGTCCTCTCGTATAATTCAAAATAAAAGCATTGACTGTCCTCTCGTATAACTCAAAATAAAAGCATTGACTGTCCTCTCGTATAATTCAAAATAAAAGCATTGACTGTCCTCTCGTATAATTCAAAATAAAAGCATTGACTGTCCTCTCGTATAATTCAAAATAAAAGCATTGACTGTCCTCTCGTATAATTCAAAATAAAAGCATTGACTGTCCTCTCCTATAATTCAAAATAAAAGCATTAACTGTCCTCTCTTATAACTCAAAATAAAAGCATTGACTGTCCTCTCTTATAACTCAAAATAAAAGCATTGACTGACCTCTCGTATAACTCAAAATAAAAGCATTGACTGTCCTCTCGTATAATTCAAAATAAAAGCATTGACTGTCCTCTCGTATAATTCAAAATAAAAGCATTGACTGTCCTCTCGTATAATTCAAAATAAAAGCATTAACTGTCCTCTCTTATAACTCAAAATAAAAGCATTGACTGTCCTCTCCTATAATTCAAAATAAAAGCATTAACTGTCCTCTCTTATAACTCAAAATAAAAGCATTGACTGTCCTCTCTTATAACTCAAAATAAAAGCATTGACTGACCTCTCCTATAATTCAAAATAAAAGCATTGACTGTCCTCTCGAATAACTCAAAATAAAAGCATTGACTGTCCTCTCTTATAACTCAAAATAAAAGCATTGACTGACCTCTCCTATAATTCAAAATAAAAGCATTAACTGTCCTCTCTTATAACTCAAAATAAAAGCATTGACTGACCTCTCGTATAATTCAAAATAAAAGCATTGACTGTCCTCTCGTATAATTCAAAATAAAAGCATTGACTGACGTCTCGTATAATTCAAAATAAAAGCTTTGACTGACCTCTCGTATAATTCAAAATAAAAGCATTGACTGTCCTCTCTTATAACTCAAAATAAAAGCATTGACTGACCTCTCGTATAATTCAAAATGAAAGCATTGACTGTCCTCTCGTATAATTCAAAATAAAAGCATTGACTGACGTCTCGTATAATTCAAAATAAAAGCTTTGACTGACCTCTCGTATAACTCAAAATAAAAGCATTGACTGTCCTCTCGTATAATTCAAAATAAAAGCATTAACTGTCCTCTCTTATAATTCAAAATAAAAGCATTGACTGTCCTCTCGTATAATTCAAAATAAAAGCATTGACTGACGTCTCGTATAATTCAAAATAAAAGCTTTGACTGACCTCTCTTATAACTCAAAATAAAAGCATTGACTGACCTCTCGTATAATTCAAAATGAAAGCATTGACTGTCCTCTCGTATAATTCAAAATAAAAGCATTGACTGACGTCTCGTATAATTCAAAATAAAAGCATTGACTGACCTCTCGTATAATTCAAAATGAAAGCATTGACTGTCCTCTCGTATAATTCAAAATAAAAGCTTTGACTGACCTCTCGTATAATTCAAAATAAAAGCATTGACTGACCTCTCGTATAACTCAAAATAAAAGCATTGACTGACGTCTCGTATAATTCAAAATAAAAGCTTTGACTGACCTCTCGTATAATTCAAAATAAAAGCATTGACTGACGTCTCGTATAATTCAAAATAAAAGCATTGACTGACCTCTCGTATAATTAAAAATGAAAGCATTGACTGTCCTCTCGTATAATTCAAAATAAAAGCATTGACTGACCTCTCGTATAATTCAAAATGAAAGCATTGACTGTCCTCTCGTATAATTCAAAATAAAAGCATTGACTGACGTCTCGTATAATTCAAAATAAAAGCTTTGACTGACCTCTCGTATAATTCAAAATAAAAGCATTGACTGTCCTCTCGTATAACTCAAAATAAAAGCATTGACTGTCCTCTCGTATAATTCAAAATAAAAGCATTGACTGTCCTCTCGTATAATTCAATATAAAAGCATTGACTGTCCTCTCATATAACTCAAAATAAAAGCATTGACTGACCTCTCATATAATTCAAAATAAAAGCATTGACTGACCTCTCGTATAATTCAAAATAAAAGCAATGACTGTCCTCTCGTATAATTCAAAATAAAAGCATTGACTGACTTCTCGTATAATTCAAAATAAAAGCAATGACTGTCCTCTAGTATAATTCAAAATAAAAGCATTGACTGACCTCTCGTATAACTCAAAATAAAAGCATTTACTGACCTCTCGTATAACTCAAAATAAAAGCATTGACTGTCCTCTCGTATAATTCAAAATAAAAGCATTGACTGACCTCTCGTATAACTCAAAATAAAAGCATTGACTGTCTTCTCATATAATTCAAAATAAAAGCATTGACTGTCCTCTCGTATAATTCAAAATAAAAGCATTGACTGACCTCTCGTATAATTCAAAATAAAAGCATTGACTGACCTCTCGTATAACTCAAAATAAAAGCATTGACTGTCTTCTCATATAATTCAAAATAAAAGCTTTGACTGTCCTCTCGTATAACTCAAAATAAAAGCATTGACTGTCCACTCGTATAATTCAAAATAAAAGCAGTGACTGTCCTCTCGTATAATTCAAAATAAAAGCATTGACTGTCCTCTCGTATAACTCAAAATAAAAGCATTGACTGTCCTCTCGTATAACTCAAAATAAAAGCATTGACTGTCCTCTCGTATAACTCAAAATAAAAGCAGTGACTGTCCTCTCGTATAATTCAAAATAAAAGCTTTCACTGTCCTCTCGTATAACTCAAAAATAAAAGCATTGCATTGACGGTCCTCTCGTATAACTCAAAATAAAAGCATTGACTGTCCTCTCGTATAACTCAAAATAAAAGCATTGACTGTCCTCTCGTATAACTCAAAATAAAAGCTTTGACTGTCCTCTCGTATAACTTAAAATAAAAGCTTTGACTGTCCTCTCGTATAACTCAAAATAAAAGCATTGACTGTCCTCTCGTATAACTCAAAATAAAAGCATTGACTGTCCTCTCGTATAACTCAAAATAAAAGCATGTCCTCTCGTGTGTGTTTTATCATGACTGCAGATGTTCAGATGAGTGTGAATGATCAGATTGTGTGATGCTCAAACTCACCAGCTCTTCTTGCACAGATGATCTGAAGAAGAATCACAGTAGGAGGAACAAACACTGCGATCTCAACAATAGTCACGATCACTGCAGGAAACATGAGAGGAAGAAGAGAAACTGGACATGACTGAAGTCAAGGGTCTTCAACTATCAACAGTTATTGATGAAGCATTTACAGACTGACTGATAGTTTAATGTTATAAAGCTGTCAGTATAAATGAACGTGTCGTACCTCTGTATAATAATCCAGCATTCACACTGACTTCAGTTTCTCCTGGATCTGTGGATCACGTCTGTTAGTTCAGTTCAACACATAATGCCACATATACACAACATCATCAACACATAATGCCACATATACACAACATCATCAACACATAATGCCACATACACACAACATCATCAACACATAATGCCACATATACACAACATCATCATCACATAATGCCACATACACAACATCATCAACACATAATGCCACATATACACAACATCTTCAACACATAATGCCACATATACACAACATCATCAACACATAATGCCACATATACACAACATCATCATCACATAATGCCACATACACACAACATCATCATCACATAATGCCACATATACACAACATCTTCAACACATAATGCCACATATACACAACATCATCAACACATAATGCCACATATACACAACATCATCATCACATAATGCCACATATACACAACATCATCAACACATAATGCCACATATACACAACATCTTCAACACATAATGCCACATATACACAACATCATCAACACATAATGCCACATATACACAACATCATCATCACATAATGCCACATACACACAACATCATCAACACATAATGCCACATATACACAACATCATCAACACATAATGCCACATATACACAACATCATCAACACATAATGCCACATACACACAACATCTTCAACACATAATGCCACATACACACAACATCATCAACACATAATGCCACATATACACAACATCATCATCACATAATGCCACATACACACAACATCATCATCACATAATGCCACATATACACAACATCTTCAACACATAATGCCACATACACACAACATCATCAACACATAATGCCACATATACACAACATCATCAACACATAATGCCACATATACACAACATCATCAACACATAATGCCACATATACACAACATCATCAATACATAATGCCACATATACACAACATCATCAACACATAATGCCACATACACACAACATCATCAACACATAATGCCACATATACACAACATCATCAACACATAATACTCGAGCTTCACACAGGGACGATTCTAGGATTTGCAGTTTAGCGTCGCTCAGCTCCCAATGAGTAACATATTACTAGGATATCGGCTGTTTATTAGTATAAAGGCAGGGGGGGCAAGAAAAAGTGGGTAACAACAGCTTTAAAACCAAGTCAGTGGGCAGTACACTTGTAGCAGGGTGGAATAACTCCACCTACTGGGAGATCGTGCGCATGCGTGCGGCTTATTGGCTGCCCTTGTATGGAGTATAAAAGAAGTGGGCTTTGGCGACCTGATATGCGTCTTGGTATTGCCGTGATGTCACGTCATCTGTTGCCGCCGACGGTTCAAACTGTTCGCGTCTGCTGTGCGCTCGCTGCCTACGTGTCACAGGTATGTTCAGCCGTGTCAGAAATGAGTGTTGACCCTGTTTAGCTGCTATCCGTTTTATGCACAGTGAAATATTTATAGCATGTCATTTACAGCGATTATGTTTCTGATGGAGTGGCTGTATTCCGACATGGTGTGCGACCATGAATGGTTTGGTTACATTGACCATCCCGCGGTATGTATAATTATAGCTTTGTTGATTTTAATAATGTTACTCTCTTTAACGTATTGCTATGCTCTGCAGGTTATCTGCAGATCTGAGGGTTCTCCCTGCCTACTTAATGGGATTGAGCGTCAATATTAACTCGTGAAGCGGCTAAGTGTGACTATGTTGCTGTTTTGCCTCTAGTTTTTATAGTAACGTTAAACTGTGTGTGTGCACGTTGGTGCGGTACCGTCATGCGCCTCGGTCGAGGCTGGTGCTTCTTTGGTTGGCTGGTCTGTCTTCACCAGCTGCCACCTGCTTGATCTTCTGATTGTGCATCAGTACATGGAGTTTCTTTATGAATGTTTGTTTTGTTATGGTGCATAATTCACTCTGGGCATTGTAATGCATAACTGCTGAGTCTGAGTGAAATGCGTGTTTTTAACTGTTCTCTCTTACGAGAACAGTTATTTGTATGTGCCTTTTTGTGGTTTCTTGTTATTGTTGTGCGTTTATATTGTTTTGTGTTATTTTCTTTGCAGGAGCTGGAGGTTTCCGGAGAGGGAGGGCTAGCTGCTATCGTGTGTGGTGATTTACACCTAGGCCGTGTGTTTTCTTGCATCCAATCTTCACGTGTGTGTGTGGGCGCGTGTATGGGGTTACTGGGGCTCCTGTTAATTTGGTAGCTAGTCTGTACCTCCAGGAACCTCCGCTGCTGGTCTATTAGTTAAATGTAGATATAGGTTTGTTGTAATGTGTTTCTGATACAAACTGTGTGAACGTTACTGTAAAATTGATTCTAAAAATCTTGTGACCTTTTAACTATTTATTATGAAGTGCTGATGAGAGAAATAAAAGTATATTTTTCTATATGTTGCCCCACGTCTCTTTACCCACGTAATAGATAACGAACCTGTGTGCCCTTAGGGCGGTTAGTCCCCAGTCCTCTGGGGTGGCGTAGTCGACCGTTGTTGTCATTATTGGAGTATACGCCTGCTCTTAAAGGAGAGTGTGTGGCGTCACCACCGAAAAGAAACCCGCTTATGCCACATTTGGCGTATAGTCGGCAGGGTATCTGTGTTTGGGCAGAGACGTGGGTGTATATATATATATATATTTCTAACAAAAGAAATTATAGGTGCTCATCTTTTTTTTTTAGGCAAAACAGCAGCGTAGGTGGGTTGAACCGGATCCCCCCTGTTGGCTGGCTTCCCTACGGTTGGTAAGTCTAGGTTGAGTTATGGAGGAAGTATTAAGACAATAAGAGGGAGGGGCACGGGAGGAGATTCGGTATCATTCTACTGTCGTGTAGCCATCATGGCTGGAGCACTTGTAGCAAGTGTCTCCCTTATGTGTGTTTTTTCGTCGTGTAGCCGTCATGGCTGGAGCACTTGTAGCAAGTGTCTCCCTTGTGTTTTTTTCGTCGTGTAGCCGTCATGGCTGGAGGACTTGTAACGGGTGTCTCCATGTTTCTCGTCGTGTAGCCGTCATGGCAAGAGTACTTGAAATCAGTATCTCTCTATTTTATGTTCTTGTCGTGTAGCCGTCATGGCAGGAGCACTTGTAGCAAGTGTCTCCCTCGTATTCTTGTTGTGTAGCCGTCGTGGCAGGGGACTGAGCTATTGTCTCCCTCATGTTTCTCGTCATGTAGCCGTCATGGCAAGAGTACTTGAAATCAGTATCTCTATTTTATGTTCTTGTCGTGTAGCCGTCATGGAAGGAGCACTTGTAGCAAGTGTCTCCCTCGTGTTCTGGTTGTGTAGCCGTCATGGCTGGGGGACTTGTAACAAGTGTCTCCATGTTTCTTGTTGTGTAGCCGTCATGGCAGGGGACTGAGCTAGTGACTCCCTCGTGTTCTCGTCGTGTAGCCGTCGTGGCAAGGGACTGGTAACGAGTGTCATCTGCTGGTGTAATATCCAGGATGACTCGGCCCTTTTTTTTTCAGCGTGGGATGATTGCTGAGGTTTGTTCATCGTCGGGAAGACGATGCGTAATGGGGGGGTAGATGTAGCAGGGTGGAATAACTCCACCTACTGGGAGATCGTGCGCATGCGTGCGGCTTATTGGCTGCCCTTGTATGGAGTATAAAAGAAGTGGGCTTTGGCGACCTGATATGCGTCTTGGTATTGCCGTGATGTCACGTCATCTGTTGCCGCCGACGGTTCAAACTGTTCGCGTCTGCTGTGCGCTCGCTGCCTACGTGTCACAGGTATGTTCAGCCGTGTCAGAAATGAGTGTTGACCCTGTTTAGCTGCTATCCGTTTTATGCACAGTGAAATATTTATAGCATGTCATTTACAGCGATTATGTTTCTGATGGAGTGGCTGTATTCCGACATGGTGTGCGACCATGAATGGTTTGGTTACATTGACCATCCCGCGGTATGTATAATTATAGCTTTGTTGATTTTAATAATGTTACTCTCTTTAACGTATTGCTATGCTCTGCAGGTTATCTGCAGATCTGAGGGTTCTCCCTGCCTACTTAATGGGATTGAGCGTCAATATTAACTCGTGAAGCGGCTAAGTGTGACTATGTTGCTGTTTTGCCTCTAGTTTTTATAGTAACGTTAAACTGTGTGTGTGCACGTTGGTGCGGTACCGTCATGCGCCTCGGTCGAGGCTGGTGCTTCTTTGGTTGGCTGGTCTGTCTTCACCAGCTGCCACCTGCTTGATCTTCTGATTGTGCATCAGTACATGGAGTTTCTTTATGAATGTTTGTTTTGTTATGGTGCATAATTCACTCTGGGCATTGTAATGCATAACTGCTGAGTCTGAGTGAAATGCGTGTTTTTAACTGTTCTCTCTTACGAGAACAGTTATTTGTATGTGCCTTTTTGTGGTTTCTTGTTATTGTTGTGCGTTTATATTGTTTTGTGTTATTTTCTTTGCAGGAGCTGGAGGTTTCCGGAGAGGGAGGGCTAGCTGCTATCGTGTGTGGTGATTTACACCTAGGCCGTGTGTTTTCTTGCATCCAATCTTCACGTGTGTGTGTGGGCGCGTGTATGGGGTTACTGGGGCTCCTGTTAATTTGGTAGCTAGTCTGTACCTCCAGGAACCTCCGCTGCTGGTCTATTAGTTAAATGTAGATATAGGTTTGTTGTAATGTGTTTCTGATACAAACTGTGTGAACGTTACTGTAAAATTGTTTCTAAAAATCTTGTGACCTTTTAACTATTTATTATGAAGTGCTGATGAGAGAAATAAAAGTATATTTTTCTATATGTTGCCCCACGTCTCTTTACCCACGTAATAGATAACGAACCTGTGTGCCCTTAGGGCGGTTAGTCCCCAGTCCTCTGGGGTGGCGTAGTCGACCGTTGTTGTCATTATTGGAGTATACGCCTGCTCTTAAAGGAGAGTGTGTGGCGTCACCACCGAAAAGAAACCCGCTTATGCCACATATTATCTTTCTCTCCTCATCTCCATCACTCTCTTTTTCTCTGTGTTTTTCTCTTCCTCTCCTAAAGCTGAGCTTTGACTGATAAAGGCTTTTCATTTGTGTGTGTGTCAGAGAAGAAAGAGAACAGAGGGTCTCAGGTCGTCAATTTACTGAAGAAAAAGAAAGAGAGGAGAGAGCAGGTAAATAATCCACTGCCCGCTAACATGGTTTTAAAGCTTTTTCTTATCCTTTTTGGCCTTTAAAAGTCTTAAATGTTAACCCCCTAACAACCTCAAATGTAGGACCTCAGTGATTATAAAGCCCTGTCTACGGCCCTGTGTTAGGCATCAGATCAATAATGAGTGTGTACATGTTGTAAATTAATTTAATAAACTTACCTAGCTTTCCTAATATAATATTAATTATTAATATGTACACATTCATATTAACCTTGTGCCTAATTAGACAATGCAGCGTCTGTGAACATAAACTCACTCACACACACACACACACAGTTTTTCATTTCTATCCTTGTGAGGACATTCCATAGGCGTAATGGTTTTTATACTGTACAAACTGTATATTCTATCCCCTTACACTGCCCCTATCCCTAAACCTACCCATCACAGGAGACATTCTGCATTTTTACATTTTCAAAAATATATAATTTAGTATGTTTATTAACCCGTTCCCCTCATGGGGACCGCTGGCTGGTCCCCACAATGGAGGTGATCTCAGGTTTTACTATCCTTGTGGGGACATTATGGTTCCCACAATGTAATATATACCAATTCACATAAACTCAGTCACACACACACACACACATAAACTCAGTAACACACACACACACACACACACATAAACTCAGTCACACACACACACACACACACACACACACATAAACTCACTCACACACACACACACACACACACACACAAACTCAGTCACACACACACACACACACAAACTCAGTCACACACACACACACACACACACACACAAACTCAGTCACACACACACACACACACACACACACACACACACACATAAACTCACTCACACACACACACACACACACACACACACACCTAAACTCAGTCACACACACACACACACACACATAAACTCAGTCACACACACACACACACACATAAACTCAGTCACACACACACACACACATAAACTCAGTCACACACACACACACACACATAAACTCAGTCACACACACACACACACACATAAACTCAGTCACACACACACACACACATAAACTCAGTCACACACACACACACACACACACACACACACATAAACTCAGTCACACACACACACACACACACACACACACTGATACTGATAGACATTCACGAGTTCACACTTACGAATGATCAGAGAGTAAAGGTTTATGCGTATTTGGCGTGCTGTCCGGGGGGAGGGCTCCGAGCTCGGAATTTGGGCCCGAACCCAGAGTACTCCCCCGTCTCTGGTTAGGAAGATAGCCATGCAAGTGTGAGGAGATGGGGTGGTGGAGGGATGCTGAAAACTGTCGAGGAATAAGGGTGAGTTGACTATGAATATTTATAGGTTTTACTCATGCTGATTGAGTGGATCTGTTGATAACTGATTGATGACAGCTGGTTGGAGTGACTTGATTGCTTGATCATTAGAACGTGTTCCTCCCGAACCTTGTTAATAAAACATCATTTCACGAGTTCACACTTACGAATGATCAGAGAGTAAAGGTTTATGCGTATTTGGCGTGCTGTCCGGGGGGAGGGCTCCGAGCTCGGAAATTGGGCCCGAACCCAGAGTACTCCCCAAAAAGCTAAGTGAGCAAAAGGACAGCCGCCAGCTTAAAGACCCCCCGAAAAGAGCGTAGAGATTGGCGGGCTGGCATTTCAAGGAAGAGCCTGGTTGTTTGGCCAGGAGAGCTCTCGCAGCGTCCGACAGGGGTTCAATATGTAAAGTCTTGGGCGGGTAAGTTCAGCAGGCATGCGGGAAGGCAAGTATGGATGTTCGGACGGGAGGGTACTTGTGGCAATTGTCACGGCATCGGAACGGGTAAGCCTCGTCGGAATGGAGAAAACGCAAATGCTTGACTGGAAGAGTTTGCTGCGTCCACTGGGTGATTAAAACTCGCTGGACAGAGAAAGAGGAGACGAAGTCGCCTGGCCTGGGGAACTCTTGTTGTGTCCGCTGGGAGATCAATACTCGCTGGACAGAGGAGGAGGAGACATATGCTCGACCGGGAAGGCTCTCGCTGTGTCTGCTGGGAGATCAATACTCGCTGGACGGAGAAAGAGAAGACTTGGATGCTTGACCGGGAAGGCTCTCGCTGTGTCCGCTGGGAGATCAATACTCGCTGGAAAGAGAAGACTTGGATGCTTGACCGGAAAGGTTCTCGCTGTGTCCGCTGGGAGATCAATACTCGCTGGACGGAGAAAGAGAAGACTTGGATGCTCGACCGGAAAGGTTCTCGCTGTGTCCGCTGGGAGATCAATACTCGCTGGACGGAGAAAGAGAAGACTTGGATGCTCGACCGGAAAGGTTCTCGCTGTGTCCGCTGGGAGATCAATACTCGCTGGACGGAGAAAGAGGAGACAAGTTTGGCTGGAGAGGCTCTCGCTGTGTCCGCTGGGAGATCAATACTCGCTGGACGGAGGAAGAGAAGACCTATATGTTCGACGTACAGGGCAATACTCACTATATATAATTTTTTTTTTTTTTTTTTTTTACTCGATGAGGGTTTGGTGGGCTTTTTTAATGTGGAATCGGTTGGTTCTGATGTAGCTTTGGAAGGCGTCTGAGGACCATCTTCCAAGGGCTTGGATCTGCTGCTGAGAGAGGCCTTTTTGAGCTGCTGAGGTTGCTGCCCCGATGCGGAAGGAATGGCTGGAGAAATTCTCTGCCGGGATGCCTGATTGTTGGAGAACGGATTTGAGGTGCTTTTGGAACCAAAAGCGTGTCACAGGTTTGTTGGAGTCATCCACGAAGAGGGGTTCGAGATGGGATTTAGCCTGATGATGAAAGGTTGAAAATGTATATAAAATGACCTTTTTTGGTTTGATCTGTTTTGCTTTGTTTTATCAAGAAGGAGATTGTTTCGCTGTCAAGTACTGATAGGTCTGAGATGCTTGGGTGGACTTTTGGGTCAAATCGGGAAGTGATAGCCAGTTCCGAGCATCTGAGGAAACCAAAAAAGGCTAAAATAAACATGGCATCGAGCGTGTGAGAGGTGTTAAGGGATTGGTAGCCTGTGCGCAGGGTATAAATGCATTTAGTGAGAATATCTAACGTGATGGGATGTCTTGTGTCCGGGCGGGTGGGCTGGGATCGTTGGATGCCTTTAATTAGGAGGGAGGTTTGAGAATTATTAATTTCCGTGGAGGGGGTGCCATGTATCAATTTGTGAAAAAATTGGATGCCGCTCAGGTAGCCTTTGATGGACCCAACTTGAAGGCCCTTAACGCTGTTGAGGTAAGAGATGAAGGAGGTTATTGAAAGGAGAGAAAAATCAGGGAATGGTGTGTTGTAGGAAAAGTGGAAAGTTTTAAAATATTTCCATGCGGTCACGTAGGATTGAAGAGTTCTGGGAGAAACTGCTTGAAGAATGGTGTCGAGCGATGTGTCGAGGAGGGATTTTAACGAGTGGGTTACGGGAATATTAATTCCGAATAATGAGGTACTGGAGTTGGGAATTTGTCCGCCTCTGGAGCCAGCGTCCTGAATTTCTGCAGACCGCGCAATAAATGTTCCTGCAGCCAAGGAATACTCTGCTGTGAAGGTCGGTGTCGAGTGCTCCCCAGTAAGGGCACTGGTTCCACTGGGAAACTCTAACAGCGCATTTTGCCGAGAAGAGTTTGTGGTAGGTATAAAAGTGCCCTCCCCCGTAAGACAACGCGAGCTCGGCTATGAACGCTAAATAGTCGTTCAGTTCGCGCCGCCTATGAGGGAATGCTGAACAAATGACTTCTGTGAAATGGCTGAAAGCGATGGAGAATTCAGAAAACGAAAGTAAACGTGATGAATGCATGTTTAGATTTTTTTTGATTTTCACACACACACACAGTGATACTGATAGACATTAGTGTTACTGACATTATGAGGATCTTCACACACACACACACACACACACTTTTTCTCACCTGAATACTTGACAGTGTATCTGACTGAGGTCTTGAGTTGCTCTCCGTGAGTAAGCCGACATCTCCACTCTCTGTTGTCATCTTCCTTCAGGAGTGTTGTAGTCAGAGTGATGATGATACAGTGATATTGATCTGATGATGATGATATCTGATATCTGGAGTCTGTCTTCAGATCAACACCAGTCTGATTCACCCACAACATCTCAAATCCCTCAGAACTGACCAAATAATCACAGGAGAATAGAGAATACAACTGACAGGAGAGAGTCACAGAGCGGCCTGGACTGATCTCAGTCTGTGATGATGATGATGAAGATGATGATGATGAAGATAGAAACAGTGAAACTGAACACAAGACACAAATCACAGACTTTTCAATCATCATCTGAGTTTAATAAATAATCTGCCCTTTTTTAACTGACCACATAATCATAAACTTACCATGAAGAACATGCAGAAAAACATCAGCATCAGGTCCTTGTTTCTGTCCATTCACATATTGTCTGCAGCTGTAAAATCCATAATCTTCTTCTGTGACGTTCTTGATGTTCAGAGAGCAGTCAGACTCCAGACTCAGTCTCTCATGTCTCTCTGTGTCGTTCTTCTTTATTCCTCCAGTAATCAGTTCAACTGTCCCTGCTGAATCTCTGAAGCTGCTGTAGATCCATGTAGTTGATGTGCAGTCAGGAAGAGCTTTATTACAGGACAGATGCACATTTTCACCAGAACTGATGAACACATGATCCTCTCCACTGGTTCCTGAAACACAAATAAAAAGCAGAAGATTCAAATACAATCTTTTTCCTCACTAAATGCAAACAACACTCTCTCCAGAATAAACTATCAGTCTTTATCAGAGAGCTGTTCAAATCACTGACACACTCTTACTATGAAGATAATCTCCATCATCAGATGTTTGAGTGACACTATGTCCAGTATCAGGAATAATACAGTATAATCAGTGTGTATCGATACACAACTCTGAGATCACAACGTGAATGTGTGCAAGAATAAACTGAGCATGTTCAAATGAACTCTTTCCAGACTAACTCCACTAAATGTGTTTAGAGAAAATACAGATTTCTTTACCTGTGAGAAGTGAAGAGAGAATGATCAGTCCCAGCAGACACATATCACACTTATCAGACATTTTCTGTTTCTGTCAGTCTTCCTCTTCATTATATATAGTTACAGCTCCTCCTCTTCATTATATATAGTTACAGCTCTTCCTGTAAGCATCATCAGCTCTTCCTGTGGTTGGTCACTTCCTCTGATCTCATCTATTGGGTGTTGAAACTCGGAGAAGTCAAGTCAAGTCAAGTCATTTTATTTGTATAGCACATTTAACCGAACAGCAGTTGACCCAAAGTGCTTTACAAGTTAAAACAGGAAAGGCAAAAAACAATATGCCTTGACAATACATAAAGATGAGTACAAGACTCATTGAATACACTTAAATAATTGAATAAAACAAATTATAAAGCAATAAAATATCACATCAAATTTTTCTAAAGAGAATTAAAAGCAAGAGAGTAAAAGTGTGTTTTCAGATTTGTCTTGAAACTGACAATTGTATTACAGGACTTGACATGAAGTGGGAGGGAGTTCCAGAGTTTAGGAGCTATTACAGAAAAGGCTCTGTCCCCTCTGGTTTTAAGACGTGTCTTGGGGATAACAAGTAGCTGTTGGGTTGTAGACCTGAGTGGTCTAACGGCAGAGTAGGTAGACAGAAGCTCAGAAATATACAAAGGGGCTTGACCTTGTAGAGCTTTAAAAACGAAAAGTAGGATTTTAAAATCAATTCTGAATTTCACTGGTAACCAGTGGAGCTCAGCTAAAACTGGGGTTATGTGCTCTCACTTTTTGGTGCCTGTGAGGAGTCTTGCAGCAGCATTCTGGACTAACTGAAGTCTATTTAAATTATGTTTAGTTAGACCTGTGTACAGAGAATTACAGTAGTCTAAGCGTGAGGAGACAAAAGCATGAATTACTGTTTCAAGATCTTTCTTGGATAAAACGTGCTTCAGCTTAGCTACTGTTCTAAGCTGATAAAAACTACCTTTAACGACAGAGCTAACTTGTTTATTAAAATTAAGAGAACTGTCAAAAATGACACCTAAATTTCTGACCAGATTCTGCAAATTAGATGACCAAGGGCCAAGGGCATTACTCCAGTGTTTTGTAGTGGAGGGGGATCCAAATAAAATCATCTCTGTTTTCTTGGTATTCAACTGGAGGAAATTTTCTGCCATCCATGATTGAATGTCTTCCAAGCAGCTAAGAATTGTTTTGATATCTGAAGTACAACCAGGGGAAATGGGTAAGTACAGTAATGTATCATCAGCATAGCAATGGTATCTTAAGTTGTGCTTTTCAAGGATGGAGCCAAGGGGCAGCATGTATAGGGAGAATAACAGGGGACCAAGAACTGATCCTTGAGGGACTCCATATTTAATATCCACTGGCGGGGATGATTTAGCACCCAGTTTGACAGAGAATGTTCTCTCTGTCAGGTATGATTTAAACCAGCGTAAAACAGGGCCCTGTAATCCGACACTATTTTCCAGGCGATCAATAAGAATACCATGATCAATAGTGTCGAAGGCAGCGCTAAGGTCAAGGAGGATAAGTAATGCACTTGATCCAGAGTCAATGGTAAGAAGAATGTCATTATAAACTTTAAGTAGTGCGGATTCTGTGCTGTGTAGAGCTCTGAAACCAGATTGGAATTTATCCAATATGTTAAAATTAGTCAAGAAAGAGAGGATCTGCTTGAAAACTGCTTTTTCCAGGATTTTAGAAATAAATGATAGTTTAGAGATAGGTCTGAAATTTCCAGGATCATTAGGGTCAAGATTGGGTTTTTTCAATAGTGGTTGTGCTACTGCGTGCTTAAAACCAGATGGAACAACACCATTGTATAAGGAACAGTTTACTATAGCTAACACAATTGGAGAAAGGACATCAAAGACCTCTTTAAAGAGACGAAAGGGAATAATATCAGAAGGGCAACTAGAAGGCTTAAGGTGAGAAACTATCTCAGACAACTCAGGGGAAGACAGAGGAGTGAAATGCTGGAGAAAATTGGTAGGACTGCAAGATGTAACTAAGATGCAACCCTGGGTTGTGATGCTAGATCTGATAAGGTCAATTTTTGGGATAAAATAATCAGAAAACTCATCACAAGTTAAGGATGTATCAACTGTATTAGCCGGATTTAAAAATGTGTCGATAGCTTTAAAAAGAACTTTGGGTCTATTTGCCTGTGAGTTAATAAGTTCACTGAAATAATTAGCTTTTGCCTTTTTAACAGTGACTTGATATGCTTTCAGATGTTGCAGAAATATGTCATAAGAGACCTGAAGCTTATCTTTTTTCCATTTCCGTTCAGCCTGTCTACAGGCTTGACGGAACACTTGTATGGAACTATCCACCCAAGGTGTTAAAGTGTTTGACTTTACTCGTTTTAATTTTACAGGGGCTATCTGATCCAATGTATTAGTACAAGACAGGTTAAAACTAGAGACAAGCTCATCAATATTAGTGCATGATGGCAAGTCAGCAGAGAGGGAGGGAGGGAGAGCAAACTTAAAGGAATTTGAGAAAAGAGAAGCTGTAGCTGAGTTAAATGAACGAGCTAAAACGTAAGAGGGGGGAGGGACAGAAGGAGGACTATAGCTAGAAAATTCAAATTCAATCAGAAAGTGATCGGAGATAGCAACATTTGTGATAGCAAGTTTGTCGACTGATATCCCTGATGACAAAACAAGGTCCAATGTGTGTCCCTTGATATGAGTAGAGTCACAAATTGATTGAGTGAGATTAAAAGAGTCAAGTATCGCTAAAAATTCATTCACCATCGGCTTAGTTGGGCAACAGACATGAATATTAAAATCACCAAGAATCAGCATCTTGTCAGACTGAATGGCCAAAGCAGACAGAAGGTCAGAGAAATCATGTATAAAGCAGCCAGTAGCTTTAGGTGATCTGTAGACCAGTGCACATAACAGGGGTGTTTGCAGACAATTTGCCAGTATAAACAGTTGAACTTCAAAAGAGGAGTAGTTTTTTACAGGAAGGATTTTGCATTTGAATATATTTTAAAAAATTGTAGCTAGGCCACCACCACGGCCAGAGATCCTTGGCGAATTTAGGAAACCCCACTGAGGAGGACATAATTCAGTGAAAGGGGATAAATCACCAGTACGAAGCCAAGTTTCAGTCACAAATCAAATGTCCAACTCGTGCGATGTGATAATGTCATTTAGAATGAATGTCTTATTAGCTACAGAACGGGCATTTATGAGAGCAATTTTAACTGGCAAAGATCGAGTTGTTGAACTAGTAGAGACATGTCCATTAAAACAAAGTGAGCGGAGACACGCCGAATCCACTCCACCACGGGAAAGGACAGTCTTAGCCGAGATGGAACGAGGAGCCAAGCGCACAGGAATCTGAGTCACTGGAAGTTCGCAAACAGGCGACGAAAGGAGGATAAGATTCCGATACTCGATACTTCCAGCAGAGCGATGCCTAGGCGAGGAGCCAGCGGGCCGCATAGAGACAACTGTGGAGATGGTACCATCAGAGTTCCCGGGATTTGTAAGAAAAATGCGACGGCTTCCTCGATGCACATAACGGGGTCGCGAGCGAGAAATGCCCAGGGCGGTGCACAGCTTATACACCTTAGCAGTCAGACGAAGAGATGGCGACATAAAGTAAGTATACCCACCGGTCGAGCATCCTGCAGTTCCTGAAACGAGAAAGAAAAGTTAGAAAAATAACGTGATAAAAGCAATATAGTGGGTATATACACAATATATATATATATATTTTTTTTTAAATAATGCATGGTTATGATGCCTATAAACACGGCCGCGATGGACCATTAGACCGTGATGGCTGCACGTGAACATGGTGAAACAGACAACATAGAGACGAGGTCCAATGGACCACACGCAGAAGCCATAATAGCGCAAGGTCGAGATGACCACATAAAGACGAGGCCGCGATGGACCACTTGACCACGATGGGCCGCACATAAAAGCCGATGAGGCGCCAGGTCATGATAGACCACATAAACACAAGGTCATGCTTGACCACAGGCCATGATAGACCACATAAACACGAGGTCATGCTTGACCACAGGCCATGATAGACCACATAAACACAAGGTCATGCTTGACCACAGGCCGGCATCGACCACACGTAGCAAGGCCGCGATGGACCAACATACCTCAAGGGCATACACAGACAAGCCACATTGGCCACACGGCCATGATAGACCACATATAAGCAGGGCCACAATGGCCACGAGACCACGATGGGTCACACACAGGACAGGCCACGATAGACCACACGGCCATTGGACCACATAAAACCAAGGCCGCGATGGACCACAAGGCCATGATGGCCGCATAAGGGACAAGGCCACGGTAGGCCACACGGCCATGGTAGACCACAGAGACGAGACCGCTTAGGAGCCACAACGGCCGCTAATGCCACATGAATACGAACCTATAAGACAAGGCTACTAAGCCACACGAAACAGCGGCCGCGATGGGCCGCACATAGGACAAGGCCATTGAGGCCACACGTAGACGGCTAAACAGACACGACCGTTAGGCCACATGAAACCAAGACCTCTATAGGTCACTAGACCACGATGGGCCTTGGAGGACAAGGCCACGGTAGGCCACACAGCCATGGGAGACCACAGACACGAGACCGCTTAGGAGCCACAACGGCCGCTAATGCCACACAGAGACAAAGCCTATAAGACGAGGCAACTAAGCCACATGAAACCGAGGCCGCGATGGACCACAGACCCGATGGGCCACACATAGGACAAGGCCACGATAGGCCACACGGCCATGATAGACCACACAGAACAAAGGGATAAACAAAGGGATGACCCGACCACGAATGGCCACACACAGGACAGGGCAGCAATGAGCTACGAGCCGCTAAAGGCCACACATAGACGGGCTAAACATAAACACGGCCATAAAGCCACATGAAACCACGACCTCTAGAGGTCACTAGACCACAATGGCCTTGCAGGACAAGGCCACGGTAGGCCACACGGCCATGGGAGACCACAGAGACGAGACCGCTTAGGAGCCACAACGGCCGCTAATGCCACACAAAAGACAAGTTTCACGAGACAAGGCCGCTAGGCCACACGAACCAGGCCGCGATGGACCATGAAGACAAGGCCACGATAGGCCACACAGACCATGGCTATGACTGCCTACTTGGGACGAGACCGAGCTCAGCCACTAGGCCGAGAAGGATCACACAAAGACGAGAGACAGGCTGAAACAGCCACACAGAACGGAGTTGCAACACATAGAGACAGACACAATGTGGCTTATCAGATGATGTGAATTAGCTGCTGCTCGGTAAGTAAGTGATATGCAGCCGAGACACCACCACCAGTATTTGCATGAGGATTTACCTGGATTGTTACTGGAGAGCTTGCTGAGCTTCAAGAATCATTTTTGAATCGGTTCTTATATAGGATTCAAAAGCAGAGGAAGACCATCTTCCCATGATCTTAATGGCTGATGTAGAAACTCCTCGTTCAGCTGCTGTAGAGGCTGCCCCAATTCTGGAGGAATGGCCAGTATAGAGAAAAGGGTAGATGGCAGCTTTTGAGGACAGACACTAAATGAGCCCTGAACCAGGCTTTAGATAGAGGTGCTTCATTAGGTTGGATAACAGGGGGAGTGATCTGAGAACTTGGGCAGATTTTAAGGAATTTAATCATAGATGAGAAGGAACAGAATTTATTGCTAATTTTGGAAATCGTTAATGTGATAACAGAACTTGAATTCTAGAGTACATTCAGCAAAGTTACAACACTCGAAGGTCAACCATGGAAGATTTTCATTTAACGAGATTGCTTTAAGGACTACGACAAACGCTGAGCGGCATTCCTCCTGGGTTAGTGGCATCACAAACCCTAAATTACATAAATCCAGTCCCCAGAATATGATTTATAGATATCATAACAAAATGAGCAAATCGATGACTAGAAGATAACTTCGTATAAGCTGCATAATCATGAACTAACCATCCTGAAGTGAGGTCTCATGTTTACACTTCTTGGGTCTCTCCATCTTTGACTGACTTGGATTTGAACAGCTAAAAGTTTTGAAATTTGTCTGTGAGGGGTAAGCGAAGCTGTAGTACGAGCTGTTGAAACTCCACCCCCTGTGCTGGGAGCAGTAGCCTGACTGCATCCGAGGGATAGAAAAACTGTGTGCTTCACTCACCCTCAATGACAATTCCAGCATCAATACGAAAATATCTGTGGGGCTTTCTGAGCCAAAACCCCTCGCACACACCCTGGGGACACCGGAGACCTACCACACTCAGATTTTGTAATTGTGGACGCAAGCCACAAGCCAACCAGGCCCGATAGGACTCCTTCTTCAGCTTGACGGCAGCCCTTACTTCCGGTGTCCACCACCGGGTTCGGGGATTGCCGCCTCGACAGGCACCGGAGACCTTACGGCCACAGCTCCGAGCGGCCGCTTCGACAATGGAGGTGGAGAACATGGTCCACTCGAACTCAATATCTCCAGCCTCCCTCGGGATCCGGTCGAAGCTCCGCCGGAGGTGGGAGTTGAAGATCTCTCTGACAGGAGACTCGGCCAAACGTTCCCAGCAGACCCTTACAGTACGCTTGGGTCTGCCGAGTCTGTCCAGCTTCCTCTTCCGCCATCGGATCCAACTCACCACCAGGTGGTGATCGGTTGACAGCTCCGCCCCTTTCTTTACCCGAGTGTCCAAGACATACGGCCGCAGGTCAGATGAAACGACCACAAAGTCGATCATCGACCTACGGCCTAGGGTGTCCTGGTGCCACGTGTACTGATGGACACCCTTATGCTTGAACATGGTGTTCGTTATGGACAAACTGTAACTAGCACAGAAGTCCAATAACTGAACACCGCTCGGGTTCAGATCAGGGGGGCCGTTCCTCCCAATCACGCTCCTCCAGGTTACACTGTCGTTGCCCACGTGGGCATTGAAGTCCCCCAGTAGAACGACGGAGTCTCCAGTCGGAGCACTTTCTAGCACCCCTCCCAGAGACTCCAAGAAGGCCGGGTACTCTGCACTGCCGTTTGGCCCGTAGGCACACACAACAGTGAGAGACCTATCCCCGACCCGTAGGCGCAGGGAAACGACCCTCTCGTTCACCGGGGTAAACTCCAACACATGGGGGCTGAGCTGGGGGGCTATAAGCAAACCCACACCAGCCCGCCGCCTCTCACCATGGGCAACTCCAGAGTGGTGAAGAGACCATCCTCTCTCAAGGAGTGTGGTTCCAGAGCCTAAGCCGTGCGTAGAGGTGATACCAACTATCTCTAGTTGGAACCTCTCAACCTCACGCACAATCTCAGGCTCTTTCCCCGCCAGCGAGGTGACGTTCCACGTCCCTAGAGCTAGTTTCCGTGTCCAGGGATCGGGTTGTCGAGGCCCCCGCCTTCGGCTGCCGCCCAATCCTCTCAGCACCGGCCCCTTATGGCCCCTCCTGCAGGTGGTGAGCCCACGGGAAGGCGGCCCCACGTCGCTCCTTCGGGCTGAGTCCGGCCGGACCCCGTGGGGGGAGGCCCGGCCACCAGGCGCTCGCATACGAGCCCCAACCCCGGGCCTGGCTCCAGGGTGGGGCCCCGGCTGCGCCATACCGGGCGACGTCACGGTCCTTGATTTATTTGTCTTCATAAAGGGTATTTTTTGAACCACTCTTAGTCTGACCCGTCGCCTAGGACCTGTTTGCCTTGGGAGACCCTACCAGGGGCATATAGCCCCGGACAACATAGCTCCTAGGGTCATTCGGGTACTCAAACCCCTCCACCACGTTAAGGTGGCAGTTCAAGGAGGGGCTTGAATAAAATAATCTAACATATAGCTGTTAGTTCTACGGTGTTAAGCACGTTGACCTTGACCTGAGCATCCTAATAATGCTTTCTTATAAATTCGTATCAATTACATAAATATTTCTATGACACATGCTATCAGTGGATTAAAGTAGTCACCAGGAAAACTTGTTACAACGATTTATACCATATCTGTTATTGTAGAACTTAATTTTTTGGTATTAAAGATTTGAATTAAAAAAAAAAATAGTATAACACATTTGTTAGAGAATTTCCAGCACTTGTAAATGTATAATATACTGTCTTTGTATAATATACTCCTACTATACGCATACCTACATAGCCATATTTACTACTGCATATGCTTAAATATAGTGACCAACTGTTCTCTTAAGCTCAGCTTTTTTCCTTTATAGATATGGTGGTCATATATTAACATGAAAAATTAAAAATAGCTGGACATCTTTGTAAATGCCAAAGCTGATGAATTAAGAGAAGGCATAACGAGTTGAATTGGGTACTGCTCCTTTAAGTGGAACGCACTCTCTGGTGAGTGGGCAGCCGGTATGAGACGAGAGCGCGAGCTTTGAATATAGCATAAGTGTAAGCCGGTTAATATTTTTGTTACTCTTATGCTGGTTTATTTCTATTCAGTTGTCGTGAAGTATATGCGAACTGCCCATGTGTGCGTGGGATCGACGATGGTGAAAATACATTAACACTGCGCTGCCTGTGGGATATCAGTTACGTGGATCTTGCTTACACATGCTACAACCATTCAGCGAGCTATCCAGCCCTACTGTAAAGTGTTACAGTATGTTGTGTTGAAGACTGCAGTCTGTATCCGCAGTTAAGAAAACTGCCACGTCACCACAGTCACGAATGAACTCCACCGCTGGTGAAGGAAGCAGCGGAGTAGCCAAATTAATATACTTACCTGAATGAAGTTTGAATGTTTGATCATGAGTAAATGTTAACGTGGCTGCTGGAAGCGCAAACGTGAGAACCGACTGAAAGCGTTGAAAGTGAAATTTGAACTTGAACTGAAAACCATGTTAGAGGATCGTCTCTCATGAGAGGAGTGTTGTGGCAAAAATTCATCAAACAAACATCACTGCGTAAGGGAGACTCAGAGTCAAATTATAAAATTAAAGTATTTATTCTTGCAAGAATAGGAGCAGTCTAATACACAGCTGTTACCCTGTGCAGAAGAGTGACACACCCCCAGACAGACTGAACTAGCTTTTATCTCTAAGTTCCAAGGCCTTCTCCGCAGAGCCCTCCTCCCACAGTAGTTTTCCATTCAGTAATTTTCCATAGACAAGGAAGCCATAACACTAGTTTCGATTCGTCACTAGAGCCAACTCCTAAGCCCTCCTTCACCAAATGGCCTTCTGACATCTAGGTCAGATGTCCTTGTTCGTCTGTTCTCTGGAGTGTCTCTCCCTTCTGCCTCCCCAGGTACATAAAAAGAATCTGCTCTCACTACAAGTGAGAGTCACACATGTGACATTCTTTGAATCATCTATATTTTACTAAAGATCAATGAATATCATAAAATAGCCACCACAACTCCTCACTTTTTATCATTATTAATCAAACATAATAATAATAACAATAATAATAGTAATAATAAATGCAAGTTCAAGTCATTAAAAAAAAAATCACTCCTCTTGAACCTGTGAAGAAAAAGAGTTTAGGATGAAGAAAGCATAAGGCTGTTTTTGTTGGGGTAAGACCCATACTTATTTAGCAAGCAAGTAAACATGTTTACTAATGCCGGGCTCACTACCTCAGTCACACTAGTAAGGAAAAAAAATAGTTATAAACAGTAGGAAAACAAACAATGCAATAAAATGCAAATGGTAAAATCATTAAAAATTTAAAAATATAAAAAACCTCCTTTACATATCAATCGTTCTCAAAAAGAAAAGAAACCATCAACACATTTAACTGTAATCTCTACTTGAATTACTACTCTAATCATCTGCATAATTCTGTTCATCCCCATCATCATTCAGATAGACTGTTATTTTCACCAATGGAACAGACCAGTTTTCTCATTCACCTATGAATAACAAAATTATCAGAATAACACATACAATCATAACTCCTGCACATTCAACATTTCCCCATATCCATTTCCCTAACCATAATTTGTTCTTTTACTTTTAATTCAATCAGGCAGTGGTTCTACTTAATCAGCTTCAATAATAATCCCCATAATTTACATTAATTAATAGATCTTCTCTTCCTCAAAACATTTGCCTTAAATATTTTCTAATGAATCAGTAACCAATCAAATCATTTGTCATATACAGATGGTACTCAACCAGAATGAGACTTTTACCGCCGCCGTTCCCGCGGCGGTAAAATTGCGGGGGTGTATTTGCTGGCTTTGACCGCTAAGAGGCGCTACAATCGCAGACTTTGAAAAGTGTCAGTTTATTCTCTCTATTGTGTAATCTGCCGCCGCGCCGCGGCTCATTGAGAGTGATTGAAATGTGGTAAAACAGATCAATTCAAGTTAAACATGTAGTTAAATGAATTAATATAATCACAAGACTGAAATTAAATGTAGGCCTAATACATTTAATAAATAATGAAAACATTTAAACACAAAACATTGCAATAGAAAAATATTAGGCTACATCAATGAGGCTTTGCAAGAGCAACGTCTCATCAGCGGACCGACGATATGCAGTGGACAACGCAACAGCACGAGCTTCACGGAGCTTCAAGCGATGCGAGATCGAATCTCACTAGCTTTGGCTGACAGCGTTAAAATGTTTTACCATTCTTGATGCTTAGATGGGTAACTGTTTATTGAAGTCAAGCGTTTTGTTTAATTATCAATGGCACATTACAACATAAATTTGCTACTTTCCAGTAGAGCCGCTGCACAGACAACAAAACTGATGAAGGAAAGATTATCAGCCGATCGCGTCAGAAAATGAAAATGGAAGCTATCTTTAATCTGCTAAATTATTGTTTTGTGAATCATCCACGAAATTGAGATGACTGACAATTGATACCCGTCATAGCAAAGGAAGAAATTTTTAAAAATAGATCCTGGACATTTCAAGGTTTAAATAAAGTGTCGGGGCAGTTTATTTATTTAAAACAGGGTTGCATCGAGTTAGAGTTTATTAAGTAAGAAACAGAATCTTATTCTTGCGACATTTTAAATCTGTATTGCCAAAGAAATTGCAGCTAAATAAACAATTAAAACAGTAGGCTATAGTCTACAAAACGAAAATAGTTCAAAGCAACATAAATTAAGATTTTCTTTGCTTCTCTCTCGCGCTGGATCTCTTTTATTTTATTTTATTTAGTCTCCCTGCACTGCGCGCGCCGGGTCTCTCTCGACATTAAACAAGATTTCAGGGTAAAACCCCATTATACAGCTGATAATATATTGATGTCGCTGTGTGTCATCCAGACAAATCACGAAAAAAAAACTGTAACATGATTGAGTCTTGCTTCAAACAGAATGCCTGGTTGAATTCACCTTACAATAAAACGAGGTGGATCGCGAATAAAACGCTCTGTATCTGCTGCTCACTTGCATTCGTTTAGTTGGCAAGAACGCGTTTCGTCGATAGTTCATGTTTAGATAATGCCAGATTGTTGACAAACACACTCAAACGTGTTAAAATTCTACAAAACCAGTTGAAACAAATGGATTGAACACTTCAACTGAAAGTGTGTGTGAAACCCCTTTAAATACAATAGCCTACATAAAACTACAATATTTATAATTTAAGGGCCTACATTTGGACACATCGAGAGATTTATCTTTAAAAGTATTTTGCCTTTGCCTGGTCATCAGGCGCCTCTGCATATGAAAGACAGAACATTAACACCTCCTGAACCCCCAACCCCACACAGGCGATCTGAGTCTGAGACCGACTCAAAACAAAGAGAAGTCGCAATTCACACTTAATTCTAGACATAGCATAGGCTAGTAAAGTGTTGATAATGAAATAATTAAATTATTTAGGCTACATGTAGGCTAATAGGCTAATATTTCTGTCATAAAAGTTTATTAATAAACATTTAATTATTTCAATAATTGAAGAAATAAAACGCTACCTCGGTTTGGGCCAGCTTTTTCCAAGCAAGCCTAAATACAAACGCATGTTCATTTGTTCAAACGCATGTTAATTTGTTCAAACGCATGTTCATTTGTTGTCATGAATACAATGTTCAACTCAATGTTAAATTCCACGGGGATCTTTGGATCCTTACAACCAGGGTGCGCGATTTGTGAATTATCTATTATTATTATTTTTTTTATATATAAATCTCGAACCACAGTGCTTTGTGCTGCTGCTAAACTAAATAACATTTATATAATATTTATGAACTTAAATGAAACAATATCGCAACATTTCGACAAATAAATTATCTGATCTATTTTTACAATTTAATTCAGGGCGATTTAGCCTAGAGACTACATTTAGCCTAATTATAGCGAGATTTTCACCCTTGTCCGTTCATCATTGGGAAGCGCTCACAGCTTTTGAGTAGATCTGCACCTCTCGGTTTCATACGGATTACCTAATCAGATAACATTTATTAAATATTTAGACATTTAAAAGCTTTAGACATAGCCGATTTCTTATCGTGACTGAGCGGAGGAAAGTGGCTTTCGGTTCATTTTTGTGACGCGCAGTTCCCGGAGACATGCAGAGACGACAGATAAACTTTTGAATAAAAGTTTGAATATGAATACAAGTTTACAGTTTTGACCGATGTAGGCTAGGCTACTCTACTCTGATCTGTATGACTAAAAAACTACGGAGTAGCCTAACTGGCCTAAGTTATTTTAGCTGTCTGTTATGAGAAAAATAAATCCAAATGAACGCGCAGCCGCGTCTGCCGAACACTAATTCAACATGCCAGAATAAACCCCGACTTTAGAACAATGGATAGCGCCACTCGGCGTGGTGTGCCAAAATACTTAATTAAAAACTTCAATATTTCATTCAAAATAATCTCAAAACGCTTTGTGACATTTTGAAAGCCGTGCCTGCATTAAGGCACTGGAACCATGAACTGAAACTGGTTCTGATTTTATTGTTTGTCGTTTAAACGTGCCTGTTGCATATCTTTATTTTATATATTTTAAATGGTCTATTGGTGAAGTAATTTATAGCATTGGTTACTGTGGAGGGAGGGGGGATTAAAATAATTCAGCAGAAGCAGGGATGTTTAGACCAAAAGGAAATCCCCGTTCCCCTGGCAAATCGCACCTTATTAAAACCATGTTTTACAAACTCTTTATAGGAACCAAAAAAAAAAGGCTATCCTGTATAAAAAAAAATGTTTTGTTTGTTTGATTGTCTGCATTAATAATAGGCTATGACATGCATTAATAGGCTAATACAAAATGTACAATAATCTTTGTTTGTACGGGATTCGAACCCGTGTCATCCATATGATCGATACGTAAGTTCTACCAGTTTATCCAATCTCTTCCAGAAAAGCGCTCATCATTCGTCTCATTCCTCAGTTGAGTAGTAAACAAATAATCAGCTTCTTTGCACCTAATTTATTTTTGTTCGTTATTTTTGTTATTATTATTTTATCACGCTGCTCCCAACGGGCAATAGGCTTATGTCGCCCACCGACGTCTAGGTTACAATATGAAATAAAGGCTATATTGTTCTCGTCTCTATTTTAAAATTATGATTCTATTTTTCTGTCCTAAACAATGTTCTACAGTAGCCTATTTCATCTGTTAATTGACATTAACCCCGCTTACATTTCAAAATACGGCAATAGCTGCTGTTTTGTACAATGTCCCTCTGCGCCACCTGGCGGTCATTTCGCGAATGACTTTGAAATGCGACTGGATTATTTTTACCGCGGTAGTTTTGCCGCGGTGCCTGTCGCGGCGGTAATAGGCATTCTGGTTGAGTACCATCTGTACCAATATCAATACTAAAGCCTATTTCAATATAATCAGATAAAATCCTCAAAATCATCACAAAAACACATTCTTAAATCATTAGTTGGTCCACATCCTCCTCCAGGCGTGTTGGTGTAGGCCTGTGGAATTTTCAAAAATCATTATTTTTCATTTCATTTTCAATTATCATTAGACATTTCTTGCTTATTAGAGTCAGAGTCCTTTTCCCCTGAAAAACACATATCGTTCACAAGTCAGTATTCATACATTTGGAAAAACAGAATCAGTTCAGCTTGATGCAATCCTCCTGACATTCTGCAAAAGGAAAATTTTAGGTTAAGGTGTAGCACCTTTCTGCCACAATAATAACCCAGGCCAGGAGAGTTAGCTAAATTAATTGTCTCCCAAACCTGCATGTTCTCTGTAAAGAAAAACAAATTTTGAGGTTATTGTCAGATAGTAAAGTACGTGCTGCCACGGCCTTGGATGCCCTTGCTTTCCTGTTGAAACAATCCAGACAGCAATTTTGTTAGGCAGAAAAATGGCTTCTTTCAGGGCTTTTACCCAATTACCCCTAGTGTTCTCCCAACATTTATTCCTAATAAAACATAAAGCATCCCCCTTTTGATGGTCGACACAACTCGATCATCAATTTAACATAACATTTAACATAGTGTCTTCAGACAAATTTTCCTCCAGACATCTTTCTCTGTCTCTGAAACAAAAATATTACATTCTTCACTTAAAGCCACAATTTAATTTCCTTATCGAAGTATTTGAAGGGCAACGGCCCATCTCACAGCGTATCCTGCTTTTTCAGGTCTGTTGTTTTGTCTCGCAACTCGGTCCTCTTCAACCATTTTAAAGTCATCAATAGTTTATCAGGTCAGGTCGTGCTGTACAGACTTGGTCAATGTCAGTCAAAAAAAACAAAAAAAACATTCTCCTCTTGTTTACGATAATCATATATGGCTCTCTGCATAATTTGATATTGACTTAGCCAATGTGTCACATCTTTGTTGTTGCTGTCAAATCTATAACATCTTCTTTTATTTCAACCCATGATCTACAACTCCACAATTCCAATTTATATAAATACCTAAACTTATCCAAAAGTAATTCAAATCCACATCATAAATGACAAAAATAATTACTACCAGACGGAGCGTGATCTTAAATCTCGTCCCATGTTCTCTATCATCTTCTCATCAGATTCACTCAGCATTTGCCTTCTTTACAACTTGTCACTTGCCTTAACACATCTGTAATGAAAAAAAACACTCTCCAGAGGTTAAAGACACAATATACTCACTATTCAGGCGGAATAGCTGCCCTACACTTAACACCTACAAGACATAAAGTGCTGTCACCCTCACACACACTCATGCTAGACACACAGCATGTTAACTGCTCATTTACAATGTTCGCTTTTTTTTTTTATATTAACTCTAAAAGTATAATATTTAAAGTTCAAATAAGATTTAAACTTCACATCTTTCTGTAGCTTTTATATAATTTTACATCTTTGAAATTTGGCATCTAAAACCGTTTCAAATGTTCTATCTGTTCATTATTCATTTTGTCTTTAGAAAAGTCCGCTGGGTTGTTTTGGTTCATTATCATTATTTTGTTTAAGCTTGCCTTACCATGCCTGATAACAGAAAGACAAACAGAGTACCAAATCCCTTCCTCCACTCAGCCGTCTCTCTTACACAAATAATCTTTTCAACAGCCTCCTAAGACTGAAACTTAATTAATCATAGAACCCTTAATGGTTCATAAATGTTCATATACAAATGTTTAACTCAAATTAGAACCATTACAACAATCTAAAATACATTATGCTCTGAGTATTTATAAGGTTATCTTTAGTTTGAATACTTGTATAAATTCTCAATCCACCTAACCTTTGTTATCCAAACTCTACAAAAACTGTCTTAATCTTTAACTATCACCATGTCTAACCTTCAGGAGTTAAAACCATCTTATAGACACATTAGTTCAAAATCAACTTCTATAATTTTCCTTGCCCATAAGGCAACCAACATGTTCCTGATATAAATTAATAAGTTATGTTACTGTCTCCCCAACAAATAAGGACAATCACCTCATGGTCTCAGCTGACTCTTGAAAGCACATTTCACATTAGCTCTTTATCTATAATTTCCATCAGACTTGTCACAGTTGAAAACAAGCCATACAGTGAATTGCGGGGTTTTCTCTGGTGAGTGGTATAGAGGAACTTACATTCTCTCGGGTCAGACCGTCGCGATTCCTCACACAGCATCTGACCTCCCAATGCTATGCTGACCCCAGTGGCCTCTGGTAATCAGCGCTCAACTATACCTTCTCACATATGGCACCTCCATCCGGAGATGCAGTGTCCGGGACCCCCTGCGTTAGAATGTCTCCTGGCCAGGAAAATCATCCCGTCTTTGAGTAGTCACGTACCCACTGGTGACCCGCTCGCATCACACAATCAGTTTCTTCAACAGAACTCAGCTGTTTTTTTTCTCTGGAGCTTAGGAAAGACACATTCAAGAGTCACCTCACCTCCATCTGGACTGCCTAATATTGTTAAGGGAGACAGGTTAACAACAGTATTTAATCACTCAAATCTGTTAGACATGTCCGAATCAACAAAATCTCAGTGAACAAAATTCACATCGTCTATTCAGTGTACATCTATAGCATGGTCATAGGTCCTGTGTCATGGTGAAGGCTAAGATCAGACAAAAAACGTTACTGGTCCTAAAATAACAAAGTACAAAAATGTCACTTCTCAATTCAGGTCTACATTATTATTTTAAAGACTTTTTTAAAGTCATTCAGTTTTACAAATCTAAAATATTTAAGTACAAATTGCCCTCTGAATGGCAATGATTTCCTTTAACATGATTTCTTTTAACATCTGTGTCTATAATTTTCAACTGAAACACTTTACTATAAATAGCTTATTGTCATGACAGGCTAGATAACAGCCTTCTTACATTGAATGAGAGAGAGACTCAGGCCTTCAGGAGTTGGTACAATGTTTCTCATATTCTAAACATTCACAACTTTATCTTTTAATTCTGGCAGCTTAAGGCACCTTTGCCAGAAATTACATACGTTTTCAATATTAAAATAATTTTATAGTTGTCTTTTGCCCATACATCAGGGAATTTAGACATTAAAAATTTTCCACTCATATGAGTCTGAATCTTATCTTTTGAAACCAAAACATCTTCTAGCTGCTTCATGGTCAACACTACCAAGCTGTTTGTTTAATCAGATCCCTTTCTACATTTTTACATTTAGCAACAAATAGTTATTCTATTTCTCAATAACGTTTCATTAAAACATCTACATTTTAGTTGTCAGGTTTTCAATTACAACTTTATCTGACAATATTTTCCATATTTTCTCTTCTAGGGGTTTACCAATCTACAATTAGGATCTTCCAAAACCTTTTTTTTTTTAAGCGTTTCATTATAAGACAATCATATTTTTAGTTACCTTTACTTTTACAAATATTTTGCTTATCTGCAATTTACATCTACTGGTACTTTAGTTCTTTCCTTTTAAAAGGATTTCCTTACAACTTAAATCTTTCAACTTTCTTTTCTCTTTCAATCTACTTACGACTTCCATCTATCAACTTTCTTTTCTCTTTCAATCTACTTACGACTTCCATCTATCAACTTTCTTTTCTCTTTCAGAGTGGGCATTTACAGTTACTGCTAAATGCAGCTGACCACAATTAAAACACTCTCTGTCCCCTTGCCTATAGTTTGATCACCGTGAGCTTTCTAGCAGCTCCAACTTACTGACCCTTGAAGCAGTGTGTTCCAATCAGTTTGTAAACACAGCTGATAAGCAGTTCTCTCTATTCTTTGACAGTCCACCAGTGGCGGATTCTATCACACTAGCCAAATCATTATCTTCATCATTATTATTGGCAGAACATTAATTTTCATAAACTGCACGGAAATCCATAAATTGTTTCTAAGTTGTTTTCACAAAGTTTCTGTTTAACTTTAACACTTGTCCAGGGAAAATTTTCCCCGACCCATAATTTCCTTTATAAAACAGACAATGTCTTTTTTCTCAATGACTTAATATCAACAAAATATCCGACATTTTACATTATTGAATTCCAAAATCTGTCTTTACATCTCTCTAATTCGGTATTATCATCAACAACACTGATTACAATAGCAAGTACACATTTAACATCCGGAAGCCGGGCTGAATAAGCACGCGCTGTTGCTGTACTCTCAGCATAGCTGGAGTCTTTAGGTTCAAAAGACAATGGTCAAACCAAAAATAAACATAATTTCACTCTTTATTTTACCATTAAAATACAGAATTGTTCCCCATTTTGCATTCATTATCTTTATATCATGGTAACCCCTGTTAATCATACTCAATACCTTATCATTATTATTTTTAATTTGAACCTCACTTTTCATACCATTTCTTAATCTGACTTAACAGGCGTTCATAAATAGTTCCATAAATTTTATCAGAAATGTTATTTTCATAACATACCTTTTCTAAAGTTGTTTTCTTCTCAAAATGGTTAGTCTGCACTCTGCAGATTCAACAAGTATTATCATTACTGTCTCTGTCCCACTTATCCTACTGTTTTTACAGAAACCAAAATATCATATTACTCAAATCTCAATCCTTCACAAAGACAGCCTTATTGCTGCTTGCTACTTCAACTCTTGTTACAAAAAAAATCTTCTGACATCTAATGTCATGCATCCATCTAATGGATGAAAAATAAAAACCCTTTTATCAGTTATATTCAATCTTACTATATGGCAATACATTCTAGCCAACTCTGTTCTCTTTTATCTGCTTCAAGCCAAACAACTCTTTGTCTTTTCACACTTTTACACACGTTGAACGCAGACACAACAACCTTTGTTTCTCACTGCCCTGTTCAACTGATTCCCGCACCATCTTGTGGCGCTCAATATCATACATTTCTGCCCTTAAATTTTTTTTTCCCCCTCATTTGACAAAACACCGGTGTACCAAATTTCGCAAGCTTGCTTTTGAGCCTTCCCCATATTGGCCGCTTATCTGTTCTCTGTGGATTTCTCTTTTACGCGCGTTCTCTTTATTTGTCAGGCGTCCCTGCCAAATCCGACCTTTCTTTTAACCCAGCCGGACGGGTTACACTATTAGTGTCCTCCTAATTACGGTTTACCAAAAAATCTGTTACGATTTTCTTGGTTCCCCCTAATTAGCCTCAGCACCCAAAAATAATTTGCTCCGTGGTGGAACAATCAATTTCCAGGTACCTATCTGTTTGAAATGTCTTGGTCTGCCACAGTTCTCAATTAATTCCAGATTATTTATCTGCTTGAAATATCTTGATCTGTCCGTAGATCTCAATTAATTCCAGATTATTTATCTGCTTGAAATATCTTGTTCTGTCACAGACCTCAATTAATTTCAGATTATTTTCCCTCGTATCTGTTTGAAATATCTTGATCTGTATGTAGATCAATTAATTTCAGATTACGTACCACAGAAAACAGTTCTCAGCCAATATGGTTCAATTTCACTCTTCCCCCAATTAAACTTAATTGAATTATACCTTACCCAGAGATATGTTGTTCGGAGCCACCTGAGTTCTTTGATTCCAGTGGTCGACCCCCCCGGGGCTCTGACATCGGCCGGCCTCTCTCTCTCAAGTTTACGAGGTAGAGCTGGAACTTACTCAGTCCAGGTGGCCAAACACCGTCCGATCTCAGGTCCAGGAGGCATCGTCCAAGGAATCTCACTTCTGACACCAAATTGTTGTGGCAAAAATTCATCAAACAAACATCACTGCGTAAGGGAGACTCAGAGTCAAATTATAAAATTAAAGTATTTATTCTTGCAAGAATAGGAGCAGTCTAATACACAGTTGTTACCCTGTGCAGAAGAGTGACACACCCCCAGACAGACTGAACTAGCTTTTATCTCTAAGTTCCAAGGCCTTCTCCGCAGAGCCCTCCTCCCACAGTAGTTTTCCATTCAGTAATTTTCCATAGACAAGGAAGCCATAACACTAGTTTCGATTCGTCACTAGAGCCAACTCCTAAGCCCTCCTTCACCAAATGGCCTTCTGACATCTAGGTCAGATGTCCTTGTTCGTCTGTTCTCTGGAGTGTCTCTCCCTTCTGCCTCCCCAGGTACATAAAAAGAATCTTCTCTCACTACAAGTGAGAGTCACACATGTGACATTCTTTGAATCATCTATATTTTACTAAAGATCAATGAATATCATAAAATAGCCACCACAGGAGTTTCCTGCACCCCGCACTCGCGCGCCGTCAAAGTTTGAAAAACCAACGATATGATTTTATGTTGGAATGATTGGAATCGAGACGCGGGTGAGTACTTGGCAGCGTCAGCATCTGCGAACTCAGACGAATGTAAGTACCAATCTTTTATACTGTGAGTGTTAGCACATGATTGGTTAGAAGAGAAGTAATACGTGGCACGCTGATTGAGTCTTCACCTACGCTAAAGCTGTCATGTCCTGCCAGGAGGGAACCAGATGCCGTGTTTTCCGGTCTGCTGATAAGACATCAGAAATGGCCCGCCGCTGCTCCAAGACCCTCTCAATCATGTTTTGCCTTGAGCCCCACCTAGTTGGACATTCGGTGATGAGTGAGTGCTCAGGGAGGTTGTGCTCCTGTTGTGATTTTTTCAGTGCCATCTTCTGCTTGCAGCTGTGGGAAAAATGTCCCACCAATTTTTTGCACAGCCCAGCAGCACGACCGTGCGGCTGTCATCCTTAACAGCATTTCCTGGAAAGAAGATAAGAAATAAATTGTTACACCAGTAATCATTGTAGCCAATTATTTAATTATTATTGAATTATTTATAATTAATAATTATTTAACTTAATTTAATTTAATAATAATATAATTATTTAATAATTGTAATAAAGTCATATTTCAGAGCCCTGTTAGATAAATGCTGACCATGCAGTGGAGAAATGCAACTTAAATTAATATTTTAAATTTTTACAAGAGCTCAGTGTTTGCTATTGTTTATTTCAACTTAATAATATTCAGACAGTTGCCTACATGACATCACATTTCCCCCGCAATCTTAACACAGTGCAATTGACAAAAATTAAATTACGTAATAAACCAGGGCAGACATAATCATCTTATGAGTAATATGGTCTGTCTGTTGTTCGGGTAATAAAATACTACTTGCAATAGCTTATTACTTGCAATAGATTTATTACATGGCTAGGTTGAATTCGAATGTAGAATGCGGTCTGTTATTTCTTGATAACAGCCGATGCTTAGTATAACAGACCGTTGCCATGAAAACCAGCACGTTGCTATGGACGCAGCAGGATTCTAACCAGAGACGGAGCGGACTATGTTCTTTAGCGGATGCAATATAAATCGTTTACTTTTTAAATCAATAAACTCCTTTTTAAATCAATATTTTGTGTCAAATTATTTATTTGGAAGGTAGCCATGTAATAAGAGGGATAATGTAGAGTGAGGCGGTTGTTAGCGAATACAACACCGACAGGCTGATTAGGAGGACCCTGACGCAAAGCGTTAACACTTACACTTACCAATGGCAAGATGCAGCCTATGGCCAAAGCACTGAAGTCTGACCCAGTGGTTGAGTTCTGTGGCTTTCACAATGTTTGCCCCGTTGTCGGTGGTGAAGCAAACCAGCTGCTCTTCCCGCAAATGCCAGCTGGCCAAAGCATCACTTAGTCTACACGCAATGTTTTCTGCTGTGTGTTGTCCGGGGAAGTAGGCTGTCTGCAGACAGCGCGTTTTCAGTTCACAGTCTTGATCCAGAAAGTACACAGTGAGGCTGATGTAGGGCTCTGTCGTTCGACTGGACCAAAGATCTGTGGTACAAGCGTAGTGTTCAACTTGACTCAGTTCCGATTCCACGGTCTCCCTGCATGCGTCATACATTTTTGGAATGGCGACTTGTGAAAAATAAGTCTGTGATGGAATCTGGTATCTTCGGTCCAATTTGGCCATCAGGTTCACAAAACCGTCTTTAGTCACTATGTTCATAGGCATCATGTCCATGTCCACTAAATTGACACCTCAAAAATAAATCTGAGCGTAACTGACACTTCCTGGGGCTTCACCTGATTGGCCAAATAGCATGAACGTGTCACAGGTCGGGGTAGGCCAAGCCAGACTGCACCCACCCCTAGACCAGGATCACCCTGAGGAGCGTGTCAAAGGAGGAGGCAGGAGACAGGAATAAAAGAATAACAACTTTATTGAATGTCTAAAAGCAATTTGAAAATCCTATCTAAAATCCTCTTCCTTCCTCTTCCCAGGAATCCAAGGCAACATCGTGGTAAGTTATGGACAGGTAGGTATCGCAGGTGAGTAGGTAGGACAGGGCTCACTTCCTTCTGGCGCTGGTGCCAGACTCACAGTGGTGAGTGACGAACCGGTGGGTATCCCAGGTGAGTAGACGGTCGGGGCTCACTTCCTTCTGGCGCTGGTGCCAGACTCACAGTGGTGAGTGACGAACAGGTGGGTATCCCAGGTGAGTAGACGGTCGGAGCTCACTTCCTTCTGGCGCTGGTGCCAGACTCACAGTGGTAAAGGACGAACAGGTGGGTATCCCAGGTGAGTAGACGGTCGGGGCTCACTTCCTTCTGGCGCTGGTGCCAAACTCACAGTGGTAAGTACTGAACAGGTGGGTTTCAGGGCTGCAACAGACTCAAGTCGCAAACTGAGCGGGGCTTCCACTGGAACAGACGGAATCAACACTTCACATAGAGGTAAACAGTTCTCACATGGATGGCAGGAGACAGAGTCACAAGCTGAGCAGGGCTTTCACTGGGACAGACAGCATAAAACTTCAAGCAAAGGTAAACCGTTCTCACGTGTGTTGCAGGGGCAGAGTCACAAGCCGAGCGGGCTCGCACTGGAACAGACAGAATCAACACTTTAAATAGAGGTGAACAGCTCTCACATGGGTACAGGGGACGGATACTTCGTACCATACAGGTGGGTTTCAGGGCTGCAACAGACTCAAGTCATAAACTGAGCGGGGCTTTCACTGGAACAGATAGAATCAACACTTCAAGTAGAGGTGGACAGCTCTCACATAGGTGACAGAAGACAGAGTCACAAGCTGAGCAGGACTTTCACTGGAACAGATAGAATCAGCACTTCAAGCAGAGGTAAACAGTTCTCACGTGTAGTGTGCACATGGGGGCTTTTCCTTCTGACATCCAACAAGGTGACTACAATCGATCTTACTAGGCTCTTATGATGAACGGTAGACCAGCATAACACATGGGGAGTGCACGGCGATAAAAGATAAATCTTCCACACACACACGACAGTCCAACTCCAAACATGCAACGTGATGGGAAACGTCAATTCCAGCACTACAAATCCACTCTTCAAGTGCAAAATAAGGCCAACACTCACCCAGAGGTCTCGATCTGAAGAGCCGATGATAGTCAGAGTTGGGACAGATGTGGTGAATAGTTTCCTCACCACTACAAGCGGGCTTCACTTCACTGTTTCCAATGGTCAAGGAGGAGGCAAGAGATCGACAAGGAATCAGTCTATTTCACTCAGTGCGATGTATACAACGTGATCCGAGCACTCCAAACCAGTATCCAATTTAGTGTAGAAAACATGCGTTTATGAGATTCAATTTGTCAATCACTCATCTCACTCTTTTCCAGTCCAGGCGACGAATTCCACTCTTCAAAACTGCCCTCGGATCCCACAAGCGACACTCCTCTTCTTTCACGATGATCCTTCAGCTGCAACACTCTACAAACATTTCCCAACGGGAGAGAACCACACCAGATCGACGGGGGAAGACAAAGAAACAACAAGCCCACACGGAGAGAGAACACTCCAGATCAACGGAGGAGAAACAACACCCAGCCTTCTCTTCCCCTTGTGTTTTATCCTCTCAAAATGCTGGCGTGGCCTCAATCAGACACTCAAAGTGAAGTCCCCACACCTGTTGCCAATCTGCCGTTTAGTTGTCATGACAAAAGACACACACACCGGCCCGGGGACAGTGTTACACTGAAAGCGCCCCGGCGGGAACACTTCTCTTGTGGAATCAGTTCCGGGGATTATTTGTCACCCCGTGACAAACGCGCCAACCATGCCTTCAGGGCTAAATGTGATAGGTCAAACGTTTATTACATGCGCTTGGCGCATGTAATATTTTTTTTTTCCTTATTCATCGTGTCAGGCTGTCTGTTGCGATGTGTTCATCGCACGAGTTCATATCGCGATGACGATGACAATTCGATGTATCGTTCAGCCCTAGTCCCTTGGTCATTGTGTGACCTAAGTAGTTGACCTTTTTCTGGACCCACTGTAGTTTGTCTTTTGAGGCTTTGAAACCAGCGGGGGCAAGGACATTGCAGGTAATAATGGAGGTTTTTCTGCAGTCCTCTGCATTCACAGAAGAGATGAGTTGTTAGCATACTGTAAGATGCAGACTGTCAGTCATTTGTGCCAATATCTTTCGGCACTGCAGCTGAGAAAACAGCTGGGGAGTTTATGAAGCCCTGAGCAAGGTGTATCCACGTATATTGATTGACTGCCAAAATGTATATCCAAAAAGTGGCTGGGTTTTGTAATAAACAGGAATGGAGAAGAAAGCTGAGCACAAATCTACAACCGTAAAAAAATGTACGTACATGGAATGGAATTCATAATTGTAGGCATATCGGGAACGATTGGTGCCAATGGTGTAATCAATTGGTTAATTGCTCGCAGGTCTTGAGTTACCAACGCGTACCATCTGCCTTGGAGACCGGGTTAATCTGTGTATTATATGGCGAGTGATTTGGAACGAAAACACCTTGGGCGAGAAAATTATCTTCTTTATGTTTTTTTATCAGGGAAATGACAGCTTTAGCGTAGGTTCTGCCAGGAAGACTCAATCAGCGTGCCACGTATTACTTCTCTCCTAACCAATCATGAGCTAACACTCACAGTATAAAAGATCGGTACTTACATTCGTCTGAGTTCGCAGATGCTGACGCTGCCAAGTACCTCCATCCTCCCCAACCACCACCAAGATGGTACCTTCCCCTTCGTCCTCCCCACCACCACCAGGATGGTCCCTTCCTTAACCTCCAGGGGGGGTCGGCTGCGCCCCTGCCTTCGTCTTCAGGCAGGATATGCAGATTCCGCTACCCTCGCATTGCTCTCTAAGGACGGGGCCTACGCCAAAGAACTTTATAAATTCATGCTTGCTGGGCTGTTAATAAATATACGCTGTTATATCAATTTATCTCCCGAGTCTTTCTGGTAGAATTATGGTTAGTGTCTTGTTTTATGCTGTGCTCTGTTGGGGATGTAGTATCACTGCAGATGATAGAAATAGGATTAATAAACTGATTAGAAAGGCTGGCTCTGTTATTGGTCTTAATCCTGATTCACTTGAGGTCATTGTGGAGAAGAGAACAAGGGCAAAATTAAAAATAATTTTGTGTTATAAAGGTCATCCATTACACTGTATTTTTAGTGGACTTAAAAGACTATTAATGCCTCAGTGTTCTAAAGAGCGATTTAGAAGGTCTTTTATTCCGAATGCAGTTAGGTTTTTTAATGAAGTTGTGTATTTTTTGTATGTACTGATTGTTGTTGTTTTTAATGTTTATTTGTCTAGTTGTGGTGTGTGTAATGGTGGCAAATGAGTTTCAGGGATTAATAAAGTTTAACATAACATCAATAAGTGTTTAGATTCCCTTTTCTTTGTCATGTGATACTGTTTGACATACACTGGTGTTGGGTTTTTTAATTTAGCTTGGTAGGGTTCAACATTGACAAACCATTTGTCATCATTAAATTTTGACCATACATTTTAATTCACTTCCTCAGCTGTAGGCCCCTGTGTGTGTGTGTGTGTGTGTGTGTGTGTGTGTGTGTGTGTGTGTGTGTGTGTGTGTGTGTGTGTGTGTGTGTGTGTGTGTGTGTGAGAGAATGGTGCTCAGTACCTGTGGTTTCCTGTCAGCTCAACCGCATCTTCTAAATTTGGTAATGGCTCAACAGAAACCTAAACCAGAGTCTATCGCTCACACACTTTGGGTTCACATCCAAAAGGGTGGCACATGCAGTGGCAGCAAGCTTGAGAGAAAAGACACACATACTGTTTCTTCATCAAATGTAGATTCCATTCCTAACTTATGCATAATATCTCTTCCTAGGTTCAAAGGGGAGTCAGAAATTATGGTACATTTATGGAAAAAGGGTCTCCCATCAAGAGGTCTAACATCCAGGCAATGTACGTCATTTCCAGATATTCCCACAGAGCATAACATTTGCTTTGTAACTGCCCCCTCATATTCAATCCCAGAAATTGAAAAACATTAATTGAAGTATTGAAAAAAAAAAAAACTTGAAAGCTAAGACTGCTTTCATTTCCCACTCTGGGTTATTTCAATTTCAGATTCTACCTTTGTGGATCATGCAACTCTGATAACAGACCAACACTGAATCAACATTGAATCAAGGTTGAACCAACAACAATACAAACCACCTAAATCACATCAAAACTTATAAACACAGCATTTATGGCCTTCAACTGAGCAGAAAAACAGTCAAAAATGATGCATCTGAACGAATCAGGTTGTCAGAAATTGACATCAGCCAATGAGATTTCGCTTTTAGGGTTAAATGCCCATTGTAATGACAGCTTTAGCGTAAGTTCTGCCAGGAAGACTCAATCAGCGTGCCACGTATTATTTCTCTTAACCAATCATGTGCTAACACTCTCAGTATAAAAGATCGGTACTTACATTTGTCTGAGTTCGCAGATGCTGACGCTGCCAAGTACCTCCATCCTCCCCAACCACCACCAAGATGGTACCTTCCCCCTCATCCTCCCCACCACCACCAGGATGGTCCCTTCCTTAACCTCCAGGGGGGTCGGCTGCGCCCCTGCCTTCGTCTTCAGGCAGGATATGCAGATTCCGCTACCCTCGCATTGCTCTCTAAGGACGGGGCCTACGCCAAAGAACTTTATAAATTCATGCTTGCTGGGCTGTTAATAAATATGTGCTGTTATATAAATTTATCTCCCGAGTCTTTCTGGTAGAACTTTCACGATTGGTTGCTGATAAAAAGGAAATGACCATATTTGGATCCGACAGCATTGTAAAGGAGAGAGCGCTTTCCAACTATTTGTGAGATTAAAGGAAGCAGAGAGAGATCGCGGAGCAGCGCGTTGATTTAGAACGCCAACTTAGACAAAGCAAATAGACAAAGTGTAGTGAAATAAAGACCTAAATGTGTATTTCAGACTTTTTTTCACCACTAGTCTGAAAGAAGACATGTCATTGAAGACAAATAGCCCAAAATCTCAAAATTGACCAGTGAAAAAAAAAACAATGTTTTTGCCTGCCGTGTCTCGCCTTAATGATGAAAAATAAATCAAGATCAACATAAAATCGATATGTTTTCAACTTAAATTAAATTCTTGGTCCCACTTTATATTAAGTGGCCCTAATACCTGTGAACTTACATGGTAACTACATGTGTACATAGTATGTAACTACAGTGTAAGTACACATTGGTGCATAGTATCTACAACTGTATTATTAGTGTAACTACACGTATGTAACAACCCACGTAATGGTATGTGTAAGTACAAATGTGTAACAGGACATTGGTAACAACACTTTTTTAACATTAGTAAGTACACATGTGTAACAGGAATTATGTAACTACATTTTGTAAAAACAATATGTAGCCTATTTGTTGTTCCACTTCCACATGCAGTTTTAGATACTGCAGTTACCAGTTTGGGTATAAATGAGGACAGACGTACATTTTCCCCAGAACTGATGAACTCATCAACCTCTTCTACTCCACTGAAGCCTGAAACACAAGTAAAAAGCAGAAGATTCGGTAACACTTTACAATTATTAATTCAGGTATTAGTACATGATTAATTATGTACTATTATTAATTTACTATTAACTAATGATGAGTTAAGACATGAACTAATGGAGGAACTAATCTCAACTACGACATGAGTCATTTGAATTCTGATGAACTGATACTCTTTTCTCCACTTTAACATCCTGCTTGGACAACTTCTGCCCTCTCTCCACCAGGCCAGCCCGCGCCACACCCTCTGCCCCCTGGTTATCTGACGTTCTCCTTGAACATCGTTCGAAACTCAGGGGTGCAGAGAGGAAGTGGCGCAAATCCAAAGATCCTACTGACCTTGGTCTTCATTCAATTCAATTCAATTCAAGTTTATTTGTATAGCGCTTTTCACAATACACATTGTTTCAAAGCAGCTTTACAGAAAATGCATTTCAAAAATATACATACAAAAATACAGTTAGTTAATCATGAAATTTAGGGCATAACATATCGCCGGCGTTGGGTCGTCTCTTCACAGGCGTCGAGTCGTCTCATCACAGGCGTTGGGGCATCTGAAGTCTCCATGAGAGGCTGGATACATAACTGGAGCTGACGAACTCTATTTGAGTTATCTCGGGACAGGCGTCCCGAGATAACAACAAAAAAGGCAGATGGGAAATAATTAGCGTAGCTGCTGTTCTTAATATGAATGCATTTGATCTGATTTAACTGTAGTATAAAAGGTATGAGATGCATCATGTGAATGCTTGGCTAAAGAGATGCGTCTTTAATCTAGTTTTAAACTGGTAGAGCGAGTCTGAGCCTCGGACAATATCAGGAAGGCTATTCCAGAGTTTAGGAGCTAGATGTGAAAACGCCCTCCCTCCTTTAGTGGACTTAGATATCCTAGGTACGACCAGAAGCCTCGAATTTAGCGATCTTAAAGAGCGCGATGGAATATATGGCGATAGAAGATCTCTTAAATACACAGGAGCTAAACCATTTAGGGCTTTATAGGTCAGTAACAATACTTTGTAGTTGATACGGAACTTAATAGGTAACCAGTGTAGAGATGATAAAATTGGTGTTATATGATCATATTTTCTTGACCTAGTAAGAACTCTAGCGGCTGCATTTTGGACTAACTGTAGCTTGTTTACGGAGGATGCAGGACAACCAGCTAATAAAGCATTACAGTAATCTAGTCTCGAGGTCATGAATGCATGAACTAACTTTTCTGCATCAGAAACAGAGAGCATGTCACGTAGCTTAGCAATGTTTCTAAGGTGGAAAAAGGCTGTTCTTGTGACATTTGAAATATGATTTTCAAAAGACAAGTTGCGGTCTAGTATAACACCCAGATATTTTACTGTAGAGGATAAAGTAACAGGACGTCCATCTAGATTAAGGTTGTATTGTAAGAGGTTTTGTGGGCAGTTTTTTGGACCAATCGGTAATACCTCCGTTTTATCTGAATTTAATAGAAGAAAATTACACGTCATCCAATATTTTATATCTTTAACACACTCTGTCATTTTAGATAATTTAGTGTTATCATCTGGTCTAGATGAAATATATAATTGAGTGTCATCAGCATAACAGTGGAAACTTATTCCATGTTTTCTTATAATATTACCAAGTGGCAGCATATAAATTGAGAATAGCAGGGGGCCTAATACAGATCCTTGCGGCACTCCATAATTTACTGACGTTATCTTTGATTTTTCCCCATTTAAATGGACAAAATGGTAACGGTCTGATAGGTACGATCTAAACCAGCTTAATGCCTGTCCCTGAACACCAGTGTAATTTTGAAGTCGATCTAAGAGTATTTTATGATCTATAGTGTCGAACGCAGCACTAAGATCGAGTAAAACTAGTATTGAGATACAGCCTTGGTCAGAAGCTAAAAGTAAATCATTTGTAATTTTAACCAGCGCAGTTTCTGTGCTATGATGTGGCCTGAATCCAGACTGAAACTTTTCATAGATATCGTTTTCTTGCAAGAAAGAGCACAATTGAGCGGACACAACTTTTTCTAGTATTTTAGACATAAATGGAAGATTTGAAATGGGTCTGTAATTTGCTAGGTTATTTGGATCTAATTGTGGTTTCTTAATAAGAGGTTTTATAACTGCTAGCTTGAATGTTTTTGGAACATGTCCTAAAGATAAAGACGAGTTAATAATATTGAGAAGAGGCTCTTCCACTACAGGTAACACTTCTTTCAGTAGTTTAGTGGGTATTGGATCTAATAAACATGTTGTTGGTTTAGATGCAGTGATAAATTATTTAGCTCTTCCTGTCCTATAGTTGTAAAGCGCTGTAGTTGTTCTTGAGGGGCGATAATTGAGGCTGAATCATAAGACGCTGTCAAAGATTGTACATTTACAATTGTGTTTCTGAAGCTTTCTATTTTCTCAGTGAAGAAATTCATGAAATCATTACTATTAAAATGTAACGGAATATTTTGTTCAGGTGATGTCTGTTTATTTGTTAATCTAGCCACGGTGTTAAATAAAAACCTTGGATTGTTTTGGTTATTTTCTATTAGTTTGCGGAGATGCTCAGCCCTGGCTGCTTTTAGAGCCTTTTTATAACGTGACATACTGTCTTTCCACACGATTCTAAAGACCTCTAAATTAGTTTGTTTCCATTTGCGCTCTAAGTTACGAGTTTCTCTCTTGATAACATGCGTAGCACTGTTGTACCATGGTGCTTTAGTTTTCTCTCTAACCTTTTTTAGTCTAATTGGTGCAACAGTTTCTAATGTACTAGAGAGAATGTTGCTCATACTGCTAGTCATTTCCTCTAGCTCATCTGTTAGTTTGGGTTCACTGAGGAGCGGAGATAGATCAGGTAAGCTATTCAAGAATCTATCTACAGTGGTTGGAAGGATTGTTCTGCCTGGTCGATAACGTGGCGCAACATGACACATTTCAGCCGTACGTAGTATGCAAGTTACCATGTAATGATCAGTGACATCATCACTTTGCGGTATAATATCTATATCGGTTGGATCGGTTCCATATGATATAATTAAATCTAGAGTATGATTAAGACGATGAGTGGGACCACTAACGTTTTGCTTGACCCCAAAGGAGTTTAATAAATCTGTAAACGCAGCTCCTAACGCATCATTTGTGTTATCAACGTGTATGTTGAAATCTCCAACAATTATTGCCTTATCGACATTGACCAATAGATCTGAGAGAAAATCTGCAAACTCTTTTAGGAAATCAGCGTAAGGCCCTGGCGGTCTATATACGGTAGCCAAGGCTAGAGATAATAGGGATTTCTTTCTTACATCTAGGAGCGTAACATTTAGAACAAGTACTTCAAACGAATTAAACCTGTGACCTGTTTTCTGAGTAACATTAAGAATATCTCTATAGATTGATGCAACACCGCCGCCACGACCAATCAGACGGGGCTCATGCTTATAACAGTATCCTGGCGGAGTGGACTCATTAAGACTGAAATAATCATTTGGTTTAAGCCAGGTTTCAGTAAGGCAGAGTACATCGAAGCTATTATCTGTGACCATTTCATTTACAATAACCGCCTTAGGTGTAAGCGATCTAATGTTTAGAAGACCTAGCTTTAGAAATTGTTTTTGTTCACTAATATTGAGATTTTCTGGTTTAATCACAATTAGATTTTTCTTAGATCCTACAGTAGATTTATTGTTTGGCCTCACTAAACGAGGAATAGACACTGTTTCTATATAGTGTTCTACACTGGTACTTATATCAATTAATTTGGGACAGCAAAGAATGTGATTTGGACTTTGACTTACTAGTCATATGGTGTGTAACGTCTTGGAGATGTTGTCCGACAGAACAGCCGCTCCGATTCTGCTGGGGTGCAGGCCATCAGCACGGTAGAGCCTAGGTCGCTCCCAAAACAGATTCCAATTATTTACAAAGAGCAGTCTCTGTTCATTACACCATGACATCAACCATTCATTTAGTGCAAACAATCTACTGAACCTTTCTTGTCCTTGTCGGTACGTGGGAAGCGGTCCAGACACGACGATCTTTGCTTCAGGCGATGTTCTGCGTACCGTCTCGATCAGGCTCCTGTAGTCCCTCTTCAGAACCTCCGTCTGCCGCAGCCTGATGTCGTTCACCCCCGCGTGCAGCACGACAGCTCCGACGCGCTCGTCACCGTTCAGGATCTCGGGGACCTGCGCAGCGACATCGAGAACACGAGCACCAGGAAAGCAGTGAGTGCGCACCATACCTTTACCTGAGGTAGCGCGGACATGCCGGACCATGGAACTGCCGATGATCACAGCGTCGTCGCGTTCCGTCTCGCGAAGAGGGGAGAAGCGGTTCCGGGTGGAGATCTCGAAGACCGGGAGGGGCGGAGAGGTCCTTGCTCTGGTCCTGGCTCGTGTCTTCCGCTGTGGCATCATCCAGGGTCCATGGTGCTGTGTCGGTGTCGGGGTAAACGAAACCAGGGGTGCTCGGGTCCTGTGCAGAGAAATACACGGAGTAGAGGAGGCCGGAGTCGAAAAGTTACTAACCACTGACTTGTGAGCATCGGCGCGTGATGCTTCAAGCGCTGATCGTCGGTCTCGCAGCTCGGCCTGCCTCCCCAGCAGATCCCGGATCTGCTTCTCCACGGACTCCAGCTCCAACCGCACCGAATGCAGCTCAAACGTGTCCTCACCTGCACTCAGAGGTAGACACACATACGATGTATTCGCCATTATGACAGATGAACAATAAATTAGCAGTGATGCTACCAATATCACTACTAATTTAGGACTGAAATCATGGATAGAACACGTATCCTTCCAGTGATTCGAGTGTAAATAAGATGGTCGATAGGAGAGACCACGCGTGCAAATGCTAGCGGGCTAACTTAACGTTAGAGATAGTAACGGAAGATCGGAAAGTTGGAAATAACTAGCGATATCAAAGCAATCCGATTGTTTTTTATTTTTTTATTTTATAGAGAGTAGTATCGGAGATATGTTCACACGCTCACAAACTAACGTTAACAGTTAAGCGATTCGAAACACAACACAAACAAGCGATTTGAAACACGAACTCCAAACACAACCAAGCGGTTCGACCACAGACACAAACTTCAAACACAAACAAGCGAATTCGAAGCACAAACACAAACTTCAAACACAGACAAGCGATTTGAAACACAACTCCAAACACAACCAAAGCGGTTCGACCACAGACCCAAACTTCAAACACAAACAAGCGAATTCGAAGCACAAACACAAACTTCAAACACAGACAAGCGATTTAAACACAAACTCCAAACACAACCAAAGCGGTTCGACCACAGACACAAACTTCAAACACAAACAAGCGAATTCGAAGCACAAACACAAACTTCAAACACAGACAAGCGATTTGAAACACAAACTCCAAACACAACCAAAGCAGTTCGACCACAGACACAAACTTCAAACACAAACAAGCGAATTCGAAGCACAAACACAAACTTCAAACACAGACAAGCGATTTAAACACGAACTCCAAACACAACCAAAGCGGTTCGACCACAGACACAAACTTCAAACACAAACAAGCGAATTCGAAGCACAAACACAAACTCCAACACAAACAAGCGATTTCAGTGATTCGAGTGTAAATAAGACGGTCGATAGGCGAGGCCACGCGTGCAATGCTAGCGGGCTATCGTTAGAGATAGTAACAGAAGTTCGGAAAGTTGGATATAACTAGCGATATCAAAGCAATCCGATTGTTTTTTATAGAGTGTAGTATCGGAGATATGTTTACACGCTGGAAAAATAGAAAATGCTCGTTTCTAAATTAGTGTAAAGAACAAAATCAACGATTTATGAATCAAGTCGACGGAGCTTCAAATACAAACACAGCGCTCACTCGCGACGCATGCGCAGGATGCTTCATCAATCCCTCCTCTCTTCCTTCTCTGCTAACATATCTACTGCTAAAACTACTTACTATCACAACAAATTTAACAATTATTCTGACTCTCGCATGCTCTTCAAAACCTTCTCCTCTCTTCTTAACCCTCCTCCTCCTCCTCCTCCTCCTTCGTCGTCAACCCAAACAGCTGACAATTTTGCAACATTCTTCATAAATAAAACAACCACCATCAGCGGACAATTTACCAATCCACAAACTAACACACACATTTTAGCAGCTAACACACAGACTCTACCCTCGTTCTCCTTGCTTTCAGAGACAGAAGTCTCCAAACTCCTCCTTTCCAGTCGACCTACTACCTGTCCGCTCGACCCTATTCCCACTAACCTACTTCAAGCTATTTCTTCCTCTGTTGTACCTGCACTCACACACATCATAAACACCTCTCTTCACACTGGCACATTTCCCACAGCATTCAAGCAGGCTCGGGTAACCCCAATGCTTAAGAAACCCACTCTAAATCCAGCACATCTAGAAAACTACAGACCGGTATCCCTCCTTCCATTTGTCGCAAAGACACTTGAACGAGTCGGTTTCAACCAGATCTCCTCTTTTCTCGCGCAGAACAACCTCTTGGACAACAATCAGTCTGGCTTCAAAAGCGGACACTCAACTGAGACTGCTCTGCTCTTAGTAATCGAAGCACTGAGACTTGCAAGAGCCGCTTCCAAATCCTCAGTTCTCATCCTGCTGGATCTGTCTGCTGCCTTTGACACAGTTAACCACCAGATCCTCCTGTCAATCCTAAAGAGGAAGGGCATCTCGGGAACTGCACTCCGGTGTTTCAAGTCTTTCCTCTCACGTAGGTCTTTAGGGTGTCGTGGAGGGGAGAGGGTTGTCTAAAACCCTACATCTAGCTACTGGGGTGCCTCAGGGCTCAGTGCTTGGACCACTTCTCTTCTCCATCTACATGACATCACTAGGATCTGTGATTCTGCACCATGGCTTCTCCTATCACTGCTATGCTGATGACACACAACTCTACCACTCATTCCAGCCTGATGATCCGATGGTAGCCACTCGCATCTCAGTCTGCCTGACAGACATTTCCGGCTGGATGAAGGACCACCACCTTCAACTAAACCTTGCGAAGACAGAGCTACTTGTAATCCCGGCTAGCCCAGCAATTCATCACAACTTCACCATTCAGCTAGGTTTGTCATCCATAACTCCAAGATCAGCCAGGAACCTTGGAGTTATAATTGATGATCAATTGAACTTCACAGACCACATTGCTAGCACTGCTCGGTCAATGCAGATTTGCCTTATACAACATCCGAAAGATCAAGCCCTTCCTATCAAAGCATGCTACACAACTCCTTGTTCAGGCGCTTGTTCTATCCAGACTGGACTATTGTAATGCTCTCCTGGCTGGTCTCCCAGCTTGCACTGTCAAACCTCTGCAACTGATCCAGAATGCTGCAGCTAGAGTGGTCTTCAACGAGCCGAAGAGAGCACACGTCACTCCTCTCCTCACGAAATTGCACTGGTTGCCGGTTGCCGCTCGCATCAAATTCAAGTCACTGACGTCTGCCTAAAGAACAACCACTGGCACTGGTCCCCTGTACCTGAACTCATTACTTCAGACTTATGTGGCATCCAGAAACTTGCGCTCTGCAAGTGAGCGGCGTCTGGTGGTGCCATCTCAAAGAGGCACGAAATCTCTCTCTCGGACCTTTACCATGACTGTTCCCTGCTGGTGGAATGATCTGCCTAACTCAGCCAGAGCTGTTGAGTCTGTAGCCATCTTTAAGAAACTGCTGAAGACGTATCTTTTTCGGCAGCACTTGAGCACTTGATTCAGTACTACTAACACTTTCTTATCTATTCTAAAAAAAAAAAATGTAAAAAAAAATGCGTTGGATTGTACTGTGAAGGGTCATAGCACTTACATACTGTTGTACTACTGCTAGTTTAATTGCTTCTATTGTTTCTCATTTGTAAGTCGCTTTTGGATAAAAGCGTCTGCTAAATAAATAAATGTAAATGTAATGTAAATGAGAGCATCACAGGGAGAGCCAGAAGGCTTAATATGAGTAACCACATCCTTCAAGTGTGATAGCGTCACAGGCTCAAATTGATTAAAAGCAACAGGGCAAGCAACACAAACAGAGGGATCAAAACAGGATGAGAGGTGAGAGCCCTCGCAGAGGCGACCTTATCAATAAAAAATTGCATAAAATTGTTACAGAGTTCAGTGGAGGGTTCCAAACCAGCAGTTTGTGGAGCGTTAAAAAGAGAGTCAATGGTACTAAAAAGCATTCGTGGATTCTGGGCGTGAGATGAAATAATATTAGGGAAATACTCTTTTTTTAGCCTCTTTAACAGCATTCTGGTAGTTTCGCCAGCAATCTTTAAAAATCTGAAAGGACACTTGCAGTTTATCTGTTTTCCACTTACGCTCAGCTCTGCGACATTCCTGTCTGACCGCTCGAGTCCCGGCATTAAACCAGAGTTCAGGTTCAGTTCTGGTTTGCATAACCTTTAATGGCGCCACCGAGTCCAGGACAGCTTTACAGGAAGAATGGAACCAGGTACTGAGCTCCTGGACATCAGTCCTGTTAGGAGGACAGAGCTGGTCAAAACCCATGGAGGATTGAGTGGCAGTGGAGGGGTTAATAATCCGATAGCTTCGTGCAGGCGCGGGAGTTTTGATCACAGCACGGGCAAATACAGTCTCAAATGTCACAGGCATATGATCAGAAAATACAGCGTCGTGTGTCTCTAGGTTTAACACAGGCAAACCGTAAGACAGAACTAGATCTAAAGTGTGTCCTTTTTCATGTGTAATTGTACGTAGAGACTGTGTCAGATTAAAAGCATCAATCAATGATAAAAACTCAGTTACTAATGGTTTACCAGGGCAACATACGTGTATGTTAAAATCACCAACGATAAGAACATGTTCATAATTAGTCAGGATATCGGCCATGAATTCAGAGAAATCAGCAATAAAATCCTTATTGTATTTAGGCGGGCGGTAAATAACGGCACATAGTACCGGATCAGAACGACCCACCTCAAAAAAAGTTAGCTCAAAGGTGGTGAAAGAGGATTGCTGAACGTGCTGTTTACATTTAAAAAAAAAAAATTTGTAAACCACTGCCGTTCCTCCTCCGCGACCTGATGTTCGTGGTGTATTAAAAAAGCAGCAATCCGCTGGTAAAAGTTCCAACAGGGCGCTCGACTCACCCACATTCAGCCACGTCTCTGTGATACAGAGAAAGTCCAGATCATGGGAGCAAAATAAATCCTTAAGAATAAAGGATGTATTGGCCAGCGATCGAGCGTTAACCAAGCCAACCCTGGCCGGAGCAGGAACTGGGGCTTTAGCCGATGAGGGAGCACGGCACAACGGGTGAAGGTTTCCCGGATTCACACCGCGACGATTGAGCCTGGAAGGGCAAGGGTGGGCTTGGACCACCGCATCCACGCTGACAGGTACCAGGCAGGCATCCATCGGATTCAACAGGCGTAATGGTATGAACATGCTGGGAAATAATCCACACACTGGCCGGGAAGTATACAAATTCTTAAGGCGGATCTTCAGCTTTACCAGCCGTCCGCTTTGGGTGCCGCGGCGGCGACGTCTTCTCCTGGAAGCAAGCACCGGGACCCGACTCAGGTCAGTTGTGATTTCAGAGAGAAACGGGGGCCATATTTTTTCTTCTCCATTATCAAAGGTAAGCACATCTTTGACATGGAACCTAAGATTCAAAAGAGTTTGGCAATCATACACCAACGTTGACTTGATCTCAAAAAAAAATACCAAGGTCAAAAATCAATAAAACTAAGAAAAGCAAAGAGAGTGACAGACGGCCAGCCAAACACACCGGCGCCATCTTGAATCCAAATCAATGGTCTGTAAGACCCACAGGAGGTCGAATCTTTGTCCTTTTTGAGAAGGAGAGCAATAGTGGCTTGTGTCAAGGTTGGTGGTAATGAACCACTTTCTAGGGATTCATTGAATACGGATAAAAGTAACGGTGCCAATTTGCCAATAAATGTTTTAAAAAATTATATCGGAAACCCATCTGGGCCTGGGGCTTTATTAGATTGCATAGCATTAATTGCATTTAATACTTCTTCAAGAGAGAGTGGAGAGTCCATTTGCGTGGCAGTGTAAGTATCAATGACAGGGTTCGAAAGATTCTGAAGAAATGTATTCATTTTAGTGTTGTCTATAGGAAATTCAGATTTATATAATAAAGAGTAAAATGATTTAAAAGTAGCATTAATTTCCAAGGGGTCTGTAGTAATAGTGTCATAAGTGTTTTTAATAGTAGGTATCAAACGGGAAGTGGCCTGTCGTCGTAACTGATGTGCTAGCAAACGACTTGCCTTGTCGCCATGTTCGTAGTATGAGCCACGGCTGTGTAATAGCAAGCACTCTGCCTCTTTAGTTGAAATAAGATCAAATTCTGCTTGCAAATCAATAAGCTGCTTAAGTAGTTCCGGAGAAGGGTTCAGTGCATATCTTTGATCAAGGTTACTAATTACAGATGTAAGTGCATTAAGCCTAGCATTAATCTTTTTATTAGAAAGAGCAGAGTAAGAAATAATTTGACCTCTCAGGTAACATTTAAGTGTCTCCCACAGCAATGAATATGAAGAGTCGTCATTGTAATTGAAAGACAATAACTCATCAATAGAGTTTGAAATGAGTTCGCAGAATTATTTGTCTGCCAAAGGGAGAGAGTTAAATCTCCAAAGTGGTGGGCTACGTTTAAAGGTAGAATGTTGGATATCATTTTTAATGAGCATTTTTAAATCCCGAGAGGCTGGGCGACGGTGTGTATTTTTTACCCTTTTAAACCTAGCATTTTTAAGCCATGTCTCTGTCAGGATTAAAGCACATCAGTTTCTAAGCTCTTGTTTTGATGTTAATTCCAGCTGCAAGTGATCCATCTTTTCATCCAGAAAGTGGACATATGAGAGAAAGATGGATGGGAGCAGCGTTCTGTGGGGGTTAGCTTTTAGCCTAGCTGTTAGTCCTCCCCGACAGCCGCGCTTGTCGCACTTTCGGTCGCACTGCCTCCGCTTCCTTCTCTGTTGGCTTGTATTGGTAGGCGGGTCCGCTGATCTTTCGGCCGCTGGAACTTGCCGGCATAGCACTCCAAGGCTACTTAGACACTCCTGGACACTTAGGTCTACGAACCCGAAGTCGCTGTATGATCGTAATTCCAGTAGATACTGGCGAGTCCACATCGAAGATGGCTAGTCGAGCCCGCAGGGTCAACACAGTCATCAAATCGCATTCCCGGCAGCCGCCCTGGGAAAGCGTGTAGTCCACGTGGTTATGTCCCAGGCAGGAAGCGTACAGGATGTGGTGGTCCCCGTCGCTGAGAGGGGCCCCACACTAGTGTTCATTTCGTCAGACGAGACGAGACAGAATATGTTCGTCAACGACCTTTTTTTCCATGACTAAGACGAGACGATGACGATACTGCACTACTGTTCAAAAACGCTGACTAAGACTAAATTAACATGCATTATTGTTGACGAAAAAAGACGAGACAAATGTTTTGCATAAAATAAAAACTAAGATAAAATCTCTCTTCATTTTCGTCTACAATCGTCTCTGCTTTTTCATCAGCTGTTACGCCTTTAAAATATTCAGAATGAGTTCGCGCTGTTGCTCTAACGTAAGTAACGTTACGAAGCTATGGTATTACTCACAGCTGTGATTGTACAGGCGATCGCCTCGTTCAGATAATGTTGCACAATTAAAATGAAAAATTACACCCACAGTATCATGTAAGTCTAAATAAACTGTTTTAAATATTGACGTTTATTGTAAGGTTCAAATACATTTTATTTATTGTCTAAACTGCGTCTGGCCATTATTTTCTGACAGCCACGTGGGGAGACTGGGCGGGGATTTATATGACGTCCACCTGTGAATGCAGACACGATGGCTGGATTGCGTTTACATTACACTGAGATCCGATCATAATGCGTCCTCGACTACCTCCGAAACTGGACACGCTGATCGGATAACATTCCAATCAGAAGCGCGTTTACACTTGTCTTTTCAATGTGTATGTGGACAACATCCAGATACAGGTCGCATGTTAATGCCAAGTGTAAACGCAGCCTAATATTGTTTAGTAATGATAGCAGGTTTTTACTAAATCAATAAGTAATGATCACTCGTAAGTTTAATTAGAAACAAAATCTGAGTTTACAGCATGTTTGACAAAATCTTCACTTAGCCAACTTCAGTTATTTGCTGGTTGTAGTGTATGTGAAGGTGGCTTACACTGAAAAATAAAGTTTCTATTTCATTTCATGCATATGCTTCATAATCAACATATTTTAGTCACATTATTCAGGCATTTAATATTTTAAAAGCATTTTAGACATGCCTCAGCTTCATTTAACAATTGCTTAAATTTTTATTAGAAAACCACGTATTTTAAAATGCATATTACAAACGACTTTTGGGGAAGCGCAGTCAGGGGCGTGGCACCAAATTCTGGGCCCTGTATACTCTCAATGTCAGTGGGCCCCCTACACATGCCATTGTACGATGCAGGTTAGCAAAATGAAAATTATTATTTATTTTTTTTTATTATTATTTGAATATAAACAAGTATAAATACAGTGTTTAAATCTATAATCAAATCAGATTATAGTAATGACTGGTTCTTTCATTCACCACCTGAATTTATGCATTTACTTGTGCTCAAATACCTTTAAACCTTAGGCTACATCGGGTTTGTGTACTAACATTATGATCCATGATACTGATGCAAGTTTTAAATTAAAAACATTTATTTTTGAACAGGAGAACACGAGAGACAACTGTACCCTCAGAAACCAATCAAATAAGCTAAGCCTGCCATAATGGAAAAAAAAAGTTAATTATAAAAAAATAAAAGCGCAGATTTAATCGCAGAGATATTTAAATGTGCTGCATTAAATCTGCTTGTTTTAGCCAAGATTATTCTACAATATTTTCCTCAACTATATTTAAGTTCCCTGTTAAAGGAATAACCTTTCAGTTTTGTAAATTCCCATTAATTCCCTTATATTCCTGTTAACTCCCATGGAAATTGTCCAACTCTGAAAATTCCCAGAATTTTGGAACCCTGTTCATTGGCTTTGATAACATCATGAATGTATTGAGCATTTACTATAGCTTTTAAGCACAGCACTGTGCTGCAATGCTAGGGCTTTTCACCAAACAAAAATGATCATTTGCTTTATTGCTCAAATCAATATTACCTGGGTGCACTTGAGAACACAGTGATATAGGCACATCTACATGTGCAGAAATATAGGCAGATAATTTATTAAGGAGTTTGAGAATATATCACACATTATAAGCAATAGTAGGGCTAGTAACTTTACACTGTGCTGCCACTATTTCCACCACTCCAATAGCACTAGGCAATAGCACACACATTCAGGGATGTAGTGGAGGCTAAACGCACGTAAACGCCGTTTGCGCACCTCCCAAAATTCTGAAAAAGCGTTTACCCACCTCCAAAGTGTGTTTATCCACCTCTAAATAGCCTATAGTTCCTAAGCCATTTTAAATTAAGCTTATGTCGTTTTAGTTTCATATTGTTCATGATTAGTTTCATTGTTAAACCTAAGACAAAGTATTTCATATTAAGCATTACTGTCAGTAGCTGCGTTTCCATTCAAATTGCGCAAATTGAAATTGTTAATTGAAAATAACCACAATGGAAACACGTCAATTGCACAAAAACTCTCGTTTATCGCAAAAAAAGTTCCCTTTCGAGGGAACTCGCGATGCGTCGATGACGCTTTGGGAACGCGTACAGCGTGAACGTATCTGAAGCAGCTGTGTCAACTTAGTCCAAAGGAATGAATGAATGAGCGCCACGTGCGGGTGACGTCATGACCAGGATACAAAAGCGCACTCGGTGAAACCGGCACTTCAGCATAAAATTGCCGAAGCAAGACAATCCCAGGAATGCAGGAAGTATGGCAGGGCGACGCATCGTCTCGTTCCCTTTCTCAGGGAACTATGGTTACATACGCTTTTTTGCTTTTTTGCCTCAGCAAACAAATCTGTGTACTGACTGTCTCTCTATTTACTGTTGTCTGTGATTTATATATATATATATATATATATATCTTAGGAATATGGCGAAACAATTATACAGGCTGTGTGCTTCTCCCTGCCCGCGTTATTTAACGGGTGGGGACACACGAGCTGTGTGTAATGTGTTTGGGAGTGGAGCATGCGGTGTCAGCCTTCGAGGGGGCTGATTGCCCGCATTGTGAGATGCTTCCGCTTCGCATGCTCCGCTCCCGTCTGTCACTCTTCGAGGAGAGTGGTCAGGCTCGCGATCCTCAGGGTGCAGGACCCGCTGTTGCCGAGGCAGCACGGAGAATGCATTCCTGGGGATCGCAAAAGGATCTCTCAGAAGGGTTGGAGACGGGTCCGAGGACCTTATCTCCTTCCTGTCCTGGGAGATCCAGCGCTCTCTCTCCGGTGTCGGAAGCCCGCTCTGCGGCTTCTTCCGCCCGGGTAGAGAGCCCCATGCTTCAGTGCTCTAGCTCCGAGGAGGTAGATGTACTAAGCATTGGCAGTGACAATCACTGGAGAAGGGGACTTGCCACCCTCTTCTTTAGCATATGAGGAGCTGGTGGAAGTGATAACTCGTGCTCTTTCTGTTTGTTTATTTATATAGCACTGTTTAAACATCAACCAAGTTGAACCAAAGTGCTTTACATACAGAGTTTAGTACAAAAACAGCTTATGCTGAGCTTCAAAAGCACACACAAACAATCTATACACGGCATACAACAACATCTCATCTATCTAATTAACCCTCTGGAGTCTAAGGTGTTTTTGGGGTCCTTGAGATGTTTTGAAATGCCCTGATATTTTTATTTTTTTCAGTTGCTTATAAACATATTAATGGCAAAGGTGTAATTACACTCTATTTAGCACGAACATGTCTATCATAATATGTGAGCAACATGTATGTACATGTTTGCATTTTTGAGAGAATATTATTTATGCGTGGTTATTCAAAAAACTCAAACTTAAATGTTCTGATATAAGACCACAAACGACCAACTTCACATATTCCCACAATACTGTTGACTAATGGATGTTGTCGGCTAGAGTATTTACTTCAAAATGATCTGAAAATCATCCGGGCTAATCGTTCACATTAAACAATAGATTGATTTAAATTTTGTAAGACACTTTTTGTTTGGAAAGGCAATATGCAGGGGGGCGTGAATGATCCAAGAAGGTCATGAATAATGTCCTCATTCACACCTGGAGAAGACAAAGAAGAGCTGCTAATGCTGCATACTAATGAGCCTTTCACTGAGTGTGTCACTGAGCCACACAGAATGCAAAGACAACACACACACACATATATATATATATATATATATATATATATATATATATATATATATATATATATATATATACACATACATACATACACACACACACACATCTACAGAATTGGTTCAGAGTTGGAAACATCTTGAAAAAAAAGTGTATTTTTCCACAAACTGTGTAATGCTTGCAAATTGTATAATATCCAAGGTAAACATTTCTAGTAATTGTGCAGTTAATTCTCATTCGTATTTTCAGAAAGTTTTGGATTATGTAGGCTATCCTCTCCCCAAATTTGTCACTAATAAAACACAAAAATAATTTAAAGAGAAGGCTTATATTGACCTTTTAAGATTTTGTTTGCACCTTGGAAATTAGGTTTTGATGTGGCAGTACAAACTTCTTTCATATTTCGTCTGTAACATATCGTCTTTTATAATATAGCCTATATTAGGGCATAAATGTTAATTTGCAGTTTAAAACGTTGCTTATACAAAGACATTTTATTTCAACGTATTCAGTCGATTTTTACTCATCTCAGTAGGCAATAGATATTTCATTCACACACACAGACACGCGCGAGCTGTAACGTTAGTAAACAAACGCATGCACATGTGCCGTTCATTCATTCAAACACAGAAACGCGATTCAAATTTAAACAGTCTTTTGCGGTTTACAGACACCAGTTCATATCGCGATTAGAACAAAGCACTTACTGATGATCTGCAGCTGGGTCCGTTGTTCGGCTACTCCAGCACGTTTGAGGTAAAATTTCCAGGATAATCACGATATTATTAGCAGAGCTATTCCTCACAGCGAGTGTGTTGTCCAGCTGTTGTGGGCGTTGACTGGTTTGCATGTGTTGCTCCAGATAATCTGCGTTTGAATAGCGCGCGCTCTCGATGGGCGTGTCACATTAGCGGAGTAATGAGGTGCCAGAAAGATAATGAGCACAGCTGATCTCTCGCTCTTTTTATATAGATTACATAAACAGAGAATATTTGTTTTAGATTTGAATTAGATAATTTAAAACTACACACTTAAATGATTATAGAGATATATAGCTCATGTCTGAGTGAATAGTATTCGCTGAGTTTTATTTGAGTTTAGAGAAGTGCTTCAGAAAAAAAGTTCACGGAGACGGAGAGGCATAAAGCACTCCCTGTTTACTTTCTTTATTTTACAAAAGCACAATGTTTTATTTCGATTGTAAGTGGACACATAAAAAAGTAGACATTTAACAGCTAATTTTTTCATATTTCTTAAGTCTGTATGACCAAAACCGACGGAGTATTTTAGGTCTATTTTGCTGCTATGTAAAAAAAAAACGAGCAAAACGCGCCCGCGCGTTTGCCGACCTCAGGGGGTTAAACTACACTGGCTCCGGCTCTGGAACAGCAGACACTGGCTCCGGCTCTGGAACAGCAGACACTGGCTCCGGCTCTGGAACAGCAGACACTGGCTCCGGCTCTGGAACAGCAGACACTGGCTCCGGCTCTGGAACAGCAGACACTGGCTCCGGCTCTGGAACAGCAGACACTGGCTCCGGCTCTGGAACAGCAGACACTGGCTCCGGCTCTGGAACAGCAGACACTGGCTCCGGCTCTGGAACAGCAGACACTGGCTCCGGCTCTGGAACAGCAGACGTGAAGTGGACAGTCTCTGGAACGGCAGACAGCCTGTGCCTCCTCCACGCATGCAGTACCGCCACCGCATAACAGAGGAAGACCGCTCTCTTGGCCGTGGCAGGACTGATGGTGGGCGGCTCCGAGACAATCTCAGGGATGACAGCGGGCTGCTCGGAGGGGACGGACTGCGGGACGACAGCGGGCTGCTCGGAGGGGGCGGCCTCCGGGACGACAGCGGGCTGCTCGGAGGGGACGGCCTCCGGGACGACAGCGGGCTGCTCGGAGGGGACTGCCTCCGGGACGACAGCGGGCTGCTCGGAGGGGACGGCCTCCGGGACGACAGCGGGCTGCTCGGACACGGCCTCTGGGTCTTTGGGGAGGCTGGGGGTCCTCCTCCTCCTCCTTTTCTGAAGGCGAGGAGTAGGCTCCGGGCGGGACAGGAAAAACGGTGAAGGGAGCTCTGGGTCGAGCATCACTGGTCCGGGTTGGAGGAGAGACTGAGGCGTGGAGTGGTGCTGGAAGTCACCTCTAGTACCACCTCCCCTGCGGCCTCCACGGGTCCCAGAGAACTTGGCCAGGCGGGTTCCCTCAAATGAGTGTCCGTGCCTGATGGAAGTGGGCTCGGGGGAATTGACCGCCATGGTCTCCTCAGTGATCCGAGCCCATAACTCAAAACACTGAAAAATGTTCATACGAGGCGGAACCTCTCCAGCTTGCGAGTTCCCCCTCTGCTGCCTCCTCTCTGACCTTGTGGTTGAGGAAAACCCACAAAATTCCATACTGCTGGATCTTGTTGTGACGGAGTCCTTCTGTCACGATCACACACAAGACGAGAAGACAGATCCAAGTGCAGTAGTTTATTGAAGGGTAATCCGTACTCACGATCAGTCCAGGCAGGGGTCAAATACCATGTAATCCATCCAAAGACACAAGACATTAACAGGAACAGGAACAGGAACAGGAACAGGAACAGGAACAGGAACAGGAACAGGAACAGGAACAGGAA